>NC_134499.1:17013288-17313288 GCF_040206685.1 Ascaphus truei
GGGCTGCGGCAGCACATGGTGGGAAGAATGAAATAATATTTGGGGGAGTTCTCCATATACTGCATACAGTAGTTACATAGTACTGTATACATACACATAGTACACATACTGCTCATTCAAGTCTCTCCTCGCCCTATTCCTGCTAGCACAGGGGGGGCCCAACACCAGTTCTGAAGGGCCACCAACAGGTCAGGTTTTCGGGATAATCCTTTATTTGGGGTTTATTTGATTTGAAAAATTGTGGTTACAGTCAGAGGACCACGTAAAGACCATTCATGTTAATTTCATTGCCATCACAGGTACATACGTATACACATATGGAATATAAATATAAATGCTGAGACCGGTCATTACAGGGTACTGTGTATGCAAAGAGTCACTGAAATGATGCCAGGAGTGGCCCTGACTTGTAATTCCCATGAAGCGATCATCCTCAATCGTCTTGTTTGCAATTAGTTAACGATGCGTCTATTCTTGTTATATATAAATATATATATAAAAAGTCAAATGCACCCTTACACAAGAAGACTGCAACCATCCATCTGGTCTATATTCTGCATTGCTAATACTTCTCCCATGTTCCTCTTATACCTAGTGTGCGACTTGCTGCTGAAAGGGTTGATAACTTTGTACCCCCCATGACCCAATTCAATGTTTGCTGTCAGTGTTTGGGGCCAGACAGGAACCTGGGGACCTGACTTCGGAAGCGCCCCTTTCCAAACCATGGAGCCCTCCTCTTGCGAGGCTGTGCGGAGCATTGCGTGTCTGGGTGGCAGCTGCTGCTGGCTGCAAACCAGCTACTGTACTGTGTGAATCCAAAGAATAATCGCGTCCTTCAAGGCCTCCGGCTCTCAGATGCCTGGGGCACATATGTGCGGTCATGGTCTTAACTTCCTCTTGGGTTTGGACCAAAATGACAACTCCCACCTCTGGAATATGGGGAGAGGGCCATTTCTTGCTTGGGAATGTGAGACAACTGTACGAGTTGGAATGCGTGGTCTTTATCAAGGGGCTGCTATTGCCGTGCAAAGTCATTCTTGCAAGCACATGCTAAAAAAAAACCAGTTCCACATTTTCCATAAAATATGTTTTTGATTTCCACTTCAATGCCTAAATATAATATGTATTATTGTATCTGCAATAGGTTACAGACCCACTCTGCATGTCTGGGCTATCACTGAACACAGCACCAGATAAGGAACTTCATTGCCGAACTTCGTCCCGACTCCTTGTAAGCAGCCTCTTCAATCTGTAATATCACATTTACCATACCTCTTCCATATATATCCTTGTATTACACTCTCGGGGGGGGGGGGTGGAATGACTGTTTTGTATTCTTAATTGATAAGCTTTTTTTTTTATCATGTGAGAAATTCCAAGACCGGTATTAAAGCGGCATTCGTAGCCGGCGATTTTTGTTTGTTTTTTTAACATAATTTATCATTCCATTCATTTCGGCTGTGGGGACACCGTTTCCCGAGATACCGACCTCCATTGGGGGTGCCGGTAGCCGCTCTGCTCGGCTACCAGGGTTCATGTAATGGCGGCGTTTCAAAGCTCCCGCACCCTGCTGGCCAATAGGAAGCTGTGATGTCATCCGGTGCAGCTTCTTATTGGCCCGCGTAATGCGGGAGCTTTAAACTTTGTCGACATACCGGCACCCTCTTTGGCGGTAAGTATCTCAAGAAGCAGGGGGTCCTGGAACTTAAGCGAACGGGGTTCAGCTCCGGAGACCCCCTGCTTCAAACCAATGTTAAAAAACTGTAATACAAAAAAACAAACATGAATTGCCCCTTTAAAGACAATAAAACAATCTCTTTAAATGGCGCATACCAGTTAGTATTTTGAAAGCAAACATTAATGCCTAATGGGCCCACCAGTGCTCACATTATAAAAGACCCCACTTAATTCCCACATCCAGGACAGCGCTTAGATTATATAATGTCGTGGGCCATTGGTGTATTCTAGCTTAGACTCACTGCCAGCCTGTAATAGGTGCAGAAAGCGCAGTGAGCAGTATTCTGTTGCTGTGCCATTATGTCACCCAGTTGTTTGATGGACCACTGCAATGAAGAGACATTCAAATGGTCCATCGGTCCCTTCTCTAGTTGGTATCACTTTGTCATGCTGCGGTCACATGATAGGCACTTTGTCTCACTGTCACTATGTAAGACTAAGGCCCCTAATTAATGTCCTTTCTCGTTTGCCAACGCCTCCTCCAAGAGGGGGGAGAGGGGCTCGGAAGACCGCCGATACGGGGGGTGGGCAGAAAAAAATCTGTCAGTGGCCCTGGACATACTCTCTCTTGGTGGCCTTATCACATCTCCTTGGATTCAAATATCACCTCTATGCTGATGACACATACATTTACCTTTCAACCCAACCGTACACCTGCTGTACAGACCAAAGTCTCTGAATATCTCTCCACTATATAATCCTGGGTGGCCCTCCGCCAACTCAAACTTAACATGTCAGACGGAGCTCCTCATACTTAATCCCGAGCCTGGCCCTACTGCCCCCTTCTACATTACTGTTGGTAGTACTATCATACACCCAGTATCACACACACACACGCAGCCTGGGGATCACACACACACACGCAGCCTGGGAATCACACACACACGCAGCCTGGGGATCACACACACACACGCAGCCTGGGGATCACATTCTCTTCTCACATTCACAATGTGGTTGAAACCTGTTGTTTTTACCTCCATAACATTGCAAAGATAGGTCCTTTCCTCTGTCCCATTACTGCTAAAACTAACGCAGGCGCTCATCCTCTCCCATCTTGACTATTGTAACCTTCTACTGTACTGCCTCTCACCTCTCTCTCCTACAATCTATCCTAAACGCTGCTGCTAGAATTTCTTTACACTCTCCTAAATCTTTCTCTGCGTTTCCCCTGCTAAATCCCTCTTCTGACTTCTTACTAAATCCCGTATTACTTACAAAATTCTCTTTTTTAAGGCTATACACTCATCTGCCCCTTCTTAGGGCTGTTATATAGTGTGTGCGTCCGTGCGCTCACGCGTGTGCCTGTGCGAAGGCGCGTGCACATGCCGCACACGTTTTGTAAGTATACTGTGCGCGACTGTATGTGTATGTATGTGTGTATGTGTGTATGTGTATGTATGTGTGTATGTGTGTATGTGTATATGTGTATGTATGTGTGTATGTGTGTATGTGTATGTATTTGTGTATGTGTGTATGTGTATGTATGTGTGTATGTGTGTATGTTTTCAAATAAATAAATAAATCCTGTAATAATTTTTTTAATAACGTTGTACATACATACAGACAGACACACACAGAGACACACACACACACACTTACATACATACAGACAGACACACAGAGACACACACACACACTTACATACATACAGACAGACACACACAGAGACACACACACACACTTACATACATACAGACAGACACACACAGAGACACACACACACACTTACATACATACAGACACACACACACAGAGACACACACACACACTTACATACATACAGACAGACACACACAGACACACACACACACTTACATATATACACACATATACTTACATTTTCAGCGGCGGTAGCGGCACAAATTCTCTCTTTTTTTCATCTTCCCCCCGGTCGGCCGGTTCCACTCTCCTTGCCGTGCGCGCATGCGGCGCCATTATAGAAAGGCTGACTAACGTCAGCCAACTATAAATGCCGCGCGTGTACGGCGCAGCAAGCGCAGGCACTATATAACAGGCCTTACATCTCAGCCCTAATATATCGCTATACAGCTGTCCGTCTCTGCTCAAGGATGTCTTCTGTCTACCCCCTTGGTATCTAAAGCCCTCTCCCACCTAAAACCCTTCTCACTCACTGCCCCACACCTCTGGAATGCCCTTCCCCTCAATATCCGACTAGCGCCCTCTCGCCACCTTTAAAAAACCATCTTAAAACGCACCTCTGTAATGAAGCATATGAGTAGCCGCGCTGGCTGATACTTTACATCTCATGCACTGACCTTGGCCCTTTGCAGACGCACTTACCAGAACACCCTCCTACTGGCTCTGTAAGTTCTCCCCACTTAGAGTGTAAGCTCTTCGGTGCAGGGACTCCTTTTCCTAATGTTACGTTTATGTCTGAAGCGCTGTGTATTACTCCTGTGAAGCGCTAGGCTTTGTCCCCGGTGGCTTCAGCTGCGTGCGCCACATATAAAGTACAGCCCTCTATGGGGCAGGCCCCAGTCGGCGTGTGTCCTCGCACACACAAAGCGAAATGGGCGACTGCCTTTGCCAAATGACAAGATTTTTGTCTTTTGGCGCGGCGGCCGAGCTGTGGCCACGTCACGACGGCGGTTCAGCCAATGATGGCGAACCAGCCGCGTGACATCATGGCCGCGCCCCCCCCCCCCCCCCACAGGTCGCGGGTGAAACTGGTGCACGCGCCACCAGACGCTCCAGTGTGTGTGCACGCAGTGACTGGGGCCGTATCCCTATATACATGGAAGGCGCTATATAGATTAAGATATACATACATCTTCCCATTCCTGGAAAAGATTTCACTCCCATTCATTTGAACGAAGCTGAGCTCTTTTTCAGAACATAATGAGTAAGGGCCTAGATAACAAGATACAGGCCTAGGTGTCTCTTGTCTCTGTTTTTGGGTTTCATGCACTAAAAAGGACCGACTTCATCGACCGTATATCTCTTCTGTGTCACCTTGCAACACAATGTGTTCAGAATGACTCACCACAACTTCACAAGTATGTCCCCCTCATGCAATACATCCATAAAAGATACCCCGCCTGAGCTGAGGACGTCTGTGCGTGTCCTTCCCCAGAGCCCAGTGTCGGAGGACAGTAGGGGACGGAAGATGTCTCAGTCGCCTCCTGCTCACCAGGCTGTCAGTGGGAAGCGACCGTTTTATTCCACAGGGAAGGAGTTTGTGGAGTCGCCTCTGACAATATATGGATGTGGTGACTAAAAAGGATAAAGCTATTAAGACATAAAGAGCTCATGCTGCCTTGTTAGCATGTCACAACCCCATTGTCATTTGTCCTATTATTCCTGCAGAACCGGTAATTAACAGTGATAATTAGACGGGGAGAGGACTCATTTCCACTCTGCTGTGATTGGGGTGTCACCCACCACGCAGAGATATCTGTGTTGTAAAAAGGTTGAGTAGCTTGTGCAAAACATTTTGTGTCCCCCAAATAATAAGACGCGGAGTAATTGTCAGCATTCCCAGCTCACTATACTCTCCTCTCCGAGCACTAACCAGAAAGTATTCCCGTGCCCGTTTTGCCATGCTGGTTTGGTGCGTTTCACCTCCATGCTGCGACCTAAGACTTCGTAGTAACCAGTATTAAGGGAGATTGGTTTCTCTGTAGCTTTTTGGAAATCATAACTGAAATACCTATTTTTAGGGGCTGAATCTATTATTGCGAGCCAATCATTTTTATTTTTATTATGGAGTTTTGATTCTCTTCTCAAGTAGAAAACATTTGAGCAGTCATAAGTTTGTAATAAATAATACGCAACGTTGCTTTATGTCAGCCGTTCTCAACACCACTCCTCAAGACCCCCCAAAAGGTCAGCTTTTCAGGATATCCCTGCTTCAGCACAGGTGACTTAATCAGTGGCTCAGTCAAAGAACCTGCTTCAGTACAGGTGGTGCAGTCGAAGAGCTTGCTGATTGAGCCACTTGTGCTGAAGCCAGTGGTGGAACTACTGTCCCGTCAAACCCCACAATGCAGAGGGGGAGGGCAGCAGCTGCAGGGGCCCCAACTTCAGAGTCCGACTGCCAGGGCCTCTGCTTACTGTGGGGCCGGTCTTACTCTCCCCCCATGTCCTGATCGACAATGGAAGTTGGGCCTGCATCCGCCAACACTGTGTGTGTGTGGGATTGAGTGTGTGAGAGAAAGAGGGGAGGGGGGGTGATTGTGAGGTTGCGTGTGTTTAAGAGAGAGAGAGAGAGGGGTGTGATTGAGTGAGTGTGTGTGTGTGTGTTTGTGAGAGAAAGGAGGGTGAAAGAGTGTGTGGTGTGTAAGAGAGGACGGGGTGAGCGAGAGAGAGAGAGAGAGAGAGAGAGGGGATGATTGAGTATGAGAGAGAGAGAGAGAGAGAAGGGATGATTGAGTATGAGAGAGAGGGGGGTTGGATTGAGTGTGCAAGGGGCGATGGATTGTGTGTGTGGGAGGGGGGATTGTTTGTGAGAAAGGGGTGAATTGTGTGTGTGTGAGAGGGGGGATTGTGTGTGCACAAGAGAGAGGGGGGATTGTATGCAAGAGAGGGGGGGATTGATGGATAGACGGGGGGTAGATTAGGAGGGGGCGACGGATGAGAGGGGGGGGGGCTTTAAAAAACTTTGCAACGGGACCAAACAATTGCCACTGCTTGAAGCAGGGATATCCTGAAAACCTGACCTGTTGGGAGGTCTTGAGGACTGTTGTTGAGAACTCCTGGCATAAAGCAATTACCCTTGCTTTATGGCAAGCAAGTTAGCCCACGCCCCTTCAGGTATGAATGGGGAATTAGGCTAAGGCCCCGCTCCCTCAGTCAGCGCGCCCGCACTGCAGACAGGCGGGGCGCTGACACACACAGACCGCATAGGGAGCGGGAGCCGGAGCGGGGCGGGAGGGCGTGGTTTGAGCGGAGGGACCCGCTACTCCCCCCCCCCCCCTCCCTCCACGGGCTCTGTCTGCAAGGCAGGAGGGAGCTGCTGCGGGCTGCTGGAAGGTAAGCAGCTCCCTCCCCCTTCCCACACAAGTGCCCTCACACACGCTGACACTGAGACACAGACACACAGACACCACCCCCTACCTTGTGTAGGAAGCTGTGTGACAGCTCCCGCCGCTGATTGGCTCATCAGCGCACCTCGTGACACGTCACCGCTCGGGATCACAATTTTCTTGCATCCCCCGGCGGCTCACGCGTCACAGTGCGTAGTGAGCCGAGCAGCGAGGGGGGACTGGGACCTGCTCAGAAGGATTCCCCTGCTGGTGGGGAACGCTCGCGCGGCCGCCCGCGCAGCGGGTCCCAGCCCTAAGGAAGCTATGCAGGAGTTTTGTCACCAACAGTTTGCACAGGACCTGATGCCACAGAATGGAAAAGTATGTAAATAAGTAGAAGCCTGGCAGTATACAAACACAATGGCATTCAATGAGAGATCCCCCCACTCACATCCCCTGTCTGTCCCTCAGTCACTCCGCCTTTTTGCTCGCCGATTTACCGCTTCTCATGTGACAACTTCCGAGCAGCTGACACCGGACAATGCAGCTAATGTTCACAAAACTTTTTATCACAAATATTCACTGTGAAGCAAACCTGTTCTTTCTGCCTGGTGGGAAAGAATTGGGTTCTGGCAGAACCCCCCCTCCCCCCCCCCCCCCCCAGCTTTACAGTAACTCTTTCAGTCCTAAACGCCAGACCTGCATGTCTGTCATTATATTTTGCAATGTTGCTATTCATGTTAATCACTCCAGTACTGGAGGATAGTGATTATGGGCCTTATTTACTAAGCTGCACTATTGCATAACACAGCGGTGTGCAAACTGGGGGGCGCCCCCCGAGATTTTTCTGGAGGGGGCGGGCTGTTGCAGAGATCCCGCGCTCTTCCCCAAGGCCTTTAAATGAAATACCGGGGGATCGCGTGAGGCCTCTGCAACATCAACTTACCTTGATTCAGAAGGCTGCTGTGACGCGACGCCACGTGTCGTGACCCCGCGGCGTCATTTGACGCCAGCACAAGAGGTGAGGGGGGCATGAGCACGGGTGGGGGGGAGAGGGCAGGGGGGGGCAGCTCTAATAGTTTGCGCACCCCTGGCATAACACACCTTCCATGCTGGAAGACACCTTACAGCACACTCACTTGAGTGCTGGAAGGTGTCCTCCAGAGTAGCACTGCTGAGTCAATATGACTTTATAGCTTGACGAGGCATGGGCACGTGTTATGCAGTTATGCAGTTATGCAGTTATGCAGTTATGCAGTTATGCAGTTATGCTTTAGTAGGGAGGATGCTGTTCATTTGAATTTAAAAGTGTATGCCATGGTTGACATGATGCAAGTTTTTGGTTAGTAACTGTATTTTTTAATGTTTGATTTTCCTCTAGCTACTTCAGGGGCGGCCAACTCCAGTCCCCAAGGGCCACCAACAGGTCAGGTTTTCAGGATACCCCTGCTTCAGCACAGGGCGCTCAGTCATTATGACTGGGCCCTGATTGAGCCACCTGTGCTGAAGCAGGTATATCCTGAAAACCTGACCTGTTGGTGACCCTTGAGGACTGGAGTTGGCCGCTCCTGCTCTACTTTATTCATATTTTTAGATCCAGCATAAAAGACAGCACTGGCCCAGTGACCTGGGGTCGCACTTCTTGCGAGTCAGTGGTCCTTTAACACTCTTCAAAGTCTCCAGAATAGTCACCACTCCGCTGCCAACTGCTGACCATTCCCTGCGGGAAAATTGTCCCCCTCACACAAAGAACAGAGGTGTCAATAGTCCAGACAATGGTGTTTGAAAAAGTAAACAGGATGGAAAGGCTCATTACACCAACAATGCTAAAATAGCACACAGCAAATATAATAACATCAGGGACATTTCTCAACCACAGTCACGAGCCACATCAAAGCCAGAAATGCATTTTGGTCTGTGTAATGGTGGGTTACCTAAAATCACCATATTCTTACATGTATATCCTATTCTGTATATCCTGTCATGACCCTGTGTCTAGTCTCACCGTGACTGTACCGGTCCCTGTTCTGACTGTCTCGTTCTTACTTCATGTAGGAGGCAGTACACTGAGTTCAGAGTGACCATGGCAGTGGCACTATGCTAGTCTCTCCATCAGCAGAAGGGTTATTGCCCAGCTGCTCTCTGCTTTTTTTCTTGGCCGTGTTCTCCCCCCCTTTTCATTTTCCATGTTCTCAATCTCTTTATTCTGTAACATTTCAGATTTGGCTGGTGAAGGGTGTGACCTTTACAAACAGGAGGGTGGGTGTGGAACTAGGGGATGGAAAGAGAAGGGTCCTCTTGCTGTATGTGAAAAACAATTCTTATTCCAGAACAATATGGGTTCTGTTCAGTCCGCACCCGGCTGGAAACCTGTTTCTGGGAAACAGCTGAGAGTGGGCGGTGGGCGGAAGGGCAAGTCCCCCAAAAAATGTCAAAATGATCATCTGTTCGAGCTTTGTACATTACTGCAAATCTAATACACACATTATCCCAAAGTATTTTTTATCGAGGGTGGTTTTAATTCTCTTCGCTGAATCAGGTTTATAGAGATGTGGTACCTGTTATTAGACTTCAGGGGAGGGTGGTGTACATGAGCTTTCAAGACTTAAGACGTCTGTGCAAACAATGTATATGAAACACTCTTCAAGCAATAACGCAAGCCCCTGCCATCCGCTGTTTGAGATTTCAACCCAAAACTAAACTGTCAGGAGGAATTCATGACTATGGAGGCACATACATTATTACATATGGTGGCAGAGAGTATTAGAAGTCATACCTGTCAGAAGGGAATGGGGAGGTTAAGGTTCAAGAATCCCAATTTGTGACCAACAGCTGTAAACATACAAAATGTACAGACTCACCATAACAGAGCTTTTTCAGTTGGTTTGTTGGTCCTTTGGTATCTTGACATACTTATATGCTGGGCATATGTAATTAAGCTTACAGAAACATATTTTTGTTATGTGTTTTAGAACATAACGAGCTGATGATCACTCACTTCTTAAGGATGGGCTAGGGTTTTATCACCACATCATCAGTAAGAGAAAGTACTGAGCTCACTGCTGTCTTTTCCCTCACTAGTGAGGGTTTGTAAGAAGCAGAACACGAGTGCTGGTCCCCTTCGCCCAGTCATTTATTTAATCAAACATATTAAGAGTTACTTCTCCTTTTCAACTATGCCCTAGGCACAAAGTAATGTTGACATTACAATTTACAGTTGTAAAATGGGAAACAGCCAAAGTCTTGAAGGAATGTGGGCAGGAAGCTGATTGGAGGGACTCGGGTAAATTCTTCCAGCCATTGGGGGATCGGTACCAGAAGGAAGAGCGGCCGGATTCTTTATTGAACCTTGTAACGATAAGCCGGGTGCTGGAGGCGGAACTAAGGAGATAAGTGTTGGGTACAGTGGGGGGGGAGAAGCCTGCTCAGATAGCTGGGTAACTTGTCCACAAAGTATTTGAAGGTGAGACAGGAAAGATGCATGTTGTGTCTGGACTAAAGGGATAGCCAATCTAGTTCAGTTAACACATCACAATGGTGGGCCTTGAAGTTAGTTAGTAACAACCGTTGGTGAATGTGCTGAGCTGTTTTCCCAGACTTATCCAGTGGCATCCAGTCACATAGAACTAACGTGCAAAGTTCAATGACATGACAC
Source organism: Ascaphus truei (assembly GCF_040206685.1). NCBI lineage: Eukaryota > Metazoa > Chordata > Amphibia > Anura > Ascaphidae > Ascaphus > Ascaphus truei. The sequence continues at coordinate 17,023,666 of NC_134499.1, forward strand.
TAAAGTTACCTGCTAGATCGCTGTGGCAGTAACTGCTGAGCTGGTGGCTAACTTGGCAGATATAAGTGAAACAGATATAAACAAAAGCAGACTCTCCAACTTCTCTGCTCTGGGACACTGAACATGGAGAACCAGAACGTTTAAAGACAATTTTCCAGATGTCTGTGAATTGACTGTATAACCTCTGTTCTTTTAATGTAACCATGTATTGTTATAACTCTGTGCCCAGGACATACTTGAAAATGAGAGGTAACTCTCAAAGTATTACTTCCTGGTAAAACATTATAAAAAAAATAAAAAAAAGACTTCCCCGTGTTGTGCATGGCATTAGGCTATTACTTCTGTTACAATGTCAAGGGGAAAGGTTTAGGACGTGTCTACAGAGGAAGTCCAGAGGGCAGGGGAGCGCAAACTTTTGAAGCTGCGCCCCCATGCCTGGCCTCCCCCGGTCTCGCGTCCCCTTTCCTACCTGCCAGCTGCGTCAAATGACCCTCCGGGGTAACATGACCCGCGGTGTCATTTGACGCCGCGTTGCCATGGAGACACGTCTGAATCCCGGTGTTACTGTTGCAGAGACCTCACGTGATCCCCAGCATTTCCTTTAAATGCCTTGGGGAGGAGTGTGGGACCTCTGCAACCACCCGCGCCCCCCACCCAGACAAATCTCCCGACCCCCCTGGGGGGCGCGCCCCCCAGTTTGCGCACCGCTGCCATAGGGTACCCACATTTTACCTGAGTTGAAGAAACAAGTTAGCAAAGTATGAGTTGACAGCAATATGATGAGTGCAGACTAAAGCATTATGGCATGGGCCATTAGTTGTGAAATACAGCAAGGCCCCGCTTCTCGGCGCCCCGCTTTTCAGCGATCCGCCGATACGGCGGTACCGAGAAGGGGGCCGCCATGTCTGCGCATGCGCAGAACGGGCCGGGCTTGCGCATGCGCAGACTGGGGTTTTTGCCGATGTTGCGCATGCGTAGAACGGCGCATTGCCGGTCTGCGCATGCACACATAACGAAAATCGCTGGTTCCGCTTTACGGTGGGTCCTTAGAATGGAACCCGCCGCATGATTGGGGCCCTCCTGTACTACAAACAATACCTCTAAATACACTAATGGGTATGTCATGTAGTATAAAAAACACATACAAAGATGGCGGGTCAGGATCATTGGGGCAATCTAGTTTTTCCTCTCTTTTTACTTTGGTTATAACGTGTGTTTCTTGCCTTCTTTCAGCCGCAGTGTGACTAATTCAAGAGAGATTGTTGCTGCGATTCGCGCGCTCCAGCTCACACCAGCAGGCGGCGTGCTCTTGGGGCAGAAAGCCATTGTATTATTATTTCTGAGTGGAACTAGTGCCATTGCCTATGTTCTTCCAATGTTGTGGGGACCACAGCGCATACAAACACATCAAAGGTTTCTCCCATCAGTGAGCTTCTTAAATACAGGAGGTAACAAAGCATTCCTGCTCGTTCTGCCAGATCCATCACTCACCTCCCTCTGCTCTATTCCCCTTTGTTGGCTTTCCCCTTGTTTTGTTTGTGCTGCGCCAGGCGGCAGTTTGATTCAGCCGGGTGGAAGGTGGGTAAAATCGCTTCTCTCAGCACACAGATTCTTTCTAGGGCTGATGCTATTAGTGTCACATCGAAAAGCAGCATTCTTTCTTTAACCACCTCAATACATTAACTCAGGAGTGGTCAACTCCAGTCCTCATGGGCCACCAACAGGTCAGATTTTCAGGATATCCCTGCTTCAGCACAGGTGGTGCTGAAGCAGGGATATCCTGAAAACGTGACCTGTTGGTGGCCCATGAGGACTGGAGTTGGCCACCCCTGGATTAACGCCTCGCCTGCCAGAAAGTTGTGGGGCGTCACTCCACTGCTCGTGTCATTCTGTGTTCCAAGGACACAGAGCTGAGCTAATCACCAGAAGGGCACCCAGACCTTGGCAAGCCGGCAGCTATATCTCGGTTTAGGTGTTGTGAAGACAGCTCTTATCGCCTAAGTCTGTGCTGAGGCCTCAGTTTCACGCGAGTAATGTCTGCTATTCCATCTCCCTCAACTTATGATTCAACTCCGTCCGAATTTGTGTTGCTATCTTCATTTGAAGCAATGGGGCCCCTTAATAGGGTATGCAATTGTAACCCCCTTGCTCAGCTCTAAAAGGAGTTTACATGGAGTTGAATATATATCACATGGCTGTGTTCAGTCTCTCATACCTTTTCAGGGTGCTGGGTCGGTGCAGGCTGGGCGTGGATATGTAGATAGAATATCGATGAGCGCCAGGAACTTTTATAGTACAAACAAGAGCTTTATTCGCAGCTGTTCATAATGCTCACCATATAAACAGTCAGACTGTATTTCAGACAACTGGTGTCAAACAAAACGGTTACCCTTTGCTTATTCCCCTGGTAGCTCACTCCTACACTGGGGCGGTACTTATGCTTGTTTCCCTTAGTATTAGTTAGATTGGCAATCTCAGATGGACCCTTGTTGGGGGACACAAACTATTCTCTGGGATCACTATCCCGTTTCGGTGCACGGCATTCTAAGTCTATACTTATCGCGAGTTTACTTAAGACCTTCCGGTGGGGTCGATGCAATTATGCTCTGGAGCTACTACTCTGAGAACTCCCTGCTGAGTACTTGCCTGCTCCGCTAGTGGCCAGAGAACAATCTTGTTCCACTACTTTAGGTACAGTACTAACTTTATAGGGCACGTCATTTGACGCTGCGATTCGGAAGGAGGGCGGCAAAGGCGGCCGCCACAGGTCTGTGTCTTCCCATCAGGCCCGATAGGTCAGAGAGCACGCCAGCTGTATATGGGGGCAGACATTTTTGCCGCCCCAAAATTTTGCGGCCCTAGGCCCGGTCCTAATGGGAAATCCGCCACTGCACATCAGCATTAAGCAGCTGACCCGAGGGGGTGGGAAAGTGCTCCTACTGTACCTGTGGCCCCTGATCCCTGTTTACCTGGAAGAGGGAGATGTACAACACCTCTGTGTCCCTATCTTTCCCCATGTTACTCTCTCCCCACCACATCACGTAATCCTCCAGATGTCACCCACTTCCCCCATGTAACTCTCTCGGCCCCCATGTCAACCACACACCCTACATGTCACTTTCTTCCCCCTTGTGACTCTCACTCACCCATGTCACTCTCTCCTCCCTCTCCTTCACTCTCTCCTCCCCCTATCACTCTCATGTAATTCTCTGTCCTCCCGCATGTCACTTTCTCCCCCCCCCCCCTGCAGTGCACTCTCCTCCCCGTATCACTCTCTGTCCTCCCCATGTCACTCATGTCATTCTGTCTCCTCCCCCCACTGTCACTCTCTCTCCTACCCCCTCATATCTCCCACTCTCTCTCCCCCCTCACACCTCCCACGCTCCCCCATGTGTTCTACTGAATCAGTGGCTGGTAAGGGAGGGTATTGCGTGGCTCTTTTAAAGGCATGTGGAAACCTTGGAAGTATATCACATTGCCCCCCTATTTCCCTCAATCATTATGACCGAGCCAGAATGAGCCACCTGTGCTGAAGCAGGGATTTCCTGAAAACTAGACCTGTTGGTGGCCCTTGAGGACTGGAATTGGACCCCCATTGCCCTAGATAATAGCTGCCTAGCATATTTATAGTTGTTAATGTCCAAGGACCCACATCCGTGAGATGTTGAGGTTCTGCACCACAAAGACATTTTAATGTAACAGTTCTAGCTTTAACCCTCTTGCTGGCAGAGGGCCCAGCAACACATTGAGGAGCCATAATAACAACATGCGTGCAAGGTCTCTCTGTCGGCGAAAGGATTAAAGAATGAGACTCCATTGAAGTTTATGAGACCACAAATAAACTTTGTGCATAGAATGGTTACAGAGTGTCTCTGTTGCATGCACCTTGCACACCCTCCAAAAGCGAAGGCATGAAAAGTGACATCTGAAGGGCATTAAGGTGGAAATCCATGTTTAAAAGTAGTTGTCCTGCAGAAAATCTCAATGCTTCGCTGGAGGGGAGCCAGGTCCTCCCAACCTTGGAGATGCCTGGCTACAGACACATCTTGTGCACAGAATCCTAGCCCACGATAAGCTCGGTATGCAGAGACAAGCACTCTAGCCCAGCCCACTCATGCTGTTTACACGGCATGCAAGGCCTTTCTTGTCTTTTATTGACATTCTTAAAAGGCCAGAGGCTTTTGGGACAGGAATGTTTGACATTCTCTGTTTAGGCTGATTGTCTCAAGAGTGCCCATAATCCCTTCCCTGCCAGAGGGGACTGCAATGTATTGCCTTGCAATGTACATACGTACGTACATACGTATGTACGTACACGATGTTTTGTATAGGGCAGCATGCAATATAAATATACGATTAGAATATACCATATCATATTTACTGTATCTGTACCACGTGCAGTGCTGCATACACTGAGTAATACAGAAATCGCGTTCTTTAGTAATACAGCTTTGAGGGCCAATAAATGGCTAAAGAAGAGAATAAAATTGTGCGTTCTTAAATGTCAGTTTATCAATACATTTTGTAAGTCACCTGCAATACTGCTTCCTCTGCGTCACCTCGATCACTGACACTCCTATGCTGCATCTCCTATTGCTTCTCTGTGTTTCCTATGACACCACTTGGATTACAAGTCTTTGCATTTATGATGGTAGCCTGTACTTCCGTCATAGATATCCCTGCATATCTAAAGCTCCAAGTACACTGCCGGACATACCGCGGATATAACAATAAATGAATACCAAGAGAGCGCAGAGTGTTAGTGCCATTTCTCCAGGAAGGAGAGGTTGTGCGCTGCTCAGCAGCTCTCATGATATAACTGGCTTAGCTGTATTGCTTCGTAACCCTTTTGGTAGGTGCAGATGTAGTCAGACTTACTATCCCCGGAGTCGGACTACAGGTACCCCTGGCACCGAGAACACTGTAGCTGGCTACGTATGCGAGTGGATAAGACTATTGTATGCGATAGTAACTTAGAAATCCAATCCATTGTTCTGCAGATCTCTCCGGCACAAACTGAGCTGTGTTTTAAGAAGAAAGGTAGTCAAAGTATTGGCCTCTGAAGTGGGAAGACCACGTGAGGCAAGAGACCACGTGCCAGCTCACTGGGATATTGGGCCAGTCTCTTTGTGCCCTGGGCCTCATGATATAAAAGCTAGTTTGTAAGGTCTTTGGGGCAGAGCTCAATGTGTCTTTCTTATAATTATAACTTAATGATCCTCCAAACCAGGAGCTCAGCTCTCTCCTCTCCCCCCATCTTCTCTGCGGTCCTGCTACACTCTCCCCTCTAACGACAGCTCCCTCCTCTCTGCTCCCCCACGTCACTGCTCAGACCTCTGGGGAACTGGATGCAGCCAAACCAGAATAACAAGGGAAATTAAAAAAAACAAAAAAATGGAAGCAGAGCAGAAAGCAATCTTCCAGCCCAGGAATTCCCCCCATGGAATTGCCATCCTGTGCACACCGTGGCGGCTGCTGGAATGAGTCGTTCAAAGGAAATAGATCAGATTGGCTCTGTTCATCTATTGTGTGCTGGGAAACAACAAAATAACAGATGCACAAGCGGAGGTCAGGATAAGGGAGGCCTTACGGGCAGCCTCCTGAAATCCGTGTAGCCAGTTTTTGTTTTAGCCTGAATTTTAAATCAATAGTTTCATGGTTTCACATGATAAAACTTTACAACGTTAATGCTGTAGGTAAAATACATTTAGCAGTTAGGCTATTGTAATGTCATATTATAGTATCAGTGGTAAAGCAATAAGGCACTAGTGCTTGTGCACCATACCTCTTTTCATGTACACTCCTGATACCGCTCACCAGAACAATACAGGCACAACAATGCACTGGGGCGGAGAGCTTACCATCTGATTTCTAGTCATTTAAGAGAAGCAGGACAAATGGCTCTGGTAACACAAAGCGGCAATTGGTCCTCAAACCAGAACCTTCACAGGCCAGTGTCTTAGCCACAAGGCTCTGACTGCCAAATATCCTGCAGTTTAGGAGCTACAAAGGATTCAAACATTATTCTAGACATGTCCCTTAACCTGAACCCAAGATATCCTGATCCAAATGCAGAGGATCTTGCAGTTAAGGTTGATAGACAAAAAGACAATTGCGGGTGATACAAGCTTCTCGCCATAACACCAACTTCTCTGCTCGTGCAAGGCTTACCTGTGCCCGGGAGGATTTAGTTACTACCGATGCTTAACCCTTTTGCTGCCGGGGGGGGGGGGGGGGGGGGCTGCAAGCATTTCACAGCAAAGGCTCTTACTGGCAGCAAAATGGTTAACTGTAACATTAATTAAATCGGTGAATATTATGACATCTAATGCTTTTCCATTCATTCTGAAAATTGCTCTCTCTGCTATAAAACTACAGTACTTTGTTTTTTTTGTTTTTTTAATCTGTATATAATTTGAACTTCCCGTTCTGGTAAAGAAGCAATCCTTAGGATATTTTATTGCCATGCCTCATTGTTTTTGGCTGCCCATCACAGGGTATAACAGAATAGAACTGTACGTGTTTGACTGCCCTGCTGAATCCGACTGTGCCCAATGGATCTGTTCAGGGTGGGGGAGATGTCAATAAGAGGCAGGTTACTATCATTATGTATTGAGCATGGGAAAGTTTAATCGTGGCCTCTCTTCTTGTTATGGAACTCATCACCACTTCAGACAAGTCGGCTTCTCCTCCTGTAATTGACTAATAACAGACTGATCGATGTCAATGCTTATCGATCTGAATGCTTAACCCCTCACCCACTTGAACCCTCAGCACTAAAGATATTAACATACCTTTTGTGGGGCTGTTGCTGTGAATCTCTAATATTTTATTTACCAAAGGAAGTACAAATCCCAGAGCCTCTCTCTCTGAGCTAGGGGCGGCTAACTCCAGTTCTCAAGGGCCACCAACAGGCCAGCTTTTAAGGATATCACTGCTTCAGCACAGGTGATGCAGTCATTGACTAAGCCACTGATTAAGCCACCTGTGCTGAAGCAGGGATATGCTTAAAACCTACACAGTTTCCGTTCTACTGTGGGAGATTACATTCAGACATCTGGAGCCTACAGCAGATGGAGGCGCTGAGTACTATGGAGTAAATGTCGGGTATGTATCCCAGAAGCCTGTTCTGCAGCCCCCCCCTACCATCGGCGGACACCTCAGCCTCTTGTGAGCCTACAGGTAGCATGCACCATACACCTGGTAACAGGGAATTCTCCTATAGGGTGGGGGAACAACCGTTACATATAGATAAAAAAAAGTTTACAAGTACACGCTATGTTGGGTTCTTCACCTTATTTATCTAGGTAACCAGACCCATTGGCTAAAGAAAGAACAGAGACAGACATCATAAAGTCGCATCATTGCCACTGTTTTGGACACACTTTTAAAGATTGGGAAATTTGTGAGTACACACCCTACAAGATTTCATGACCAAAAAAACACATTTTGTTTAAACTTATTGCACTATATTTGGTACGTTTTTTCTTTTTTCATACATCTGCGCTCCCCAAACATCCGGACATTTGCATACGTGGGATTGAGAAAAACAACCCAGAAAGGGTTTGAGCTGCAAAGTATATTTTTAATATTGATTGTATATCACTTATATTTGCATATTATCTGCAAATCGATCTAATTTGATTCACATTATAATCACAGGATATTATTCTTATGATAAGAAAGTATTCGATCTAAGCGCCTATAGGGTAACACTCCTTTTCCTCTCTTAAAGAATCTAAATGCCTGGCTCTTCTTTTCCATTTCCTCTCCTACCTGTTTATTTAGTCACATTGGTTTAGACTTGTGTCTTTTATATTTATTACCCAAGGGTATACACTGCCAAGTGTGCTTTTCTAACAATGTTTTAAAGACATCATCTCAATCTATTCCTTGTAGATTACTCCTCAATTTATTAAAATCTGCCTTAAAGTATAAAGTCTTTGTTGAACCCAAGTAATATGTTTTTTTGATAATTTATTTCAAATAGACCATGTTATGGTCACTGTTACTCAAATGTTCCCGGACGTGAATATTTGTTATTACTTCTACATTATTTGATATTACCAAATCCAGTATTGCCCCACTCCGGGTTGGTTCCTCAAGAATTTGGGCCATGTAATTGTCTTGAAGCAACCCCAAAAACCTGTTTCCTTTCGTTGTAATGCTAATCTCATTGCCCCAGTCTGCCTGGATAATTAAAATCATCCATAATGCAAACATGACCTGGTTTTGATGCCTTCTCCATTTGCAAAAGTATTTTGACTTCCTCAATCTCACAGATATTTAGTGGTTTATAGAACATCCCTAGAAATATTTTCTTTGCACTTTTACCTCCACTGCTAATTTGTATCCAGAAGGTCTCTCTACATTTTAATCATTCCCTTCATAAACATCTTCCCTAGTGTAGCCAGGTCACCTTTTTCCCCCTTCGTCCTCCCAGGGAGCCTCCGTGGCCACGGACGTTGTCGGGTGCTGTCAGAGGCCAGCGGCCGACCCGACGGCCATTCCGGAGGGTGGGGGCCGAGGAGGGAGCTCGCCGGAGTGCAGGAGATCTCCGGCGGCTCTTGCGTAGGGCGCCACCATGTTGCGCCGGTTCGCGCATGCGCAGTGAGTCCCCGGCGGCCCGAGATAGTCGCGCATGCGCAGAAGATCGCGCGATGGCAGGAAAGAGTCGCGCGAGAGTAGGGATAGGTAGTGAGAGGCTGCGGCGGCCATTAGGGGTTAGTGCAGGCAGAGGGAAGGCGAACACGCGGCCCCAGTGTTATTGCAGGTGCCTCGGGACTACAACTCCCATGAGGCTTAGGGCCACGCACCCCAGGTGCCTCATAGGAGCCAATAGGGCTGCAGGACTGCCAGGAGAAGTGGATACATTTGGCAGGCTGGCAGCTACGTGTCAGTCAGAGCAAGGGGCATACAAGGGAAGGAGGTAGGGGTATAGTAGAGAGGGACCCCTGTACTAGGCCAGCACCCCCTTGGCCCAAGATAAGTATAAGTTATCCCATGATAGTGAGTGTTGCCAGGGACTGCCCTAGAGTAAGGGACCCTGTCACTCAGGTTAGTCAGTTGTTAGTGGGAGTCAGGACTGGGAACTGTTAGGGGAGTAGGCAGGCTATTAACCCCTTAGGCCCCAGATAGGCTCTCACTCCCCAGTTGTGGTGCGATAGGGACAGGCCCTAGGTTAGGGTACCTGTCACGTTAGTGCCTAGGGTAGTTAGGGACTCAGCGGATGCTGTGGTTCCAGCGACGGAGTTCGGACCCACGTTGGGGTCCACAGAGACTTTCGTCAGAATAGGATCGCCCCTGGCGGTCCGCGCGTGCCAGGAGTTCGGTTGGAGGATCAGACGGATTCATCACACGTCTGACCCTTTGTGAAGAGTTGCTGACCCGAGCACCAGAGTGCTCGGCAGGTATCACACATTCTTAAGTGCACCACCGGGCCCTTAACGTAATTAGTGACTGCGCAGTCACCCACGTTCCCTCTGCAAGAGTGCGGGACATTGGGTGGGGTTCTTTGGACACTGGGTGGGATCACCTAGTGTTGGGGAGCGTCCTGCGAGACGTCGCAGTAAGTGTCTCCTCGTGAGAGGGACACATGGTCATTATGAATGTGATGAGTTGTTATGCATGTTAGTAAAGCCATTAGTTATTATACCCCACTGTGTATGTGATTATTAGTGATTGTCCTGCGAGGAACCACTCCCCCTCTGGCGGGAGCCATCGCAGGTGGAGGCGCTGCATCGTGTAAGTGATCACCCCTAGTATTGTGTTATGTCCCAGGTTCCCCGTGGCGGAAGCTCAGCCCTCCTGTGAGCCAACAGGTAATGCACCACACCTATGGTAACACCGTATGTTCTCCTTCACCCCACACTAAATCTGCGATTGGGGGGGGGGGGAATACCCGTTACACTTATAATAGGTTTTAGGTCCGGTTTAACATATAAACATACTCCACCTCCTCTTCTATTTGCTCGATCCTTCGGACTGCCCAGTCATGAATTTCATCCCACCATGTTTCAGTAATGCCTATTAACTCAAGCTCCCCCATTTTATCTGTCAGGCTTCTTACATTAGCAAGCATGCATTTAGGTTTTTTTTCAGTCTGTGCTATTATCTTATCTGCTCCTGCCTTTCTACTCCAATTGGTTAGTCTTTAGAAGTTTTATAGTAATATCTGCATTTAATATGTGTGTCTCCCTGCTTGCCAAACTTCCACATGCCCCATTCTACCTCCATGACCCCTTGCTATTTCCCCAACCTTATCTATTCTATTTAGTTTGTTATCGGTTTGTCCCTCCCCCCTCCATCCTAGTTTAAAATCTCCTCCAACCTTTTCAACATACTCCCCCTTAGCACAGAAGATCCCTCTTCATTGAGGTGCAATCCATCCCTACCATAAAGATTGCATCTCTCAGAAAAGGAGTCCCAGTGCTCTAAAAAACAAAAAACAAACCCTCCTTCCTACACCACTTTCTTAGCCATGCATTAACCTCCTTCATCTCCGACTGTCTCCCTTGGCATGGCACTGTTAGTATTTCAGAAAATACTACCTTGGAGGTCCTTGCCTTAAGCTTGTGACCTAGATCCCTGTAATCATTTTTTAGGACCCTCCATCTTTCTCTGGGATAGTGTGGATAGAAAATGTGAGGGAAATTACCATTTAAAAAAAAAAGTCTAACACATAATTAAGTATGCCATCTTCTCCCAATTGGAAAACAATCCAAATGATTTCTCTACGAGGCATGTAATGTGAATTATAAAGGCAAAGAAGTGTGGCAATATATAAATCCACTTTTTAGGGAAGGGCACTGCACTGTTTAATCCTCCTCGGTGGGGGGCACTGTTTGACCTACTCTAAGTTGTGTAAAAGTCAAACAATTAACCCCTACAGAGCCTGACATTGCAATGCGGAGAATGCGACACTCTGGTGTGACAAAGGCAGCTATGAGCAAACATTGGCAACTATATGTACATCTTATGCAGAATTGCATGTTTAATGGACCTGTTTTACATATGGAGCATTTCTTGGCTTCATAAGGGCAGTTACAGACAAATAAATGTAATGTCCCAATTTTATCCTAATCTGTTTGTATATCAGGCTCTAATAATAGAGGCTGAAGTGTTATTACAAAGTGGCTACACATTGAAACTCTGTTATAGTAACTTTACTTTCTGTATCTGTCAGTGTGTCTGGGTGCAAGCATGAGCTTTATTCTGCAGATTTGTGACATACTGTACTGTATGCAGTACATTACTAAACAGGAGCAGTCTATACAAACTCTAAACTGAGATTCTGTGGGAAAAAGTATTTGCTGATATTTCTCGGTTGTGTTTTGAAGTCTGAGTTGGCCCATGTTGTGGTTTTCTTAATCAGGATTTATACACAGATCATGTTGTGTTTTCACAGCTGCTTGCTGTGGTTATACTGTGACCGAAAGAAAATAAGTAGCACAGTAAAAGCTGGTATGATACAGATGCCAGAACAGCAGAACAGGTCACGAAAAATTCTGGGGTATTTTTCCTCACACACAGGGAGTAAGTGAAGGTCACAGCGCAGGGCACACAGGGCCTAACTGCCTCATTCACACACATGGTCACTATCATTGTGTGTCACAGAGAAATGCATACAGGGAGCCCAAGTGTTACATTTTCACACACTGACTGGAAGTCACAGGGCAGAGCACACGTGTGACCTTAACTGTATTTGTTTTCACCTACTGTAAGTATTCTGGATCCAGGGTCATGTCTGGGGTATGAATGAACCCAGCTAGCTTCAACTCAGCCCTCTTTCCAAAGCACAACAAGTCCTGTATATTTTCTTCACTTTATTTAGGAAGGAAGCAATAAAAACAGGCACTTGTGGATAAGATGTTTGTGTTGGAAAAATGTATCTCTGTGGGAGCTTTGTAGTAAGGGCAGGTGAAAAGAATTGGCCTTGCCATAGGGGTGTAACATGAATGTACTCACTCTGCCAATGTCAGGAAGTAAAAGACAGTGGGGCCGATTCACTAAGCTCCGTTAAGTGGCTTTAAGAGCGCAAAGTACCCTTTAAGCCCGATAAGGCTGCAGTGAGATTCACTAAGCAGTGATAACTGTGCTTTATCGGTCTTAAAAGGGCTTTTTTTTCCCCTCAGCGCAAAATGCGCACGATTAGCCAATTGCGCTGATTTTTGCCAGTACTACCGATTCACTAAGCAGCGCTAAGTGAATCGGCCTTAAAAAACGCGCCAAACAAACGCGCCAGCTAAAGGCAGGCGCAAAAGAAGCTGGACTTAGAAAAAAAATTTTGTTTACCTTTTTGCTAGCACACCATCCATACAACAGGCCCGCGGGGGTGTCCGGGGGTCTCCGCGGGCATCCGGGGGTCCCCGCGGCCGTCCGCGGGCCTGCGGTACCAATGGTGTGCCCCCAAAAATTAAACAATACTCTAAAAAAATACTCCCGTCCCCTAACACATACACTACATTAATGGGCAAAATTACTATTATCCACATATGGATAATAATGCATTTGCCCATTAAATATACATTAATCACAATAAAAACATTAAATACATTTTGTACTCACCCCTATCCGGCACCCACGATGAAGGCTACCCGCATCTTCCTCCCCGTCCATACCCTGCCATTAATCTTTGCATCATGTATACTATGTCAACCAATGCTCCAAATCAAACACACTAATCCAAACAAGTTACAAATTCAATCATTAAAGAAAAACAAAGCATCAACACAATTAAATTACCATCAATTAATCCAATCACCAATCAATTACAATCCAAATCAATTACACACTTCAAATCCTACAAGAAAACCATTGTGAAAAATAATCTATGTCAAAGTAACCATCAAACAAAATCTATCTTCCAAAAATAAGCAAATAAAATTATCTATAGCAACCAGCTTTTAACTAAACATTTGCAAAAATGAAATGTACATTAGCAACACATTTTTACACAAATCAGCCAATTGCAATTCAAAAAAACATCCAAACAAGGCAAGCCAACAAGTTTTTATTATACCTGTATGTATGTCCATCTATAGTTGACAGACATAAATACAGGTGCAATAAAAGAGCATTAAAAACAATTGAATCACATTCAAAATCAACATACAATACAACCACTGATTTGTCCTGTACGTATGTATACCCATAGTGACATACATACATTCAGGGCAAATAAATGAACATAAAAAAAATGGACGTCAGGAAAAAAATGGCAAAAAACCTGTAAAATAAAAATAAAATACATTTTTTTTTTACTTACCATTAGATGAACCACTCACAGAAATCAAGGGGAACCAGAAGCACTGGAACAGCTAATCCAACAACAGGAACCAGGTAACCATAAAATAATAAACCCTTACAATCCATAAGTGTCTGTATCTTCTTTTTTCTATTTGTAATCCATAGTGGGGGTCTTCTCCGTCTTCTTCTGTCTTCTTCCGGGTCTTCTTATCTTCATCCGCCATGCCCTGGTCTTCTTTCTTCATAGGAGGTCTTTCCTCCTCGGCGTCTAGCTTCAAAATGAGACGACATAGGCTTTTATAGGCCTATGACGTCACATTTTCGTCATATGGTTCTCACGGTCCTGATTGGGCCGTGAAAACCATGTGCTTTGGCCGACCAAAAAAAATGATGACGTCATTAAAAGGCAATGAAAGCACAGCCTATCAGAATGGCTGTGCTTCAATTGCCTTTAAGATGACGTCATGAAAAGAAAGATGGCCGGCCTCACATGGTACGGTAGCCAATCAGAGCATGGGGAATACATCCCAACTCTGATTGGCTCAATTACCATGTGACAGGCTTTAAATAACGTCACATCCGTTTTCCCCAAAGCCTCTGTCACATAGTATACTAGAGCACGATATCAGGGGGGGGGAAAGGTGATCGCGCGCTATGGCCCTTTTGGCCAAGGCAGGCCGTAAACGCGCCAAACAGCCTTAGTGAATAGCGCTTATGGCTTCAGCCTTTTGCGGCCGAGCGATAGAACCCATTTCAGCGCTAGTTAACGTAGCTTAGTGAATCGGTCCCAGTGGGTACTGCTTGTGACACAGAGATAGGGGTCAGGGGGGAATGGGAAAGCCCATTAACTTGGAGGACTGGAGATGTTGCCACGGCAACCAGGGGTGTGACAGACTGGAAGGAAAAAAGGCAACATAATGTATCCATTCCATCTGCACTGGGAGTGAAACTGCAGGGAAAGTAACATCCAAATACAGCTAGCTGGCAGAACTGCCAAGGAAAGGGGGTTGGGGGGTGAAACAGAGAAGACAGAAATGGGTATTTCTGTTACATGACATTCCCCATCTAGTATCTGGAGATACCACTATATAACAGAATATGTGGAACATATGTGCAATGCAAACATAACATAACAATGCAAAGGTCCATGTCCACATAGCAAGGTGATACAGGCTGGTACCACTGGTATCAAAGTCCTTTGGCCAAAACCTTCTGGTAAGGGAGGCCAGGTGGATGCACAGCTCCAGGTTAGCTGGTTGCATCATAATGTCTTTGTGTAAAGGTCTCTTGCACTGTTTTCTTTCAACTTTGTGAGAGAACAGTACTTTTGTCTCTGTAGATTTCTCTACAGAGTGCATCACCTCGTGGATATGCCAGTCGTGGTAGTCTGTCACCCTATCACCTGGCGTTTGGCGGAAGAAGATGGCCTTTGGCTCCTTGCAGAAGCGGATCAACGCCCCTGGAAGACTGGTTGTCAAGTCTGATCCAGTGAGTAGTGCGTCGTTTGGAAAGGCTTCCTGGTGCTGAGCATTGGAGCTGAACGTTACCCAAATCTGGCTGGGTTTCTGACGGTGGTGGACACCAGATGATGGGAGGTGCTGGCAATTTTTACCTTCCTTCATTGAAGGCGCTGGCTTTGCATGTCCGCTAAGGAATTTCTTCTGCGTGAAGACCACAATTTGATTCTTGGTCTCCGGCTCCCTTTGTGGGTTGCGGCAGAGCGAAGTGAGCCTAGAGATGGCATGTTCTCTATTGTTCGAGAGGCGTCTTTTTGGTGAACGGAATGGTAGTGGAGTCACCCAACTGCCCGGTCCGTCTTTGGAGAGCTCCTTGACTGTTAACCTCAGGAATCCTCTATCTTCCCTCGATGGTGTTTGCTTGTCGTCGTCCCTTGTTGTCTGGAACGCTGTACACCGTAGGTCATCGGTGCATTCCTCTTGCACGAAAACATCTCCACGTAGTTTGGTGAAACGCTTTCCCCGAGCTCTCGTAACTTCGAGTAGTCTTTAGCTGTGATCCTGGGAAAGCTGTCGACTCTCTTGAAGAGTGAATCTTCGACTGCTTCGCGGCTACCGTAGCACTCTTCTAGCCTTTCCCATACTAGGTCGAGACCTACTTGGGGGTGGTTCGCGTTTGCCATCCAAAGTCTCTTCGCGTGCTCCCTGGATTAGTTTCCCAGCCATTTGGATAGCAGGTTGAGCTCTTCCCTTGCTGAGAAGCCCAGGCTCTTGATTGCGTCCTTGAACGTGAACTTCCATATCCGGTAGTTCTCAGGACGATCGTCAAAGTTGGTGAGTCCTGTTTGCACCATGTCACGCCGGATGTACTTGGCCATGTCTGTCAGGCCTGAGGCATCGGCGTGTAGGCCGCGTTCTGAGGTAGTTGCTGGGAGGGTCCTTGCGGTTGCCTCTTCCTTGGTGTGGACGCATGATGACTGCTGGTCGGTGTGAGGGGCTGTGTTTTCCCGTGTGGGTGTACCTGGATTGCGAACCTGTTGTAGTGCATCCGTGTGCGCGCTGGCGTGTGGGTCACTGTTGCGGCTGTGGCTATCCAAGGTAGCGTGTACCCTTAAAGGAACGGCGTCTTCTCCACGTGAACCTAGCAAGTCTTCGGTGTCTATGAAGCCACTCCCGTCGTGTTGAGATGGTGCGCTGGTGTTTACACTGAAGAGGCTCCTTACGTAGTCTTCAGTGCGTTGGGCTGGATCCTCTGAGGCTATCCATCTGTACGGTTGCTCCCCGCCGTCCTGTTGCGCGGCTCCTTCTAAGACTTCGGCTTGGGCTATGGCGGCAGCAGCTTCCCTTTCTTGATTTAGGGCCTCTAGGTTAACGTCCACCTCTGTCTTTTTCCGTGCAGCGGTGGCAGTGGCTGCAGCGGCGGTGGCGGCATCAGTGGCAGTGGCTGCCTGCTCCTCCTCTTCTATGCGGGCCCTTTCTAGTTTCATGGCTGCCTCTTTCTGAGCGTACACTGCCCTGGCACGTGCGGCCTCTGCGGTGGCTTGCGCCTTGGTGGCGTTTGCGCTTGCACTAGACACGTGAGATTGCGCTGATCTTGCTGACCTTGACAAGTGTCTGGATGTGCTGGAGCGCTGCGATCTCCAGGAGGAGCTCTTTTCTCTCGCTTTGGGCGTCCGTGATGGCGGTTCGCACACGGCTGTCACGTGTCAAGTCAATATTATGCTGTAAGTCCCTTTCTTGCAGGCTTTCGCCGGTGTTAGCCCTGGCCAAGTAAGTGACGTATGCCTCTGACAGCTCTTGGTAGCATGAGTGATCTATCTTCAAATGAGTTATTGCCTGCTCGAGCTGTTGTACAGAATTGCCAGCGCCGGCGACATTGCGTATTCCAAGTGTGGTAGTTTCCCAGGCCTTCTCTAATTTAGCGTGGTGCGCTTCAATGTCAGTCTCATATTTTTCGCGGGCCTTTTGTGCCAGTGTAACTATCCGTTTAGGCCTTGCGTCTGCCTGCGCCTGTTGCAGTTGCGCAGCGGTCTCTGTGTCTGAGTGGTCACTCTCCTGCGTGATGTCTGGTGAGGATCTGAGTTCTGCCATGCTGCACGTGTGTGTAGGCCTTTAGCCAGTGCGTGTGGCGTGCGGTCTTTTTACCTGCGTTAGCAATGGATGACTGTCTTGGATAGTGCCGGTAGGTGTCCTGCAGCGGTAAGCATAGGGGTAGCTGTACTCACAGGTGTTCAGTGGCTCAGACCCGTGTCCTGGCGGGTGTCCGGTGGCGTGGCCCTTTGTGGCGCTGGCCGTGGGGACGTGCGCAGGGTTAGGTGAGATGGTAATTCCTCACTGTCAGGCTGTGCAGAGGGTGAACTCAAAGACAGAAAAGAGCAATCAAAGTCCTGTGTATAGTGCACTTGTCTGAATGCAGTGCTGCTGCCTTGTGTAAGGACTGTTTGGCTCTTTGTGCAGTGTAAGCTGCTTGCTTATACTGCTGCAGAAGTTCTGTGCAGTGTAAACTGCTTGCTGTACTGCTGCAGGCTGTGTGCAGTGTAAGCTGCTTGCTGTACTGCTGTAGGCTATGTGCCGTGTAAACTGCTTGCTGTTTGTAAGGCTTTTGCTGTAGAAAGTCTGTGCTCTTTGGTATAAAGCCTGCTGCTCTGTCTGGGGTGCAGAGACTATTCTGTCTAGCATAAGGGTTGTGAGTAGCAGTTCCTGTGTGTGTGCCCCCAAGACACACGGCCTTCTTTTCACTATTCTGGATCCAGGGTCATGTCTGGGGTATGAATGAACCCAGCTAGCTTCAACTCAGCCCTCTTTCCAAAGCACAACAAGTCCTGTATATTTTCTTCACTTTATTTAGGAAGGCAGAAATAAAAAAAGGCACTTGTGGATAAGATGTTTGTGTTGGAAAGGTGTATCTCTGTGGGTGCTTTGTAGTAAGGGCAGGTGAAAAGAATTGGCCTTGCCATAGGGGTGTAACATGAATGTACTCACTCTGCCAATGTCAGGAAGCAAAAGACAGTGGGTACTGCATGTGACACAGGGATAGGGGTCAGGCCATACTAACTGTCAGCAGGGACAGGGGGGAATGGGAAAGCCCATTAACTTGGAGGACTGGAGATGTTGCCAGGGCAACCAGGGGTGTGACAGACTGGAAGGAAAAAGGGCAACATAATGTATCCATTCCATCTGCACTGGGAGTGAAACTGCAAAGGAAAGTAACATCCAAGTACAGCTAGCAGACAGAACTGCCAAGGACAGGGGGGGGGGGGGGAGGGGGGAACAGAGAAGGCAGAAATGGGTATTTCTGTTCCATGACAGTAAGTAACAATTTTCTGCGTCCCTCTTACCAATTAGATTTA
Organism: Ascaphus truei; assembly: GCF_040206685.1. Lineage (NCBI taxonomy): Eukaryota > Metazoa > Chordata > Amphibia > Anura > Ascaphidae > Ascaphus > Ascaphus truei. The sequence continues at coordinate 17,041,721 of NC_134499.1, forward strand.
CATTTTCCTTCTATGATGACAAGGATAAATAAATACATGTTATTTCACTGTGACAACAAAAACACATGAAGTCTGGAAGGCTCGTGTATAACGCACATCTTATAAAAGGGTTTTAAAAAACCTGCTAAGTAGTTTAGCTTTCCCTGGATCAATACACGCATTATACCAATTCACAACAACATGGGAAATGTTATTGAATGTTTGCTGAGGTTTTGCACCTATACAAATACGACAACCACTGCAACAATTGAGTGTTTTTTCCCCACTGGCTATAAGTAGGAGTCAAACTTAAATTGTTTCTCCATAATTATAGAAAAGGCTGTGCAGAAGTCAGCACTTGGCATGTAAGATTAATAAGGTTTACTGCTCACAAACACTCCAAAAACACAAGCACAGCATTACCGGGGCACAATATACCACGGGCACAATAATTTGGGGATGCAACAAGTGAAAGCTGCATCATTTCTTTCCCAGAAGAGCGAAGGAAGAAGATGCAAAGCAGTCGTCGTTCATACTTCCAGCAGAAGCTGGTTAAAAGACAAAGAAAGAACTCAAAATGGGAATGAGAAAGACCTTTATGATCGTGCTATGACACTGGATAATACACCAGAGGCTGATCATATTCTTTTAGAGTAGGAATGGCCAACTACAGTCCACAAGGTCAAGTTTTAATGTTATCCCTGCGTCAGCACAGGTGGCTCAGTCAACGACTGCACCACCTGTGCTGAAGCAGGGATATCCTTAATACCTGACCTGTTAGAGGTGTCACAGGAGACCAGGACTGTTTCACGGGATCAAGCACCAGACAGGACACCAAATTCAAATAAAAGTACATTTATTCTGGGCACATCCAGCACACCCAACACAAAAGCCCAACAGAGCTTTACTCACGGTCTCTGATCCATACAAGGGGAATCCTAAAACAGTCTAAGGGAATCCGAAAACAACACCGAAATGCCTTTTCTGGTGCAGCTTCCACTCTTGTATCAGCTTAAGGTCTGTAAGTATCGCTGGCTGCAATTCCTGTAGCAGCAAGTTTAAATTTCCTGCTGAAGTGGAGCACACTGCCTCAGTTTCGGGTCGCTCCGGCACAACCTCCGAGAACCTCACTTAGTCGATCCGTACAACAGGGTCAGCAACCATCATGGTACTGAAATCGGCTATACTTCTTATAGCTGTACTGTCTCCATAGTCAAACAGGGAGAAAGAGGCAGCGACCAATCATACCGCACATACGGATGCTTGGTGGTTGACCAATCACAGGACCAGAGCTCGTCTGTTTTGGTTAATCAGGCAGGTGGCGTGACGAAGAGGCTGAGACAAGGAGGACGGGAATTACAAATCAGCCAATGGGAACAGGGCCTACCTCCTGTTTCCGAGGCCGGCTCACTACCTCTTGACGAGATAGGCGCCTCTCTGGCTGGGCAGACAATGGTCCTGTTAATTAGACCAACGGCTCCCAGACCAGATGACTACCCATCTCCACCCTCCATTGTCCACCTTGTGGGACCCTCTGCACCCGGATGCCCTGGGCGTGCAGGTTGAGTAAGTGTATTACCAGTCTAGCACGCCCAGGGCATCCAGAACACAAAGTTTAAACATTCGTTACAATAGTTTCACTAATAATAAAGTGACAGACAGTTTACAGTCATATTTGGCCAGATAGGATGAATACACAGGCCCACCCTGTATAATCATCCAGACGATGGGGCAATGGCTGGGCTTTACCTTTATTAAAAGAACCACATTGTCACTATCATTATAGGTGGCCCCTGTGGACTGGAGTTGGCCACCCCTGTTTTAGAGATATATAGACTAGAAATATCCTGCAATAAAAAGCAATTCAGCGCATGACATATCACTTCCAACTGGCAAAACTTCTCTTCCCCCCTCTTATCCCCCTGACACTGTTGCGGCTTCCTATTGGCCTGCAAGATTTGCCGGCCATGTTAATTTATTGGATCTAAACTGGTATTTTGAAACCCGTGGTGGTCCTCAGATTGCTAAATATAGCGCGGTTCAGCTCTGGAGGCTCCCTCCCCCCCCCCCCCCCATCCCCCGGGTTTGAATTCCCGCACACACAAAAAATCAATTGCAAATAAAAACCAAGATGGGGGGGTGCTTGCTGCTTTAACCATTTGCCGCTCCGGGGGGTCCTGTGAAGCTTCGTCATAATCTTACTGCTCGTTTTTGTAGCAGAGATCACATTCCGCGCGATCTATAGCAAAGAGAAACGGAAGAGAATGACTGCTTCTGTCCCGCTGTCAGTGGTGACGCGATTATGGCCCTCCCCGGCACACAGCAGGTTAAACTAATCTATACTGTAATGACCAGTCTTTATTCAGTAAGAAGGCTGGCTGTGCACACTCATTTGGTACAAGCATGCTTAAAATGGTGGGCTCTGGCGCCATCCTGTGCCCACACCAGGTATACCAGGCTCTCATTGTGGTATGAAGAAAAAAGTTCCAATTGCGCTGACTGTCAAGCAAGGCATTCAATTAAGAATAAAAATAGTTCTCAAAGGGTCCACTTCTTTGCTGCATATGTCTCAAGTGGGTGCTCCGTTCTCCCACTAGATGATCCAAAGGGATCTTCATAATGACAAAAACAAGGAGACACAGCGCACCAGAAGTGAATAATAGACGGTTTAATATAAAAACACACAACACATGAACTTACATTTAAGAAAATAAAAGTGGATTCAAAATGATGTAAGTGTGTTTGGACCCGGTGCACCAGGTCCCTGGACAGACTGCTCGCAGCACCTGGGGGCCGTGGAAACCACGAAATGGCAGCTTATCAGATAATCCACTGTTAGGGCGCCTCAGCCGTGGAGTAGCGCATCGCTCTGATGCCATCAACAGGGTTTGCTGTACGCCTTGCAGCTGTGCTAGTCTCCAGCTGATCACGAGCTTGGCGTCTCTGTGTTATAGCGCGCGGGACCACCGTACGGCTCAATAGCTGTGACCCACTGAAGCACGTGAGTGCGAAACGCGTAGAGGTCGTCACTCTGTTCCTAGACATCGTCACACAAGCATCATCATAGCTGTTGAGCTGCTCAGCACAACAGAATGACATCATTTGGACTCTCTAGCTCTCACTGGGACTTCGTGGCATCCACGTTCATTTTCTTAAATGTAAGATCATGTATGTGTCGTGTGTTTTTATATCACACCGTCTATTCTTCACTTCTGGTGCGCTGTCTCCTTGTTTTTGTCTCATTCCGGTATGTTTATTTACATGAGCAAAAAATATCACCCGGCGCTCTATTTGTGTGAAAATAAATAACCAATATAGGTATTCAATAATAAAGTGCATGGACACTATGTTGTGGTTAGTGAAAACACTGTGCCAAACATGCATACAAAAAATATTCAGTGATAAATGGTGGAAAAAGTGAAAACTAAATAATAAACTGAACAACCGGTTTTGCAGCTCTAACCCAGGTTGAAGCTTCCTCTGGGGTTCTTGAAATGCTGGTCTCAGAGGTGTGGGGAGCGCGAAAAAACTGAGAACATAAACACAAATATGGTGCAATATTATATGATGATGGGAGAAATCAAGCAATTCTCATCAAATGCGCACTCACAGAGTGGAGAAAAAGAAAATCAGGCATCGAATCCCATGGTGGACTGATGATATTCCATGGCCCAGTGATGAGGTACTCACGTGGTGTAATGGATGAGGTGCAGTAAGGAAATCCCATGCAAGAAAGAAAACAGCAGGATGGTGCAGATCGTAGCAACAATGTATTCAGATCAAGTAAGTACCATACAGATATGCACTCACATGGTAAAGAATTTCAAAGGGCATTGGAAAAGGCAAGGTATCGTTGCCGAGGTCTCACGAAAATGTCTCACGGCAAACGGGTTTCACCCACACTTGCGCCGAGGAACTGGTGCGCCGTCAGCTCCCTTGGACGCCTGGGTCTTTCCGCTTTCCGTCTCGTGACCAACGCAATGACGCTTGCGATTACTCTACATGTTTCGCTGCGTGGTTCGTCAGCGTGAGACCTATTTGCCCTGAGACCTCCGCAACGATTTTTTTTGCTTTCCCCAGATCCCTGAGAACAGCATGTTTATTTACATATGTCACTAGCAATACATGAGTGCAGAATGGCCATTTCTATGAATATATATATATATATATATATATATATATATATACAGTGTTCGACAATTGTATACATTTACTCGCCCGGGGCGGGTGGATTTAACCCCCGGGCGAGTAACTATTGGCCCAAGCAGCACACGTGTTTTTTTTTAAATTCCCCCGTTCGCGCTGAAATTTCCCTGCTCGCGCTAAAAAAAAAAAAAAACTCCCCTACCTGACTCCTGATTGGCGCGCGCTCCAGGCTTTGTGGGCGCGCGGCCAGGCTCTATATGAGCCCCGCCCCCAACGAGCGGCCATTCTGCCTGGAGGCTCTGTTGGAGGGTAAGTACTCTCCATGCTGCGGCCCCTCTGCTCCTTCCCTGCGATCACCCTGGTCCCCACATGGCCCCCTACTCCCCACTGCGGAAGCTCTCCTGTCCCATTCCCCTCCTCCTGTCCCCTCCTCCTGTCCCCTGCTCCTGTCCCCTGTCCCCTCCTCCTGCTCCCTTCCCCTCTTCCTGCTCCTGTCCCCTTCCCCTCCTCCTGTCCCCTTCCCCTCGATCCACCGATCGATGTCAGGGGCGGGAGGTCCCGCTGCTGCAGCCCGGTTGGCTTGCGGGGGGGGGGGGGGGGCTCGGCCCTCACCACGTGCCTCCCATGCGTCCCCTACCTTCATGATGGCGCAGCCGCCGCATGAGGTGGGGGGGGGATGTCGGCCTGGCCCCCCCCCCGCCACGAGCATCATGCCGCCGCGGGCTGGGGGGGAAGAAGCAGCCTGCAGCTTGGCCGTGCACTGTGACATGCCGGCGAGGGGAGCAGGGCAGTGGCGGCCACGGCGGGGCTGACTGTCACCTGGGGCGCCCAGTGGGGGATACCTCGCCACGTGCCTCCCACCCACCCTGCTGATTGGGGGGGGGGGGGGATGTCGGGCCTGCCCCCCACACGAGCGGGAGATGGGCGCGGGTGGGTGGGGGGAGGAGCGTGGTGCTGGTCGCGGCCTTTCCTCCCCTGTGTGTGTGTGAGAATGTGTATGTGTGTGTGTGTGGGAGAATGTGTGTGTGTGTGTGTGAATGAATGTATGTGTGTATGGGAGTATGTGTATGTGTGTGACACCAGAGGTCCCCCCCAGTCAGTAACCCCCCCCCAGTCAGTAACCCCCCCCCCAGTCAGTCACCCCCCCCAGTTAGTAACCCCCCAGTCAGTAACCTCCCCCCAGTCAGGTCAGTCACCTCCCCCTGTCAGTCACCCCCCAGTCAGTGTCAGTCACCCCCCCAACCCCAGTCAGTGTCAGTCACCCCCCACCCCCAGTCAGTGTCAGTCACCCCCCCCACCCCCAGTCAGTGTCAGTCACCCCCCCACCCCCAGTCAGTGTCAGTCACCCCCCACTCCCAGTCAGTGTCAGTCACCCCCCCCACCCCCAGTCAGTGTCAGTCACCCCCCCACCCCCAGTCAGTGTCAGTCACCCCCCCACCCCCAGTCAGTGTCAGTCACCCCCCCACCCCAGGTCAGTGTCAGTCACCCCCCCAACCCCCAGTCAGTGTCAGTCACCCCCCCCACCCCCAGTCAGTGTCAGTCACCCCCCCACCCCCAGTCCAGTGTCAGTCACCCCCCCACCCCGTCAGTGTCAGTCAGCCCCCCACTCCCAGTCAGTGTCAGTCAGCCCCCACCCCCAGTCAGTGTCAGTCACCCCCCACCCAACCCCAGTCAGTGTCAGTCCACCCCCCCAACCCCAGTCAGTGTCAGTCACCCCCCCACCCCCAGTCAGTGTCAGTCACCCCCCCACCCCCAGTCAGTGTCAGTCACTCACCCACCCAGTCACCCCTGCCCCACCCAGCCACTCACCCAGCAAACCACTCAACCAGCCAGTCACTCACCCAGCCTCTCTCTCTGTTATCACCCACCGCTCTGTGTGTGTCACCCACCGTTTCTCTCCTCTGTCTCCCCCACACTCTCTCTCCCCCCCACACACTCTCTCTCCCCCCCACTCTCTCTCTCCCCCCCACACTCTCTCTCTCCCCCCCACACTCTCTCTCTCCCCCCCACACTCTCTCTCTCCCCCCCCACACTCTCTCTCTCCCCCCCCCACACTCTCTCTCCCTCTCTCCCCCACACTCTCTCTCCCTCTCTCCCCCACACTCTCTCTCCCTCTCTCCCCCACACTCTCTCTCCCTCTCTCCCCCACACTCTCTCTCTCTCTCCCCCACACTCTCTCTCCCTCTCTCCCCCACACTCTCTCTCCCCCACACTCTCTCTCTCCCTCTCTCCCCCACACTCTCTCTCTCCCTCTCTCCCTCTCTCCCCCCACACTCTCTCTCCCCCACACTCTCTCTCCCTCTCTCCCCACACTCTCTCCCCCTCTCCCCCACACTCTCTCTCCCTCTCCCCCACACTCTCTCTCTCCCCCCCACTCTCTCTCCCCCCCCCACTCTCTCTCTCTCCCCCACACTCTCTCTCTCCCCCACACTCTCTCTCTCTCCCCCACACACTCTCTCTCTCCCCCACACTCTCTCTCTCCCCCACACTCTCTCTCTCTCCCCCACACTCCTCTCTCTCTCCCCCACACTCTCTCTCTCTCTCCCCCACACTCTCTCTCCCTCTCTCCCCCACACTCTCTCTCCCTCTCCCCCACACTCTCTCTCCCTCTCTCCCCCACACTCTCTCTCCCTCTCTCCCCCACACTCTCTCTCCCTCTCCCCCACACTCTCTCTCCCTCTCTCCCCCACACTCTCTCTCCCTCTTCCCCACACTCTCTCTCTCTCTCTCCCCCACACTCTCTCTCTCTGTCACTCACACTCTGGATCTCTTATTTACCCTATATATCTTAACTGCCCTATACTACACCGAAATCTTAACTACCCTATACTGCTTTCTTTCAGATCTGCTCAAGCTTCACACGGAAGACATCGGAACCCCCCCCCTAACCCAGAAGACAGGTAATGAACACCTCCCCAATGTATAACATTGCGGGAATGAGGGGTACCTGGACATTGAGGGACTGCGGATCAGGTAAGATCCCAGGTGGGATTGCTGCTTTAGATATTGTGAAGCGGGGACGTCCAGACACTGGTTAAGGGGTTCAGGAAACTAGTCATTCACATCTGGCTTTTATTTCTAGATCTGACATTTACACACACACATGTAACAAGGACTAATTGTAGTATAATGTAATACAATAAATACATTTATGTCAAAAACGAATGTTGTTCTGACTAGGAATTTATTAAATGTATTTTATCTATATATTTTATTTTAAAGCGGGGTTGGGGGCGGGACTAGGGGCGGGGTTGGGGCGGGACTAGGGGCGGGACTAGGTGGCGAGTAGATTTTTTGGTTGGGCGAGTAGATTTTTGGGTGATTTGTCGAACACTGTATATATATATATGTAACGGTGTTCCCCCCCCCCCCCCCCCAATCTCATATTGGCCCCTTACGTGAGGAAACTGCCCGTTGTACTACAGTGTGGTGCACCTGCTGGCTTACAGGACTCCTGAGTCTCCCGCTTGATGGTATAGGGGAATACATTAGGACTGGCTCGTGAGGTAATGCTGAGAACTACTCAATTCTGATACAGCGCCTCCATCTCTTCCAGGTCCCCACGACAGCAGGGAGGAGTCTCTGGAAGAGAACCCCTGGGTGCAGCTTCTCCCTGAATGACTCCACTCTCAGGCAAGAAGGTTGTTTCAAACAGGACATTCTTTATTGGCATCTTGACTGGCAGACTGCCCATCATTGCGGCCGGTCTCTAGCCGCACATCATGAAGGTTGCCCACCTCAAGGAAGTCCCTGGACACCACTCTTAGTCAGGGCCCTAGAAGCAGTCCTTGCTCTTCCCTTACTCTCTAATAGAGTAAGGGGAATAATCTGCCCACCTCTCCCCTAAGGGAGGGCCACAATCCTCTGCCAGAGCCCTGCACTGTGTTGGGTCAGACAGTCACACACTGCAACACTTTCTCTTACACACTAAATTCAGGAAGTGATGCGTACTATATAGCTCCAGTAGGCACCACCCCTGTGTCACTGTAAGTGGACACAGCGCATGATGTCACTTCCTTCACTACACAATACACATCACAGGGGATGAGGGCAAACCTCATGATTACTCCTGGCAAACCTGCCCTCTTAACGGGGATTACTGCACAGGAGGAGAGAGGCATGTAACCCCAAAATTACACAGGGCTACATTTGTGGCCATTTGTTAGATTTTATGTTCATCCAATACATTTTTATTGTGGTAATGCACTAGGTGTGCGCCTGTTTCTTTTTTGTTCTTTTTTCCAGATATCACTAGGGACTGGTGATCCCTTTGAAACGGGCTGCAAGAAACCAAGGACATTTCCACTAGAACAGGACTTTATGTATTGAAGGTTTTTTATTATATTTTTATCTTTTGACAATTTTTTCTATATATTTTTTATTAATAAATACATTTTTTATATTTTTTATATTTTTTCCTTTAGGGTTTTTTGTCAGGAGATTGCATTGCCATTTGTTTATTTTAAAAGTTTTATCATAGTGTACTAGCCCTATCTAGCTGCCCCTTCAAGCCTATCCAATTAGCTATTGTCTCTCCCACTAGTAATTTATAATTAATATTTATAATTAACTGGTTATTTAGCGGCGCTACTTCATATTGTTTTTTTGATATATAAATATGTGTATATATATATCTTTATTTCTATAGCGCCCACAGCTGTACAAGAGACAATACAGTACAGGGAATTACAATACAATAAGTGCAACAAATAAGATCAGACAATAGGAAAGGAAATCCCTGCCCCGGAGAGCTTACAATCTAAGTGTGTTTCTATGTAATACTGCAATTGTATCTTGATTTGTCAGCGTAAATACGTTTATCATTAGGGTTTTAGGTTTTAACTGGTCATTTTTAACACTTTCTTTTAAATAAAATGAAAACACAGAAAAAACACAGAAAAAAAATATATATACACATATACTGATTTCACCAAAAATTAAACACTGAAAAATGGGAATCCATATATATATATATAATATTCTCATTCTGGCACTGTGATCAAGCTTGTTACATAGTTACTAACATGGCAATAAAGTCACTGGGAGTTCTGGGGCCGCTGGGTGATTTACCTACTTGTGATCCAACTCGAGTCTCATTAACTCAAACTATACGTTTCTAAGTTCTAACATTACCCAATATTAGGGGAGAAGTGTCAACAGATTTGTTTTCAGTGATCGTGTTTCACCCTTTCGGTGCCAGAAATGCAGCGCCATGGATTGCCAGCGCCTCAGGCAGTGAAAGGGTTAGTGGACAAGTTCCATGTTATTTTGACAAGCTTCCAGGAGCTGCTTTCCCCACTTCCCATCAATAATCTGCTGTTGTCTGCAAGAGTAAGGGGGTGCAGTGACCTAGATGTAAAAGCTCTTCTGGGACCTTTCACCTCTTTGGCCATGTGAGCTTTTCTAAGCCTGGACAGAATGGTGGGTTTCCCAGGATCAGCGAATCCGCGGCAGCCAGATTCAATAACACCACAACGATTACACTGGAAAAAAGCCTGGCTTCAATAACCGATTAACCCCCCAGTGCCAGAGCACCCCTGACACTGTAGGGGAATGTGTAGGAGTCCTATAATAGAAGTGCTTATTTTAGCTGGCACTGTACATTATTATTATGGTTTATTTGTAAAGCGCCAGCATATTCTGCGGCGCGGTACAGAGTGACATCAAGGACATAAACGCAATGGCATACAAATAAGGACAGGCAATCACAAACAGATACAGAAGGTAATGAGAGCCCTGATCCTGGGAGCTTATACTCTTGGTATAAGGGGTAATGTTGTCACAATGTAAAGTGGCTGCTCATTGTGGGACAGAGTATTTCTCAGGATGGAGTATGGTCCAGTTACACTGCTGATCCAATGAAGGTTTAGGGGTGTGGATGTTGGGGGGGTGTTAAGAGTGGAGTTTGGTCCAGCCGCACTCCTGGTCCCAATAGGGTTGGGCGGGGGATGTGAGATGTATGCCGGATAGGCTTCCTCACAAAGGTGAGCTTTTAAACATCTGAAAGCTGGGGGAGAGTCTGATGGTGCGTGGTAGGGAATTCCAGAGAGGGGCAGCAAGGGAGAAATCTGCAGGCGGGAGTGAGAGGAGGTGAGAAGGCGGATGTCGTGGGCAGAGCGGAGGGGGCGATTAGAGATATATTTGGGGTTGAGATGTAAAGGGGGACAGCATCATTGAGAGCTTTGTATGTCAGAACTAGGGTTTTAAATGTAATTGTAGACGGTATAGGAAGCCAGTGTGGGGATTTCGTAGTGGAGCAGTGGAAGTGGAGCGGTGAGTGAGCTAGATGAGTCTAGAAGCAGCATTTTGGATGGATTTGATTTGGGACAGGCGCACGAGGGGAATGCCAACCAGGAGAAGGATGCAGCAGTCAAGGTGGGACAGGATGAGTTAGTGAATTGGAACTTCATCATGAGTGAGAAAAAGGGCTTACCCTGCAGATATTTTGGAGGTGTCACCGGCAGGACTTAGGTCTAAGGGAGTGGTTAGAGTACGGGGAGGAGCGGAGGGACGGACAAGGGAAGGGACAGAAAGGGAAGGAGGACCTGAGAGGCAAAGCTGATGGGGAAGGGGCGTGCAGGGCATGTGCGTCACGTCCGAGGAGGCGGAGAATGGGAGAGGCGCACCGGAGGGTCCAGGAGCAGACAGAAGAAGGGGAGGAGCAGAGGGACGGACAGGGGAAGGGTCAGGTAAGGAGGGAGAACCGGGGAGGCAGAGCTGACGGGACCGGGACGGAGACACGCAAGGAGCGTGCGCCGCGTCAGCGGAGGCAGGTGCCCGGCGCCAACTAATGGCGGCTTGGGTGTGCGTGCGCCCGTAGGGCTGACGTGTGTGGGCTGGAGGTGCGGGGACAGCAGGCAAGAGCGGGGAATGCCGCCGGGGAGCCTGAACGGCCTATGAAAAAGGTAAGGATGCGCTGGACGCGGGTATACCCGCAGCGTGGATCCTTACACTACCCCCCCTCGAGGGTCGGACTCCGGACGAACCAACCACGGTTTGAGGCGAAATTTTTGGTGCAAACGTCTGAGTAGGGAAGGAGCATGAACATCCGTATGTGAAACCCATGAACGATCCTGAGGTCCGTATCCCTTCCAGTGGACCAAAAATTGGAGTTTGCCCCTGGAGATGCGAGAGTCAATGATAGACTGAATTTCAAAGTCCTGTTGTCCAGGTACAATGAGAGGAGGAGGGCGAAGGGAGGGATGAGCGAACCGTTTGCCTTGAATAAAAGGTTTCAAAAGGGAAACGTGGAAGACGGGTGAAATCTTCATAGAGGGAGGCTGTTGAAGTTGATAGGCCACAGGGTTAATCTGTCTCAGAATAGAAAAAGGGCCCAGGAACCTGGGAGACAATTTAGGGGTTGGGACCTTCAATTTGATATTTTTTGAAGAAAGACAGACCTTCTCTCCAGGGATGACCTTATGGCCCTCCTGACGGAGCCTATCTGCTTGTTTCTTCTGCCTTAACACGGATCTTTGAAGAACTGCTTGAATCCTTTTCCATGACTCCTGTAAGGAAGATATCCTCTCATCTGCTGCCGGAACTCCGGACCTGGAAGGATACATGGGAAGACAAAAAGGTCGGCCAAAGTACTGGAATTGGGTAGGCCCTTGAGGGGAAAAAAAATGAGCTTGCTTAGAGAATCTGTCGACAATTACAAGAATGGTAGTCATGCCATTAGATGGGGGAAGATCCACGATGAAGTCCATAGAAATATGACTCCACGGACGATCCGGTAACGGGAGAGGTTGAAGAAGACCGGAAGGTTTTTGACGGACAGATTTATTTTGTGCACAGACTGGGCACGAAGAGGTGAAAGCTCTGATGTCCTTCGACATGTTAGGCCACCAGAAGGTTCGCTGAATCAAATCATTCGTCTTCTTAAAGCCGGGATGGCCAGCAGATCTGGAGGAATGGCCCCATTCCAGAATTTTGAGATGAAAACGTGGAGCCGCGTAAAGACGACTATCGGGAACTTCCAACCCTTCGGGAACCTGAGTCTGAGATTCCAGAATTTTGTCTAGAATGTCAAAGGAAGCGGCAGAAATAAACAATTGGGGGGATAGAATATTCTCCGGGATGTCTTGTGAATTTTCCTCAGTGATGAACTGGCGGGAAAGTGCATCCGCTTTGATATTCTTTGTCCCAGGAATATAAGAGATGGTGAAGTTAAACCTCGAAAAGAACAGCACCCAGCGAGCTTGACGAGGACCAAGGCGACGAGCGCCTTCAATGTAAGAGAGATTTTTGTGGTCCGTCAGGATCGAAATGGGTTCTTTGGTATCTTCCAGGAGATGTCTCCACTCTTGTAAAGCCATCTTGATGGCTAACAATTCTCTATTCCCCACGTCATAATTTCTTTCTGCAGAAGAATTTTTTTTAGAAAAAACCCACAGGGGTGTAATTTGTCTTCGGGAGTAGTCCTTTGAGAGAGAACCGCACAAGCTCCTACGTCGGAGGCGTCAACTTCCAAAGTAAAGGGGAGGGTGGGGACGGGATGTCGCAGGATAGGAGCTGAGACAAAGGCTTTTTTAAGAGATTCAAAGGCCCGGGTGGCTTCCAATGGCCATGAGGACGGATCGACCCCTTTTTGGTAAGAGCCGTAATGGGTGCCACCAAAGTAGAAAAGCCAGCAATAAACTTCCTGTAATAGTTTGCGAAGCCGAGGAAACGCTGAATCGCTTTTAAGGAGTTAGGTTGAGGCCATTCGAGTACAGAATAGAGCTTCTCCGGATCCATGGTGAAGCCTTGATCCGAGACAATGTATCCCAGGAAGGTAGTAGAGGATTGATGAAAGACACACTTCTCCATCTTGGCATAGAGTTTGTTGGCCCGTAAACGAGAGAGCACCATCTTGGTATGAAGAATGTGTTCTTCGAGGGTTTTTGAAAAAATGAGGATATCATCCAAGTAGATAATTACACAAGAGTTCAATAGGTCACAAAAAACCTCATTCATAAAGTCTTGGAAGACTGCAGCGGTATTGCACAACCCGAACGGCATCACCAGGTACTCATAATGACCGTTGCGTGTGTTGAACGCGGTCTTCCATTCATCTCAACTGCGGATGCGAATCAGGTTGTATGCTCCTCGTAGGTCAAGTTTGAAGAAAATGGTCACGCCTTGCAGCCTATCGAAGAGCTCAGGAATAAGAGGCAAAGGGTAACGATTCTTTATGGTAATCGTGTTCAAGCCACGGAAATCGATGCAGGGGCGAAGCGTCCCATCCTTTTTCTTTACAAAAAAGAATCCTGCTCCAGCGGGAGAACTAGATTTCCGAATGAAGCCTATTGCAAGGTTTTCAGAGATATACTTGGACATGGCCTCAGTCTCAGGCAATGACAACGGATAAGACCTAGCTTTGGGAAATGGAGCACCCGGAATCAAGTCTATCGGGAAGTCGAAAGGGCGATGAGGGGGAAGCTCCTCGGATTTGGCCTTACTGAAGACATCCAGGAACTCCGAGTAGACGTCCGGAAAAGTGACATCTTGTGGGGACGTGGTCTCCAGGACGGCCAATACCGCTGCGGATGGAGCAGACACTCCTACTTGAGAGGATCTCCATAGAACAGGAACCTCGGCCGTCCAATTGATGATGAGATTGTGTAATTGCAGCCATGGTAAGCCCAGGATGATATGAACCGAAGGAGAGTGAATGACATCAAAAGAGATAATTTCAAAATGTCCATCATCCATAGAGAGTTCTAGAGGAAGTGTCTCCAAGGTAATAAAGGCTGGCTGCAGGGGTCGACCATCAATCGCCTCTAATCTGCTGTGATGCTGCCTTTACCATTTATATCTGCTGTGACTTCACTTCTTCTCAAATTATGCACTTCTTTCTACCAGCCTCAGTATGTCTCAAACTCTATTCATATATCTCCATCTCTCCTTCCTTCCCCACTTCTCAGTTCACATGAACTCCTTTCTTACCTGCGTCCTCTGACACCACACAGCTATATCCTCTGCACTAAAAAACACCCCTACAAATCATCCTCACACATCCTCTTTCTATCCATGCTTCTCCTCCTTGCTTCTGGGGATATCTCTCCCAATCCTGGTCTCTGCATTATTCATACATGCGCTCGTCCTCGCCTGCCAAATGCAAACTCTACTCCTTCTGGTGTCAACCCCTCCAACCTCATACCCATCCCCTGCCACCCTCCCTCCTCTCTCCCTTTCTCCTGTGCCCTTTGGAATGCTCGCTCCCTTTCTAACAAGTTCCTCTCTGTACATGACTTTTTTCTCTCTCACTCTCTGCTCCTATTTGCTATAACTGAGACCTGGCTCACTCAGTCTGACTCTGCTCTGGAAGCTGCCCTCTCCTATGGTGGCCTTTCCTTCTCCCACACTCCGCGCACTGATGGCAGGGGTGGAGGCGTGGGGCTCCTGCTCTCCCCCCTCTGCCATTACCGAACCCTTCCTATTCCTCCATCTCTTGCTTTTCCCTCCTTTGAGGCTCACACTGTCCAGATCTTCTCTCCTCTCCCTGTCCATGTGGCGGTCATCTATCGCCCACCTACCTCTACTCATCCCCTTTCTGCCTTTCTCTCTCACTTTGAATCCTGGCTCTCTTTCTTTCTCTCCTCAGACTCCCCTGTTCTTCTCCTTGGGGACTTCAATTGCCACATTGATGACCCCTCTCTCCCTTGGGCTTCCCGCTTTCTTTCTCTAACCTCTTCTTTTGGCCTTCAACAGTGGACTGCAGCCAGCACCCACAAGGATGGCCACTACTTAGACCTGGTTTTCACTAAAAACTCCATTTCCCCCTCTCTGACCATCATCTCATCTCATTCTCCCTATCTCGCTTCTCCCCTTCTCCACCTCCATCTACCCCCCTGTTCTGCAGAAACCTGCGCTCTATTCACTTACCTGACTTTGAGTCCACTTTAAGCTCCTCCCTCTCCTCTCTCAGCTCTGCTACAGACCCTGACAACCTGGTTAGGAACTACAACTTTGTCTTGTCCTCGTCTCTTGATCTACATGCCCCGCTTTCTCTCTGCTGCACTCGCCCTTCTAACCCTAGACCCTGGCTAAATTCCCACACGCGCATGCTGCGTTCCTCCACTTGTTCCTCTGAACGCCTCTGGAGGAAGTCTCGCACTCTCGCACACTTCCTTCACTACAAATTTATGCTATCCTGTTTCAACTCTGTCCTCTCGCAAGCTAAGCTAGCCTACTTTTCTTCACTAATCAACATGCACAAGTTTAACCCACGCCGACTGTTCTCTGTCTTTGATACTCTACTCAAACCACCCTCAGCTGAATCTCCTTCCTCCATCTCCGCTCAGGACTTTGGTGACTATTTTAAGGAAAAGGTGGAATCCATACGGCAGAACATCCCCTCTGTTTCTTCTTCCCATCCTACACCTCTTCCTAACTCTCCTCCTGCCTTCCTTGACTCTTTTTCCTCTGTCTCAGAGGATGTGTCGCTGTTGATTGCCTCTTCTCCCTCTACCACTTGCCCTCTTGACCCCATTCCCTCCCATCTCCTAAAACCTCTAGCTCCTACTATAATCCCTACGCTCACACACATTTTTAACTCCTCCCTCTGCTCTGGAACCTTTCCATCCTCCTTCAAACATGCAACAGTCATACCATTACTCAAAAACAGCAAGCTTGACCCTACCTGTCTTTCTAACTATCGACCTGTCTCCCTCCTGCCTTTTGCCTCAAAACTCCTTGAACGTCTTGTATTCTCTCGCTTGCTCCATTTTCTCAACACCTATTCTCTCCTAGACCCTCTACAATCTGGCTTCCGCACTGCTCACTCCACGGAAACAGCCCTCACTAAAATAACTGACAACCTCCATGCTGCCAAAGACAGAGGTCATTACACTCTGCTCATATTACTCGACCTCTCTGCAGCATTTGACACCGTGGACCACCCTCTTCTCCTCCACATTCTCAATACTCTTGGTATTCGGAACAAAGCTCTATCCTGGATCTCATCCTACCTCTCCCATCGTACTTTCAGTGTCTCTTCTGCTAACACCTCTTCCTACTCTATTAATCTCTCTGTGGTGGTACCCCAGGGCTCTGTCCTGGGACCTCTTCTATTTTCTCTGTACACACTCTCTCTAGGTGACCTAATAACATCTTTTGGGTTTAATTATCACCTCTATGCCGACGACACACAAATATACTTTTCAACACCTGACCTTACACCTGCTATACAAACCAAAGTTTCTGAATGTCTCTCTGCTATATCATCCTGGATGGCCCTCCGACGCCTTAAACTCAACATGGCTAAAACAGAGCTCCTCATACTTCCTCCCAAACCTGGCCCTACTACCTCCTTCCACATTAGTGTTGGAACTACAATCATTCACCCAGTAGCCCAAGCACGCTGCCTAGGGGTCACACTCGACTCCTCTCTCACATTCGCCCCTCACATTCAAAACATTTCTAAAACTTGTCGCTTTTTCCTCCGCAATATTACAAAGATTCGCCCTTTTCTCTGTTGCTCGACTGCTAAAACTCTGACTCAGGCCCTCATTCTCTCCCGTCTTGATTACTGTAACCTCCTGCTGTCCGGCCTTCCTGCCTCTCACCTGTCTCCCCTACAATCTGTCCTAAATGCTGCTGCCAGAATCACTCTACTCTTTCCTAGATCTGTCTCAGCATCTCCCCTCATGAAATCCCTCTCCTGGCTTCCGATCAAATCCCGCATCTCACACTCCATTCTTCTCCTCACTTTTAAAGCTTTACATTCTTCTGCCCCTCCTTACATCTTACATCTCAGCCCTAATTTCTCGTTATCCACCATCCAGACTCTTGCGTTCTTCTCAAGGATGTCTTCTTTCTACCCCCTTTGTATCTAAAGCCCTCTCCCGCCTTAAACCTTTTTCATTGACTGCCCCTCACCTCTGGAATGCCCTTCCCCTCAGTACCCGACTAGCACCCTCTCTATCCACCTTTAAGACCCACCTTAAGACACACTTGCTTAAAGAAGCATATGAATAGCACGGTGGATATTCTGAACACATGATGCATAAAGCTTGGCCCCCTGCAGACGCACTTACCAGAACTCCCTCCTAATGTCTCTGTACATTCTACCTACCTACCAATTAGACTGTAAGCTCCTCTGGGCAGGGACTCCTCTTCCGAAATGTTACTTTTATGTCTAAAGCACTTATTCCCATGATCTGTTATTTATATTATCTGTTATTTATTTGATTACCACATGTATTACTACTGTGAAGCGCTATGTACATTAATGGCGCTATATAAATAAAGACATACAATACAATCTGACCGGAAAGGCCTTCTCCCGGAGAGGAATGTTATGCTGAGTAGCAAACGCCTGGTTTATGAAATTTCCTCCGGAACCGGAATCAAGGAAGGCCTGAGCAGGAGTCTGGATATTCGCGTGCTTAAGGAGTACCGACAATAGGAGACGTTTAGGGAGATGCTGTGAGAGAAGAGAAGAAGCAGAGATGGTACCCAGTGAGATTCCCCCATACCTCACTGGGCGTTGGCATTTCCCGGCTTCGAAGGACAGCGTGGTAGGATGTGCCCAGGAGAACCACAATAGAAGCACAGACCCTCATTCCTCCGACGTAGTTGCTCTGTAGAAGGGAGGTGATGTGTGCCCAGTTGCATGGGTTCCGGGGCTTCCAGTACGGGTGGTACAGGAAGAGGAGATCTGGAATTAGAAAACAAAGAAGTAGCAGTACGAAGACGTTGACGTTCAGCCCACCTCTCCAGAAGTCTTTGATCCACCCAAATGCACAGAGTGATCAGGGCCTCTAGGGAGGATGGCCTCTCACGAGCCGCCAATTCGTCTTTTAAGGTTTCCGAAAGCCCCTGCAAGAAGACGGCGGAGAGAGCCCCATCGTTCCAGTCCGTCTCCGCTGCGATAGTCCGGAACTCCAGAGCGTAACGTGCCACTGATCTCCTACCCTGCGAAATATGTAACAAAGAAGATGCCGCCATATCACTGCGTCCAGGAGTGTCAAACACTAACCGGAATTCTCTTTTGAAATTGGCAAAATTGTAAGTGAGTTCGGGTCTCAGTTCCCAGATTGGTGAGGCCCAGGCTAAGGCGTCTCCGGTGAGGAGGGAATACACGTAGGCTACCTTTGTACGATCCGTGGGGAAGCGAGAAGGTGACAGCTCAAATTGTATCTCGCACTGGTTCAAGAAACCGCGACATGCAAGCGGATCTCCCGCGTATTTACTGGGGGTAGGTATCCGCAAGTCTGAGGGGCCTGATCCTTCACGGGATACTATGGAGGAGGAAGTGGGGACATTGCCCTGGGGAATCTGAAGAGAGAGGGTATTAACTTGCTGGTTAAGAGAGGAGACTTGGTTGTCCAAAAAATTTAAGTGTTTGGAAATGGTGGTTAAGGTATCTTCCACTTCAGGGGGGTCTGGGTCTGTTGGGCTCTGCATAATGTAACGCTCGGCCTGCCCACAAGCCAGATGAGACCCCGGGACTGAGGTGGAAAGGGTAAAACCACACACCTAGCAGCAAACGGGGGCACGGCCGGAGTGTGGAAGTAGCGTAGGTGGTCCGGGTAACAGAATGTAAATGATACCGTACTTGACAGCTCCGGCGTAGAAGGGTTAAGTTCGTATGCCAAGGGTCGTGGGTTGGATAGGGCAGCGTAATCGATTGTCCGTAAGCCTGGGTCGTGGAGTTGAGAGAGCAGCGTAGTAGATTGTCGGTGTGCCGTGTTCAAGGGTTGTAGAAGTCTACAGCGTAGAAAGTCCAAAGCGAGGTCCAAAGGGTTCCAGAAAGTAGCGTAGTAGAGTCCAAAGCAAAAGGTCAAATCCAGGGAGGTCAGCAGAAATTCCAGGGACAGGAGCAAGCACTGAAAAGACAAGAGAGGCCAGGCAAGAGCAGACAGCACCAAGGTACAGAAGCTATGCAGAGCAAATAGGAAATGGTGAAGGGGGATTATATAGGGGGCTGGGACCAATCAGAGAAAGGGGAGTGACAGAGGAGTGGCCCGAAGAAGGACCTAATAAGAGAGCAGAGTGTGAAAGTTTGGGACCAATGGGAGTGGGAGGGGGGAACAGAGGAGTGACCAAGGTAAGACCCA
This sequence comes from Ascaphus truei, assembly GCF_040206685.1. Lineage (NCBI taxonomy): Eukaryota > Metazoa > Chordata > Amphibia > Anura > Ascaphidae > Ascaphus > Ascaphus truei. Next base: position 17,060,893 of record NC_134499.1, read on the forward strand.
GATAGAGGAGAATTGCTAGAGGCTAAGGGAGTGGTTAGAGTACGGGGAGGAGCGGAGGGACGGACAAGGGAAGGGTCAGAAAGGGAAGGAGGACCTAAGAGGCAAAGCTGATGGGGAAGTAGCGTGCCGGGCATGTGCGTGACGTCCGAGGAGGCGGAGCATGGGAGAGGCGCACCGGAGGGTCCAGGAGCAGACAGAAGAAGGGGAGGAGCAGAGGGACGGACAGGGGAAGGGTCAGGTAAGGAGGGAGAAGCGGGGAGGCGGAGCTGACAGGACCGGGACGGAGCCACGCAGGGAGCGTGCGCCGCGTCAGCGGAGGCGGAGTCAGGCGCCAACTAATGGCGGCATGGGTGTGCGCGCGCCCGTAGGGCTGACGCGCGTGGGCTGGAGGTGCGGGGACAGCAGCCAGGAGCGGGGAATGCCGCCGGGAGCTGATTCCTTTCAAGATCGGTTGCAGGACAGTGAAGCATTGCTGTTTCCATGATACATCAATCGTCGTTCCTTTAAGATAGAAATTAGTTAAAATTAATTTTAATACTATAATGTTTTATTGATTAGTGATTTCTGTGTATAATAATAAAATTGTATTTATAATCCTACTATGATTCCTCTCTTATGTATTTAAAGAGAGAATCTTTTTATTAGAATATTTTATGAATTATATAAAATTTCTTGCACTTAAAACCGCACCTACATATATGGGATAGATATGATAGCTGCCCAAAAGCTAGGGTGTTTTAAACAGTTAACCTTTTGGAGGAGGGGTTAATAGTAAAGTTCCAGTGGGTATAAAAAGACCCCTAGAGCAGGTCACAAGCACTCCTGATGAAGACGTCATTTTAGAGCGTCGAAACGCGTTGAGTGTGACCCTGAGACTGAGAGAGAGAGAACGTTGAGCCCGTGACGTCATCTCCAACCGGCCGGAATTCCGGAAGTGACGTGACGGCTGTTCGAGACACAGTCGGGTGGCGCGCAGCAGCAGCAGTGATCGGTGATGTGAAGTGATCGGAAGATCATATACTCCCTATGCTGTTTATCCTTTTGGATCCTGTAAGCCTCCAATTCATTCGTTTGTGGATAAAAGTGTTTGTTTTATCCCTGTGTTTTGTCTCTACTTGAGATCTTAGCTCCTCCTGTGGTTTTACCACATTGTTTGGTTGGTTATATGTGTTATAGCCTCCTCTTTTAGTTTTCTAAGTTTCTTAGAAACCACTTCATTGTGCTAACAATATCACACTATGTAGATTTTGTTTTTATTTTTAAGGTGCAACCGCTCCCCTGGTTTTTCCTGTGCATACTGTTTCTGGACCTTGAAACAGTCCATCTAAGGGTTTGAGTGATTTATTGTAGCCATACTTGCACTTGTTGATTTTTACCTTATTATCACATTGCACTTTTGTATCTTATACTATATTAGTGAAAGCACTGTATGTTTGCCTGCCTGCCTGCATGCATGCATGCCTGCCTGCCTGCCTGGATGTCCGGTGTCCCCTAGGGGAAATCTCATTGGTCCCTTGGCCCGCCCCCGCACACCTCTCATTGGCCTGTGGCGGAGTGACGGGCCAAAGGACACACAGGGACACACACACACACACACACACACAGGGACACACACACACAGGGGACACACACACACACAGGGACACACACACAGGGACACACACACGGAGACACACACACACACACACACACACACACACACAGGGCTCACCGTGTTAGCAGCACCCGCGCGCACCTCCTCCTCTCCCCGTGTCTCCCGCGCTTTCACACCGAACCCCCCCCCCCTCCCCCGGCGCCGCTACAGTCAGCGGGACACACACACACACTATTATTAGCCCTTCAGCGCCCCCCCCCCCCCACCCAGTGTCAGCGGCTGTGCGAGACCCCCCCCTCTATATCTCCCACCTCTTTTTCCCCCTTTCCCCTCCCACCCCCTCCTCTAACCCTTCCCCCCCTCCTCTAACCCTTCCCCCCCCTCCTCTAACCCTTCCCCCCCCTCCTCTAACCCTTCCCCCCCCCTCCTCTAACCCTTCCCCCCCCCTCCTCTAACCCTTCCCCCCCCCTCCTCTAACCCTTCCCCCCCCCTCCTCTAACCCTTCCCCCCCCTCCTCTAACCCTTCCCCCCCCTCCTCTAACCCTTCCCCCCCCTCCTCTAACCCTTCCCCCCCCCTCCCTCTAACCCCTTCCCCCCCCTCCTCTAACCCTTCCCCCCCTCCTCTCCACCCCTTGCCCCCCTCCTCCACCCCTTGCCCCCCTCCTCCACCCCCCTCCTCCCCCTTCCCGCCGCCCTTCGCCTTCATGCCCGCCTTACCGCCTCCCCACCCCGCCTCTGCCTTTCACCCGCCCTTACTCCGGCCGCCTCTGCCTTTCACCCACCGCCTCACAGCCGCTACACGCACTCAACAGACACCCGCCACACTCGACACATACCTGCCGCCACACACACCTGCTGCCTCCCGCCCCTACGCACCGACATCACTGACCCACCGCCTCACACCCTAGCAGGACCCCCCACTCACAGACAGCACTCACAACCCACGCACCACCCGCCGCCTCACACCCTTGCAGGACCCCCACTCACAGACAGCACTCACAACCCACGCGCCACTCGCCGCCTCACACCCTTGCAGGACCCCCACTCACAGACAGCACTCACAACCCACGCACCACCCGCCGCCTCACACCCTAGCAGGACCCCAACTCGCACACAGCACTCACAACCCACGCGCCACCCGCCGCCTCACACCCTAGCAGGACACACGACTCAGATTTTTACATCACTTATGGCACCAAAATATACATTGTACTGTGGTGTGGTTACAATAAACCATTTTTATACAACATCGTATTACATTTTCTTCCATCTTTCTTTTCAATATTATTATCCAACCTTTACAACAAACAGTCACCTATTGTTCCACGATTTATAAATAATACTACCTATTACGCATTTACATCCGGGCAACGCCGGGTCTCTCAGCTAGTATCATATATATATACTACTAGCTGAGAGACCCGGCGTTGCCCGGGATGTAATGTTTCCCGTTCCTCTCTCTCCTCCCCCCTCTCTCTGTTTGTCCCCCATTCACATCAATCCAGTCCCCCCCCCTCCCTCCCTCCTTTACAGCTTCATGTAGCGTGTGTGCGTCAGTCACTGTGTGTTTGCTCGCGCGTCAGTGAGTCTGAGGCAGAAACACAAACACACACAGACTGACTGACGCACACACAGTCAGTGTGTGCCTCAGTCAGTGTGTGCGTGCGTCAGTCAGGCTTTGTGTGCGCGTCAGTCAGTGTGTGCGTGCGTGCGGCAGTCAGTCAGTGTGTGCGCACGGGGCGTCAAAGGCAGGGGGGGGCGTCAAAGGGAGGGGGGGGGCGTCAAAGGGAGGGGGGGGGGCGTCAAAGGGAGGGGGGGGGGGCGTCAAAGGGAGGGGGGGGGGCGTCAAAGGGAGGGGGGGGGCGTCAAAGGGAGGGGGGGGGCGTCAAAGGGAGGGGGGGGGGGCGTCAAAGGGAGGGGGGGGGCGTCAAAGGGAGGGGGGGGGCGTCAAAGAGGGGGGGGGGGAGTCAAAGGGAGGGGGGGGGCGTCAAAGGGAGGGGGGGGGGCGTCAAAGGGAGGGGGGGGGCGCCTCAAAGGCATGGATTCCCTCCCCCTGCATTTCCTGCAGTGGACAGGAGGGGGGGGGCCAGTGGACAGGAGGGGGGGGGGGGGCAGTGGACAGGAGGGGGGGGGCAGTGGACAGGAGGGGGGGGGCAGTGGACAGGAGGGGGGGGGGCAGTGGACAGGAGGGGGGGGGGCAGTGGACAGGAGGGGGGGGCAGTGGACAGGAGGGGGGGGGCAGTGGACAGGAGGGGGGGGGGCAGTGGACAGGAGGGGGGGGGCAGTGGACAGGAGGGGGGGGGGCAGTGGACAGGAGGGGGGGGGCAGTGGACAGGAGGGGGGGGGGGGGGCAGTGGACAGGAGGGGGGGGCAGTGGACAGGAGGGGGGGGGGCAGTGGACAGGAGGGGGGGGGGGCAGTGGACAGGAGGGGGGGGGGGCAGTGGACAGGAGGGGGGGGGGCAGTGGACAGGAGGGGGGGGGCAGTGGACAGGAGGGGGGGGCAGTGGACAGGAGGGGGGGGGGCAGTGGACAGGAGGGGGGGGGGCAGTGGACAGGAGGGGGGGGGGCAGTGGACAGGAGGGGGGGGGGGCAGTGGACAGGAGGGAGGGGGCAGTGGACAGGAGGGGGGGGGCAGTGGACAGGAGGGGGGGGGCAGTGGACAGGAGGGGGGGGGGTAGTGGACAGGAGGGGGGGCAGTGGACAGGAGGGGGGGGGGCAGTGGACAGGAGGGGGGGGGCAGTGGACAGGAGGGGGGGGGCAGTGGACAGGAGGGGGGGGGGCAGTGGACAGGAGGGGGGGGCAGTGGACAGGAGGGGGGGGGCAGTGGACAGGAGGGGGGGGCAGTGGACAGGAGGGGGGGGCAGTGGACAGGAGGGAGGGGGCAGTGGACAGGAGGGGGGGGGCAGTGGACAGGAGGGGGGGGCAGTGGACAGGAGGGGGGGGGCAGTGGACAGGAGGGGGGGCAGTGGACAGGAGGGGGGGGGGGCAGTGGACAGGAGGGGGGGGGCAGTGGACAGGAGGGGGGGGGCAGTGGACAGGAGGGGGGGGGGCAGTGGACAGGAGGGGGGGGGGGCAGTGGACAGGAGGGGGGGACAGGAGGGGGGGACGCAGTGGACAGGAGGGGGGACGCAGTGGACAGGAGGGGGGGCAGTGGACAGGAGGGGGGGGGGCAGTGGACAGGAGGGGGGGGGCAGTGGATAGGAGGGGGGGGCAGTGGACAGTGACCACACACACACACACACACACACACACCTCAGTTGATGCGCCCTTTCTCAGTTCCGTTTGGCGCCGGAGGTGGGGAGCGACACCTACCTGTACTTCCGGGCGCCGCCACCGTCTGACTCGGCGCCGCGAGGGAGGAAGGGGGGTCCGCCATCTTACGCGCCGCGTGGCAGCTGCGGGAAGCGAGGTGATTTGGAGCGGGGGAGGGGGGAGAGGTGATTTGGAGCGGGGGGGAGAGGTGATTTGGAGCGGGGAGAGGTGATTTGGAGCGGGGAGAGGGGATGGAGCAGGTGAGGCGGGAGAGGTGATTTGGAGCGGTGAGGGGGAGAGGTGATTTGGAGCGGTGAGGGGGGAGAGGTGATGCCGCTGGGGAGGGGGAAAGGTGATTTGGAGCGGGGAGGGGGAGAGGTGATGCCGCCTGGGGAGGGGGAGAGGTGATGCCGCCTGGGGAGGGGGAAGAGGTGATGCCGCTGGGGAGGGGGAAGAGGTGATGCCGCTGGGGAGGGGGAAGAGGTGATGCCGCTGGGGAGGGGGAAGAGGTGATGCCGCTGGGGAGGGGGGAAGAGGTGATGCCGCTGGGGAGGGGGAAAAAGGTGATTTGGAGAGGGGAGAGAGGTGTGTGTGTGTGTGTGTGTGTGTGTGTGTGTGTGTTTTATTTATTTTTTTGGACCTTTGGCCCGTCACTCCGCCTCAGGCCAATGAGAGGTGTTGGGGGGCGGGCCAAGGGGGGTGGTGTGAGTGTGTGAGGCCAATGAGAGGTGTGCTGGGGGCGGGGCGGGCCAAGGGACCAATGAGATTGCCGCTAGGGACACCGGACATCCAGCAGGCAGGCATGCATGCAGGCAGGCAGGCAAACATACAGTGCTTTCACTAATATAGTATAAGATTCACTTTAATAATTTTAGTATTAGAGCGCCATCTACTGTTTGTTTGCTAAATGCCGCCGGGGGAGCCTGAACGGCCTGTGAAAAGGTAAGGATGCGCTGGACGCGGGTATACCCGCAGCGCGGATCCTTACAGTGATGTAAGAGAGGGGGTGAGGGGTTAAGAGTTAGACGAGGGAAATAGAGGGGGTTCGCAAGACCGCCGACATAGGGGCGGGGGGGGGGGGGATTGCCCGGTCATAACTCTAGTCCTGTGCCCGGGAAATCTGTCCTGCGGCCCCTGGCAACAGACATTATTTTCCCGAGTTTAACACATATCCACAAAGGTCATTATATGCAAAAACAAGCACTGCCTTGCATTGGCATTAAATAACATGGCTCCCATTACTCCCGTCTTACTTAAAGGTGGCATTACTACCATCCAGACTCTGAAATATCAGGGGGTGAGTGGGGGCGGGGGGCAGGGAGAACTATTTACACCTCCCCAGACACACCTTACTACATGTGGAGAGACAGCTGTGCACAAAAAGGCGCACCCCTGAGATACATGGGATATATGCTAATTGAATCCATTTAAATAGTTTGCATGTCCAAATTAGCATATATCCCAGCTATCTCCATTCTCTCACTGCCCCTCCCCAATCTCCCTCACCCTTCCTCCCCACTCTCCCTCCCCCTCCCCACTCTCTCCCTCCCCCTCCCCACTCTCTCTTCCTCCCTCTCCCCTCCTAACCCTCCCACTTTCTCTCCCTCCCCCTCCACCACTCTCCCCCTCCCTCCCCACTCTCTCCCTCTTCCTCCCCTCCCCACTTTCTCTCTCTGCCCCTCCCCACTCTCTCTCCCTCTGTGAGTTGCAATCCGGAGCCACCTAATGTGTAGGTTATCTGAGGACGCTGGCGAAACCTTCCCGTGGATGATTAGGGTTCGGCTCTGGATCCCAGAGGCTGGGTGACCTGGTTACAACCGATTCCCTCAAAAAAAGAATCAGAATAAACTCACCAGTTCACACGCTCTGTCACCAGATTTGCCCGCCGCACACACAAAATGGCGGCAGGGTCAGGGTCAGACATTGAAAGCATCCTTCAAGAGAAGCAAAAGTAGTCGAATTACAACCTCATACCCCCCACCTCCACCAATTTAGCAGGCACTTTACCTATTACACCAGGAGTGGCCAACGCCAGTCCTCAAGAGCCACCACCAGGTCAGGGTTTAAGGATATCCCTGCAAGGAGAAGGAGCGGCTCCGTGAGTAAAGACACTGACTGAAGCAGAGAAACCTGGTTCAATTCCCGGTGTCGGCTCTTTGTGACCTTGGGCAAGTCACCAAAAAAATATAGATTGTAAGCTCCCCCACCTCCTAATACGAGCCCTGACAAAGTGGTATCACGCAAAATGCGCGCTATTCTGAAAGCCAGGGTCATATGTAGATGATTAAGCCCAGATAGTGTCAACTCGGCCCTCTTTTCCAAGCACAACAAGTCTGTTTCTTTTCTTTACTTTATTTGTGGAAAGCAGGGTAAAAACAGGTACTTGTGTAGAGATGTACAGTAGATGTTGGGATAGTGTCTCTCTGTGTGTGCTTGGTAGTTAACGGCAGGTGAAAAGATAATCCTACCATACAGGAGTTTACAGCAGTGCTCACTCATCCAGAGGTAATGGTGGAAAAGGAAGTGCAGGGCAAGGGTCACACTAAAATGGAGTGAGACTGCACTACTGTCAGCAAAAAGACAGGGGAGAAAATGGGAAAGTCCATTAACTGGAGGACTGGAGATGTTGCCAGAGCAACCAGGGGTGTGACAGCTTGGAAGGAAAAAGGCCAAGGGAGAGGGTGGCTGAACAGAAAAGGCAGACGGGTATTTCTGTTCCATGACACGCGCGTTGGCGATCGTTCACATGCACGCGCATGCAGAGGCAGAACGTGAATTCAACTAACACTAGACACTAAGCTAGACTGCTGCTACATTGTTGCAGTTACCTGCCTCTTTGCCAAACAAGCTCATATAAAAGACACTACTCTCTCTCTGAGGGCTCACACAGGCTTATGTTTCAGTCAACCTAACCAAGTACTGAAGGAGATCTAATAATTATAAGTGTCTATGCTGAAGTGGTATACCTCAAGGAATATTCTGCAGACACCACCACTATACATATATACTAGTAGTTATGGTATTTCTTTCAATCACACAAAGTGAAAGTTATCAGACCACTATTCCAAGAACCCCTTTGGTAGTTCATATCTTTGACTCTTTTGGGGACATCTGGTCACAAGTTCATATACTGAGGCGCAGACACGAGTAATACTGGCTATTTTATTACATAATAGCCACGTGGAGCTTTCTCCAGTGCTACACTAATTGACCAGCTGGTTTCTTCTGGCTATGAGAGTTTACCTTCACTCATTATACTGGTGATTCAGCTAACACGAGTGGGAGTCTGGAAGCATTCTCTGTTATTACCACCATTACTATCTTTGGCATTGTGGTTCTTCCCCTTTATCCATTTGGGAGCGTATTTGGTGACCATATACTATTAACCCCCCTGATATTCATCAGTACATACTGGGGGATATTTAGGGTCATCTACTAGCATACAGACAATTAGGTTCTTACAAACAATTGCATTATTGGGAACTTTTTCCTGCTGCACCCCCTTATTAAGTTCATCTATAGAACTTATTTGGGGACTATTTGTATTCATCTCCACTCCTATATTTTAAAGCTGATACAATTATATACAGAGTTTTGATTTACACCATTGGGATATTGTGCCGAGTGTCTCTTACTATATGGGTTCCCCTTACCCAACAGTACACCACATTGAGACCTGGGAACACCAATATATATAGCCACTTTCATCTATATCCGTAGTGTATACCAGCTCTAGTATTATGCTTAAGGTGAAGGTTCTGTACATACCCGTATATTTCAATATTGTGTTCACCTACTTTGGGAACACTAGATCAACATTGTTTGATCCAGATCAATTCTTGATTTAGTGGATGAGTGACTGACATACTTACGTCACCACACAATACTAGTAATTGATCCAGAGTACAGGCTCAGCACTCTAACTAGGATCCCAGCTGTATCACAGTGTTTTTAATACCCATTATTTTAGTTTCTTGGTTGACATTAAAGATTATTTTAATATTATTCATCTTTACACTATCAGTCGAGTGCCCACACAATGTCTCTTTTTTCTTGTTCCTCGTTCTGATTGTAATCTCCACCTGTGCCTGCAAAATGTCTCTGTAAAGCGCTACGTAAGGCTGCGCTTATAGTGCAGGCGATTGTCGCGTCAAAACAAATGCATTGTCGTCATCGTCGGCGCTTATAGTGCAAGCGAAGACGACGGCACGATGGAGCGACAGTGCTGCCAAAAATCTGATACTCACTGTTATTTGATTTTGTTTGGCGACTGTGTCCCCTTGCGGCCAATCAGGAGTTTCTCCGTCCCTCTGCCATCCCCCTTTATGACGTCACCTAAATTTGAAATATAGCTATCGCAATGGCGACAGGTGACGTCATCGGTCGCGTAAAGCACGGCCTAAAAGTAGCAGCGCTATTAAAGAATATGCTATTATTATTATTATTATTCAGCACAGGTGCTTCAATCAGTGGCTCAGTAAATGACTGCACTGAGGCAGGGATATCCTTAAAACCTAACCTGTTAGTGGCCCTTGAGGACTGGAGTTGTATTATACCTCTTCCTGCCCATGTGAGTGCTGTCCCACTGCCGTTCTCCCATTGGTTGAAGCTCAGAACCTCCAGCTAATTGCAGCAGCTTAATGGCTAATTTGATAAGTGATCAGCAGATAATAGGAAAGTCATCCCAATTGCATGTATTCATTATTACATACAAAGGCAAAGAAATGCACATTAATAACACGAGCATTGCATGTGATATGGGGCCTGCATACAAACCTGTAAGCTTCTGTATTCCACATTGTCAGAGGTACTAACATTTTTGCATGTGCCCAATGTTGGTGACGTCTTGAATCCATGAGCCATAAATACATTGTGTACCACAAAGGTGGTTTTTGCGAACCATTCCTCAATATCATCCTAAAGTATCCTCTGTTTCCCATACAAATCGGGACATTACTAGGTGTCCTAACAGGGCCGTCTTAACAGCATTACAGGCCCCCGGGCAAAGCAGTGCACAGGCCCCCGGGCAAAGCAGTGCACTGGCCCCCGCCAACTCTCTGCTACAAGTCGTAATTTTTCTCCTTCTACCGAGTTAGCGGGACATTTGAATGTTGAGGCGGGTGATCGGAAAATTAGTGTTAAATTCTGGTCTGTGTGTAACACACTTACTCCCCCCCTCCCCCCCCCCCCCCCCCCCCCAATCGCAGATAGGGACCATGTGGGGAAATCTACAGATGTTACCAGGTGTGTGGTGCAATACCTGATAGGCTCACAGGAGGCCTGAACCTCCGCCACTGGGAGCCTGGGGTGTTCCCTGGAACGATATTTACAGCGCCTCCACCTGTGCAGGGATTCTAGTGGTTAGACTAACCCCTGGCACAGGAAACACATACAGTAACCACATACACAATGTATAGGTAAAACAGTTTACTGTATATGCAAAACAGAACAATAACATTAGCAACGGTGTCACTCTGTAACACTAATAGTACAACTGCCCGGTCGCCTCGCAGGGCTTTCACCCCACACCTTATTCTCCCACCAACACAGTGTACCGAGTCCTACAACCCCACCCAAGTGTGGATCAGCGGTGCCCACTAAGATGAGGTGTATAGTTGGTGCACATGTAGGGATGATAGTACCTGCCGGGTGTGTCCACACCCGGGCGCGCAGATGCTGTACTTAGATGATGGACCCAAAAGCATGATCCACGACGTCGCCTCCACTATGTGGGGTGGCGTCACGCCACAGTCCCACTATGAAGATACTCTCTATCTTGAGTGATGGTCTGAGTCCAGACACGATGATCAGGGCCACACAGCAGGTGAACTGTGTCCCTGAACTCAGCAAATAACTAAAGGGGCAGGGTCCCTACATAGTTTGTCCCTGTTGCAACCACAATCTGGGTTATGGATTCTATCTGGGGCCTAGGGGGGTAACCTGGCCTAGTGCAGGGGCTACTGCTCCCTGCACACACCCTTCCCTAACCTACTCCCAGCTCTGACTCACTCACCAACCCTGAACACGCCAAAATGTATCTCTTTGCAGGGGAATCTGGCTTATTGATTGACTCCCTGGCGTCAGGTGTGCGCATGCCCCTATGCAGCAAAAAGTATCCACACGGGAAAACGGAGCACAGCAACTGCAAAAATGAGGGGGCTAGATACCGGTAATTAAAAGTCCTTTATTCCATGGTAGACATCATGGCATGGGATAAAATAAAATCTCGTTACTGGGAGGTCAGAGATTTATTACTGACACTCACCAAACAGCACAGTTTCCCCACATATTAGGAGATATGCTTAGAGACACAAATCACATATGTTTTGCCAGAGTGGTGTTTTCCTGTTCTCCTCATTTAGAGGTTACATACTAGATGGTATCTAGTGATTTCCTACAGCTGAGCACGGTACACTAGGAACGCGGTTTCCTAGTATCTACACATGCCCCTATGCATCCTGGGGCTTGCAGTCCCTTGCAGACCTCTTTGACATTGGGGCCGTGTGCGCGATCGCAACTGCACATGCGCAAACTTCTAATGGTTGCCGCTGCCTGCAACTGTGCATGCGCGACTTCTGGGAGTCCCTGCGCTACGGAGTGCCTCTCCTGCCAATTCTCACTCTCGGTAATGGCCTCGAACACGGCCAAGATGGCGGCGCCCTGCAAAGTGTGCCGCTGGCCAGCCCATTGCCATCCGCATCGCTCCATAGCAGCGGAGGTACGGGGGGGGGGGGGGCAAACAGGAGACCACGGCACCAGGGTTACACTTGAATAGATTAGCATGGGGCCCCTATGCTCGTGGGGCCCCCGGGCAACTGCCCAGCGTGCCCATGCGTTAATACAGCACTGTGTCCTAATGCAAATAACACAAAGTAACAAGAACTACGTCCCGTAGCCGGGAGATGTCTGGCACCGGATCCCAAGCCCACAGAAATATTTACGACTAGAGCCCCAAAGACACGAGAGCGAGCTGGATAAAAGAAACCGTAGAACTTGTATATCAACAGATTGGGAGAGAGAGAAGAGGGGAGAGAGGAGAGGGAGAACGATAGAAGGGGGAAGAGAGAGAAGAGGGGGGAGAGAGAGGAGAGGGAGAACGACAGGAGGGGGGAGAGAGAAGAGGGAGAACGACAGGCGGGGAGAGAGAGGAGGGGGGGAGAGAGAGGAGGGGGAGAACGAAAGGAGGGGTGAGAGAGAAGTGGAGGAGTGAGAGAAAGAACAAGGGGAGAGAGATGAGAGGGAGAACGACAGGAGGGGGGAGAGAGATGAGAGGGAGAACGACAGGAGGTGGGAGAGAGAAGAGGGAGAACGACAGGAGGGGGGAGAGAAGTAGAGTAGTGAGAGAAATAACGGGGGAGAGAGAGGAGGGAGAACGACAGAAGGGGGAGAGAGAAGTGGGGGGAGGGGGAGGAGAGAAATGGGGGAGGGGGAAGTGAGAGAGAAAGAGGAGGGAAAGAAGATGGGGAGTAGGGAGAGCGAGAAGAGGGGGGGAGAGGAGAACGACAGGAGGGGGGGGGAGGTAAGGAGGAAAGAGAAGTGGGGGGGAGTGAGAGAGAAAGAAGTGGGGGAGAGAGCGAGAAGAGGGGGACAGAGGGAAGAAGAGGGAGAGATAGGAGATGGGAGAGAAATGGGAGGAGACAGAAGGGGGGAGAAATGGGGGAGAGAAGGCAGGAGAGAAAGGGGAAGAGAAAGTAGAGGGGACAGATAGGAGAGAAGGAGGGATAGAAGAGGGGGATAAAGACAGAAAGGGGAGAGGCAGAAATGGGGAGAAGATGGGAGTGAGAGAGAACTAGGGGAGAGAGAGAAGAGGGGGGAGACAGAAGATGGGGTGAAGATGGGGGTGAGACAGAAGTAGGGGAGAGAAGAGGGGGGAGACAGAAGGGGGGAGAGACAGAAGATGGGGTGAGAGAGAAGCAGGGGAGAGAAGAGGGGGAGACAGAAGATAGGGGGAAGCGAGATAGGCGATGAGGGGAGAGAAAAGGGGGGAGAGAAAAGAAGGGCAGTAGTAGACAGAGAGAGAGAAGATGGGGAGAGAGAGGAGGGGCGAGAGAGAATATGGGGGGGGAGAGGAGAACGACAGGAGGGGGGGGGAGGTAAGGAGGAAAGAGAAGTGGGGGGGAGTGAGAGAGAAAGAAGTGGGGGAGAGAGCGAGAAGAGGGGGACAGAGGGAAGAAGAGGGAGAGATAGGAGATGGGAGAGAAATGGGAGGAGACAGAAGGGGGGAGAAATGGGGGAGAGAAGGCAGGAGAGAAAGGGGAAGAGAAAGTAGAGGGGACAGATAGGAGAGAAGGAGGGATAGAAGAGGGGGATAAAGACAGAAAGGGGAGAGGCAGAAATGGGGAGAAGATGGGAGTGAGAGAGAACTAGGGGAGAGAGAGAAGAGGGGGGAGACAGAAGATGGGGAGAAGATGGGGGTGAGACAGAAGTAGGGGAGAGAAGAGGGGGGAGACAGAAGGGGGGAGAGACAGAAGATGGGGTGAGAGAGAAGCAGGGGAGAGAAGAGGGGGAGACAGAAGATAGGGGGAAGCGAGATAGGCGATGAGGGGAGAGAAAAGGGGGGAGAGAAAAGAAGGGCAGTAGTAGACAGAGAGAGAGAAGATGGGGAGAGAGAGGAGGGGCGAGAGAGAATATGGGGGGGGAGAGAGAGATGGGGGGGAAGAGGTATTCTCTTTTTTTGATGTGTTACTAAATAAAATAAAAAACACGGATCCTTTGGCTATACTCCTGGACCCTTCACTTTCAGATAAAAAAAGGGGGAAGAGATAAAGATGGCGCAGAGAGTGAGGCCTGCGCTGCTAGGCTCTGTGAGGAGGCGTCGAATGTGCGCGGGCACGAGAGGAGAAACTTTGCCCGCCCAAAAAAAAAAAAAAAAGAATCACCTCGCGCCAAATCCCGCGCACGCGCGCTCCTCCTCCCAACGGTCGCTAGGGGGCGCGGGACGCTTTTACACACATGCGCAGCGCCGCCCCTGCCCCGCACTCCCTGGCCTTCTACCTCTCCGCCTGCTTCCGCTGTTTGGCCGCGCACGTCGCGCCGCTGTGCTGGGAGGCGGTGGTGAGGAGGGCAGAGCGTGCGCGCCCCCGCGGGTGGAGGCCGGACAGTCGCAGCGCAGTCATGGCGGAGGGGGGAGGAGAACCGGCACGGCTCAACCGAACCGAGCGGGTAGCGGACCCAGCAGCCGACCCGGCTGGCAGCCTGGCGCCGGACACCGAGGTGCAGAAGGCGGAGCTGGTGGAGCTGCTGAAAGCGCCGCTCAGGAAAGGGGACGAGTGGTGAGGAGAGAGGGGGGTGAGGGAGCCTGGGGAGGGTATGCGGCGGGGGGAGCCCGGGGAGGTAGGCCGCGACCCTGACTGGAAGTGATGTGTCATGAGGCCTGGGCCGGAGTCACGAGGTGGGATAGCGGGGTCACGGAGGGTATGAGGCCTAGGGACTCATACTGTGTTGAGGGGACAGCAGGCGGGGTTATATGTAATGTAAGGTGACTTCCTGACTGCAGAGTAACAGGGACAGGATCACACAGTCCTGGGTGTATATGTAATGTAGGGTGACTTCCTGACTGCAGAGTAACAGGGACAGGATCACACAGTCCTGGGTGTATATGTAATGTAGGGTGACTTCCTGACTGCAGAGTATCAGGGACAGGATCACACAGTCCTGGGTGTATATGTAATGTAGGGGGACTTCCTGTCCCTGATACTCTGCAGTCAGGTAGTCACCCTCCATTACATATAAACCCAGGACTGTGAGATCCTGACTGCAGAATATCAGGGACAGGATGAGACAGTCCTGGGTTTATATCTAATGTAGGGTGACCTGACTGCTCTGTTGTGCATCTCACAAATGCCTGTTACCTGTTGATTCCGATTTGCAGTGTAAAATCAGATCGTTTTGCTTTCAGCTCCAGTTTCTTTTCCTCTTGAGGAAAAATCTTCCCAGTGATGTACGGTTGCTTGCGTTTACCTGTTGTTAAAATGCAGATTTCAGGTAGCAACAACCACATCTTCAAAGATGCCTCTCTAAGAATCAGCTAGCCAATACATGTAATCTCTGCACAACAACACAATGTCCTCTCCTCTGGCAGCCAAAGGGTTATATTTCCCAACATCTGACTTGATGAGCGTTTGAGTGACGGGGATATTGTGACCCTAACTTGGGTGGCATTAGATGCCAGTGACTCATCACGGAATACGAGAGGCATTGCGGTAATACAGGAAATATTACGGTGAACGTCATGTTAAAGTTGCAGTCCCACTTTGCAGCCCAGATTGGGGTGTAGTAAAGCTCGAGTTGACATTCTCTCCACTTTCATTATTTCAGAACGTGTTGTATGTTTAATGCGTCTTTTTAATACACACTTCTAGGCAGGATTTCACAGTTGTACACAATAAGGAAGACACATTTTAACATGCAGTGAAAAAATAGTGGTCTAATGGTACATACGCACTATGCCAGGAGTGACCACCTCCAGTCCTCAAGGGCCACCAACTGGTCAGGTTTTCAGGATATCCCTGCTTCAGCACAGGTGGTACAATGGGTCTTTCGACTGAGCCACTGATTGAGCAACCAGTGCTTAACGAGGGATATTCTGAAAACCTGACCTGTTGGTGGCCCTTGAGGACGGGAGGTGATCACCCCTGCACTATACAATCACTTTCTCTGGGCTGGTGAGAGGTTTTGAAACTTTTCTACCAACCAGATCACAGAGCGTCCCTGCAGATCCCATCTGCCCACTCTCTCTGCTTTTAGTCTGTACAGATTTCTGATTGGCTGTATGTGTTTTGGGAGTAATTCTGTTTTCTGACACCGCACACCCACCTGCCACAGATTGACAGGTGACTTTGTAATTGCGGATATTTTAGGAAACTGAAACACCTGCTTTGTGGCGGTGCCTGAATACTTTCCTAACTTAGACATTGTTTTGTTTTTTTAATATTCAGAGTCGCACGCTCTAGTTGAAAGGTCGCACAAGGTGTCTGCCTTTCATTATGGAATATGTTTGTTATTAAAACAACAAATCAAATTTTTTTTTTTTTTTTTAATGAAATGTAAGTAGCAGTTCTTATGAAATTAGGCGATGACAAAGCATGTTGCTAAAATAATGTTCTGGTGACTTATCAAGATGTCTCGGATTATGAATAAAACATGGTTTAACTTGTATGTACGTGGGTTTTACGTGTGTGTTTTGTATATGGTTTTGCACACTCGTGCGTGCGTGTGTGTGTGTGTGTGTGTGTGTGTGTGTGTGTGTGTGTGTGTACACACACTTTTTTTCATGTATGTATGGGAGTTCTTGGGTAGCTGGCGGAACGTTGCTTCATTGAATATCCTTCTGGCTGAGAGTCAGTTTTAAAGAACTTTTTATAATGAGAAAGCCACACTTTGCCTGGGAGATGCAATGCGCCCCAGCTAGTGAGTGCTTCCTTGTACTTCCAGTGGGGACATGTCATGTTGGAATGATAGGACATCTTGCATCCTGCGTTGTAATCATAGTTGCTAGTCATGCAGTGACATTGTTCCCTGACAGCGCAGACAAGCTGAAAGCTGCCGGCTCATGGTGGCCCAGAGCCACTTCAATAGAAGTGAGTAGAAACTAATGCTCTGGTGCTTGTGTAATCAGAGCTGGGGTTTCTTCATCTCCCAACCTGCCAATGAAGAAATACACATCACAGGCTGCTGATAATTCCACCAGGACATGTTCACACTTTTAATAGTTATAGTGTGAGTTGAATGGAAAGTTAAAGGCACTTAGTAATAAAGTGAGAAGGAGGAAGGTAATGCACAGTTAATGATGTAATTTAGATGAGTGCAAGTTACTGCATTATTATCTTGTGTCTCACTATTCGGAACAGTCGCATCTGCTTTAAAGAGCTTCAATATTACTCGGGTTCGATCATAAAATAATTTGGTAAAAGTGCAGTCCCGTTTCATCTCCCCCAAAATATTTATTCCTCCTTGTTTGTTCCTGTCAGATGTCTTTTAGTAGGTTTGAACTTTGACGAAATATTGATGTAAAACATTTGTGTAGGTGACTGAACTTTTTAGGTTCTCCATTTCAGCAGATATTATTCAGGGGGGCAAGCACTGAGGGCATAAAAAGGAATAAGAACAGAAACTAGTACAATACGTTTCAAAATTAGATCAGTTCAAGGAAAATAATCAATACACTATATATATAGAAAATCTTCAAACCGTCATGAATAGGATGACACTTTGTAGCTGTTGAATACATTACTGTGTGTTCAATGTTGTCCTCCAAAATCACCTCAGCAATACAGGAGGAAAATACATAGTGCAAAACAACCTTTACTTAAATACAAAAATAGAACTTCACAGTAGAAAACTCGCAAACATATGTGGGTTTCAGACGTGTTTTACACAGATTGAGAGTCCAAAACTGCTGGCTGCTGGTATTCATGTATAGGCGTCCTCCGCTTCTCCCAAGCTCAGACATACTGTTGAGTCTCGTTTGGTTTGCACAACCCCCCGCTCGATTAGAGGTGTTTATTCCAGTGATCTTTGCTTTCCTCCTCCTGTTCTGCCTTGTCTAACCATCCTACGCGTTTCTCTGCAAATGCAGCTTCCTCTGGGACTCCTGACGGTAGGGTGTTCCAGTCCCTTTTTTAAATTCTTACGCGCCGAGAGGTGATTTAAAGACACTTTCATCACCTACAAAATGACATCCTATTCTTGGAAAGGCTTGAACATTTCCTACACTTGTGAGTGTATTGGCTATTTTCCTAGAACTGATCTAATTTTGGAACGTACTGAAGTATTTTGTGTCCTCATTTCCATTCTCTCCTTCTTTTTTTTTTCTCCTCCATGCCGTGTGTTTGTTTGTTTGTTTGCCCTTGTTTATCTCCGAATCACAGGACATTTTGGAAAGTCTTCAGTTGGAGCTGCATTCGTTTTATCTTTTTTTCCCAATATCGTTAAAATGACAACACAGAGAGAGTATTGTTGTGAAGTCACGCTCGTTAAAACTTATTTTTGTGTCACAATCGTTTTATGCGTCAACAGTTTGATTGCATTTACTGGACCATTAAAAACCAGGGTTTGTTTTCAAAAAATCAGGGCGATTATTTATCAAAGCTGCTGTGACATAGCCAAAAAAAGGGGCTCATATTTTTATGATGAAATGAGGTATTGATGGCCTGCAGCACATTGCTGTGGGTAACAACCTGTACCTAATAGAAGACCGTCTTGTTGGTATTCACTGTGTCCTCCTGTGATATGCTCTTTCTAGCCTGCAGAAGGTGAGGCTGAGAAGTTGTTCTTGGCCGTAGCCAGAGTCTGCCTAGGGTGCGGCCTCAGTCTGTTCCTGTACAGATATTCATATTTTGGAAAGCGAAAGTGAAACTGAGAAATGACATTGGCAACAGAGAAATGCTATTCATATCTTTTCAGGTTGAGAAATTGTTTTTTCGCCACATACACCAGCGATTGGTAGACTGTCCTGGTTGCTTGCAGAATGTGCACTCATTTGCTTATCAGCACAGGGTTCCATTGTCCAGTGTTCAGCTCTTCATCAGGTTGATTGTTGAGTTGGGTAATGCTTTGGCTTCTTGACCCATAACAGTTCTTAGATATCGGTATAAACACAGTGCGGCCCTTGTAGAAGCGCATGGTGGGTATGACCACGGCATGGAAGGAGCTATGTTCTTTGCCATACACTCCTTTTTGTATGTGTTTGTATATGTGTGTGGTGGGTTCTGGCGTTTGCTGGGATTGTGTGTTTTATTAATTTAAATTTGAGTGGTGAATGATCAAGTGGCCAAACAGGTTGGCTGCTCACCTCCCATAATATCTAAAGTGGGACTTTGAAATATTAATCTTGTGGAAGAATTTTTTTTTTCCCGTCCCGTATTCTATCATCTCCGTATTTTCCTGTTTATTTGGCAGCTTATTTAACGGTTATAATAATACGTGTTTGAAGTGATACAACACACATAATTTTAATGGTTTAGGGACTCCTTAAAAGTTCTTGGTAACTTCAGAACACTCCTCACTTTTTTTAATACTATTCACCTTTTGCCCCTGCTTACATCTCTCACTATACACTCCTCTATCCCTCCTTACATCTCAGCCCTAATTTCTCGCTATACGCCCACCCAACTCTTACGTTCTGCTCAAGGATGTCTTCTGTCTACCCCTTTTGTATCTAAAGCCCTCTCCCGCCTAAAACTTTTCTCCCTCGTTGCCCCACAACTCGGAATTCCCTTCCCCCTCAATATCCGACTAGCGCCCTCTCTCTCCACCTTTAGGACCTTTCTTAAAACACACCTCCTTAACAAAGTTTATGGGTAGCTCCACTGGCGGATACTATACACCTCATACATCGACTTTGGTCCCTTGAAGACGCACTTAACAGAACACCCTCCTACTGTCCCTGTAAGTTCTTACCACTAAGATTGTAAGCTCTTTGGGACAGGGACTCTTTCCTATTGTTTTGTCTGAAGCACTTATTTCCATTGTTATAATATTATGTCATGTGTATTCTAAAGCGTTATGTTCCTGGCTGGCCATACATACTTTCATTCATTCATTTGAGGGGCTCCATATTAGAATAAATAGCAGAGACAAGCTAGGGACAGTAAATATGTTGGGATTTCCCCAGACTTGCTAACAGACCTGAACACGCAAACTCTAACCCTGTTTAATGTCTTCCAGGTATCTCATTGACAGCCGGTGGTTTAAGCAGTGGAAGAAGTATGTTGGTTTTGACTCGTGGGACACGTACAATGTCGGGGAGCGCAATCTTTTCCCAGGACCTGTAGATAACTCTGGCCTCTTTGCAGGTACAATAAGATGCATGGGGTCCCACATCTATTGTATCTCTAATTTAAATGGGCAGTCCTTCCTAGAACCAAAGTGAACTAATCACAGAGGTATGACCTAAAATTAGGTAATTTACCTCATTTTTGATATTTATCGAACCAGTATAGAATAATTGTACAAGGCTACATTGTATAAATACAGAAAGTTACATACTCGCCTTGCACTCCTGTTTGTTTTTGAGTAGAAAGATTTTCAGGATATTTAAACGGTGCTGAATATATAGATGGTGCAGTAACCCACTGGTTGTCGCTACATCAGATTTTGTCCAGAAATAGATGTACATACTCTTAAGGGTCTCTTAGACCAGTGGTGATCAACTCCAGTCCTTAAGACCCCCTCACCACACGCTCCCCCCCCCCCCCCCACCAGGTCAGGTTTTAAGGATATCCCTGCTTCAGCACAGGTGGCTGTCGACTGCACCACCTGTGCTGAAGCAGGGATATCCCTAATACCTGACCTGTTGGTGGCCCTTGAGGACTGGAGTTGGTTACCCCTGGATGATATATGTAACTTAATTTTTTATTTTAATCAGCTATGTAAGAATGTCCTTTTCAAGGATATTGTACCACTTTGCCTTTTTTTATAGCCGTTTTTATTAACCCCATCATTGCAAGTGACCAGCATTGCATTGTATCCGGCAGTGAAAGGGTTAACACTCCCTGGAGGAAGTGTAATATGCAGGTTTTGATGCGCAGAACCTCTTCCTATCTTCCCTTTCCTAGACCCCGAGACTCAGGCATTGAAGGACCACCTCATTGACGAACTAGATTATGTTCTAGTTCCCACAGAAGCATGGAACAAGCTGATGAGCTGGTATGAAAGCGTGGAAGGACAGCAACCCATAGTAAGAAAAGTGAGTATTCCCAAGCAGAGACGTGTCGCGCTGTATTTATTGGTAATGGTGGGATCCTTTTGCTGCCGTCGGAGCAGGCACAGAACCGTGTTGCAGGCTCTCTGGCAGCAGAGGCAAAACTCTGTAGTCACACTGGTGTTCTTGCAGGTGGTGGAGTATGGTCTGTTTGTGAAGCATTGCAAGGTAGAGGTTTACCTTATCGAGCTGAAGCTCTGTGACAACAGTGACCCAGACAATGTGATAACAGAGCACTTCAGCAAAGCTGACACCATAGGTAAGCTGCTCCGACACACACACACACACACACACACACACACACCCCCCCCCCCCCCCCAAGACTTACAGTCCTCTGTGCCGCTGCCACCGCGGGTCCCATTCAGAACCAAGACAGACACTTTCGTGTGCTGTGGACGTTTGCTTGTTTGTCCACGGGGCCAAGGACAGTAAGTCTTGCGACATCTTACTTTATTTTTACTCCCAGAGTTTCCCTTGTAATACTTTTTTTTTTAATTATACTTGTTTGTTGTTTCTTGTACAGAAACCCTAGAAAAGGAAGTGAAAAAGATCTTTAATATTCCTGAGGAGAAGGAGACCAGGTTGTGGAACAGATATATGAGCAACACGTACGAGCATCTCACCAAGCCGGATAACACTGTGCAAGACGCGGGCCTGTATCAGGGCCAGGTAATACATGTCCTGGCAAGGAGAAGTGGGGTCACGGGAAAAAAAAAATCTGTGTTGTGTGTGTGTCCCCACCCGGATTCTAAAACTTCGCAGATCAGCTTTTGTAGAAATATTGTCATTTCGGGGTTTAACGATTCCGAATTGGCTTTGTCTTCCGACTCCTTCCTGGTTAGTGCAGCTTTGTTATCCTTGCTGCTCACACATGGTGCTTGTGTGTGTCTGTCAGACGTGAACACGCAGTGATTGCGTTCATGTGAAACTGGTTTGACTGGCTGCTCTGCTTTTATTTCCTGATAGATGTTGGTCATAGAACAGAGGAATGAAGATGGTACGTGGCCCAGGCAATCCCAGACAAAGTGAGTGCGACATCCAACCTCTCTAACTTGCACTTGTGTTGAAGCAGAGTTTAGCATACCATTAACCAGGCATCCTCCCACAGAGCTACCTCCTCTGCAGCTTTAAATGCTATTTAAGTAACCACTGATGGTGGAGAAACCTCTTAATTAGTATCATTTTAACACTATAATTTGTATCTGTGGATGCTAAGCAAAGAAGGGATTCTGTCTTTTAGGGAGTAGGTTTGTGTATGTATGTCGGTCTGTCTAAAAGAGAGAGGGTAGAGACACAATCATTTATTAAAAATGTAGGTGGATTCTATACCCCCTTTTGGTTATGCACCGTGCCTTCATCTCTTCCTATCATCTCCATCTTCTACATGTGTATTGTACAATTCACAGTCTCCCATCCATTGTTATTTGCTGGCCAAGGTAGTCCTAGTTTCGACTTCTTCTTCTATCCCGTTTATCTTAATCTTGGCAGAATTGGCAAATTTGTTAAACATCATTTTGCTTTTGCTGAGATTTATATGGAGGCCCACTTTCTTTCTTACTTCGTCGAGTTCTTTGATTTGTTGCTGGAGGTCTTCAGGACTTGTGGCAAATATTATTTATTTATCAAATGTTTTACCAGGAAGTAATACTTCAAAACGAGAGGTAATTCCCAATGTATGTCCTGGGCACAGAATTAGGCAGAGCTTATACTACCTACACGACCGCGCGCACTCCTGCAGCCCCAGCGATATGTGAACGTAAACGCAGGCGATTGTGGGGGCGTATGGACGCGTCACGAAGCTGGTTCACCCTCATTGGCTCATTCGTCGTCACGCGGCAGACATGTCTCCTCAAAACGCATCAACGTGCCTCTTCGCCTGCAGGCACTTGGCTAACTGCTATAGCCAATAACAGATGTGTGCTTGACGTGTCTGTCTGCATGAGCGCAGCAACTCCTGCACTATAAGCTTGGCCTTATGAGGACATACAGGGTTAAACATAATACTTAGACATTTCATGAACATTTACAGATAATATACGATTATAGGCATATGAAATCATCAACAGTCTTTTGGAGTAAGATGTCAGGTTATAAGTGCTACATGTGGTAGGGGTGAGGCGCTTGTTCATATATGGGGCAGCTTGCCCAATAAGTATTTGACGGCAAGACAGGAAAGATTAACTGTGCGCCTAGACTCAAGTGATGACCGAAATAGTTCTTTGAGCATTTCGCAGTGATGTGTGTTGTAGTTACATTGGAGGGCAAAGTGGCATATTGAATTGTAGAGGGTGTCTAGTTTGGGGTGCTCTGCCATATACTATGTCCCCATGGTCTATAATTGGTATTGGCATCTGCTGTGCTATGTGCTTTCTGACCAGCAGACTAAGGCTGAGATTATACAACCTGCAATTGCCCTCGCGCACCAACCTCAAATTGATAAATGCCTATGAGGCCGCTCCGTGTGTGCGCATGATGGAGCGCGCTGGCGCGACCGCGATTTTGAAGAGAGAATTTTTTTTGTCTTTCCAAGCGTTGACGCGTCACGTGAGCTGGTTCAGCCAATGAGGGCAAACCAGCTTCGTGACGCCCCCGAATCGTCACCAGCACTATGAGCAGGGATCGCTTCTGCTCCAACCGCGCGGCAAGGTAAAAGCTCGCACTCTCGCGCGGAGTGTATGAGCTTAGCCTTAGGACGGATTTATTCCTAGAAAGTACACCACGTTCGACATAGATTTTGGATCTCGGGGTATCAATGTGCAATCCAAATGTTATATGGGACGCAAACCATATACCCAGATATTTGAAACTAGTGACAGGGGCTAGGATGGTATTGGAGTTGATTCTGATCTGGAGCTCCATCATTGGTAGCTTTAGAAGTTTAGCCTTGGTCCCAAATACCATTGTTAGTCTTGTCAGTGTTTAAAAACAAGTTTGTTTTGGGAAATCCAGTTTTCCAGTCTCAAAATATCAGATTGAAGTATGTGCTCAAGGTCGGAGAGGCTAGGGCTGTGTGCATATAAGATTGTCATCTGCATACATGTGTATTGAAGCTCCCTTACAAGCTGTAGGAAGATCGTTGATGAACACTAAGAAGAGTAGGGGCCCCAGAACCGAGCCTTGCGGGACACCGCAGGTGGTGTCCAAGGGGTTGGAGTTAGAGCCAGAGATGGACACATGTTGGGATCTACCTGATAGGTAGGATTGAAACAAGTTTAAAGCATGTTTCCCTATTCAGGAGCACTTAAGTTTGTTTAGCAAGATACCATGATCAACAGTATCAAAAGCCTTTGCAAAATCTAGGAATACTGCACCAGTGAGTTGTCCCTGTTCCGTTCCACACTGGATCTCATTGCAAACTTTAAGGAGGGTAGTTACAATGGGGTGTTTGGGGCGAAAGCCAGATTGGAATTGGCTAGGGAAATTGGTCTTGGTATAGTAATCGCTTAATTGGGAGTGAACACATTTTTCCATTACTTTGGGTAGTGTTAGGAGAAGAGAGATTGGCCTGTAGTTTGAAGCAGTGTTTTTGTCCCTGCTTTTGAAGATTGGGGTAACTTGTAGTTTTCCAGGTCTTGGTGATATAGCCTGCGGACAGAATAGTTGATTAGGGAAGCAAGCAATTTGGCAATGGCTGGGGCACCAAGTAGTAGGGACTTTGGTTGCAGCAGGTCAGGTCCGCATTGGCTGCTTGGTTTTAATTTGAGGAGAAATTGTGTAATCTCTCCAAATACTGCGACCAATTGAAAATGGGGGGTGGGGCTATAGGGGTTCTCCCAGATTGAGCTTCATTTTTGTAGTTTGGGTTGCGTTTTGTTAATAAGTTGGCACATCCGACAAAGTAATCATTCAATGCGTTTGCAATGTCAGTGGGACTTGTCAGAGTAATATCCTCCTTAATGATATTACATGGTTGTTAATGGCTTGAAGGCTGGAATATTTTGTTGATGACCTTCCAGAAGTGTGCTGGATTTGATGTATTCTGGCGAAGCTTGTCATTGTAGGATTGGGCTTTTGCGTGTCTTGTTTGCTTTGTGCATGTATTCTGCAGTTGAGATCCTTGGTAGTGCCAGTTACTTTGTAGCTTTTCCATAAGGCATACCTAAAATGGTAGAGCGCATGGTTGTAACCCACGGAAGGTGGGCCCCCCGTACTAGTCTGCGTAGTGGAGCAAGGGTATCAGAGTTTTAAGAACTCTGATTGGAAATAATTGAGCGTAGAAACAAGGTCGGGTATTAAGTCTATTCTGTACCAAGGGCAGTTGATAAGTTGACAAACTGCTGTGGGTTAAAGTTTCTAAATGTTCTAGTGAGGAGAACTTTAGGGCTTGATTAGGCTGGTTTGATTTTCCTTACACTGTACACTATTGCATGGTCGCTGAACATGTCGGGTAGGATGCCAGAGGAATGGATTTTGTTAATAGAGCAGGGGCGCGCAAACTATTTGAGCTGCGCCCCCCTTGCCTGCTTCCTCCCCCCCCCCTCTACCCCTCCATGCTCGCGCCCACCTTACCTCTTTTTGCCGGGGTCGAGTCACACCGGGCTCTGAATCCCGGCAAGTGAAGTTGCAGAGGCCTCACGTGATCTCCTCTCTTCCCCCCCCCCCCCCCCCAGCATGTAATTTAAATGCCTTGGGGAAGAACGTGGGGCCTCTGTAACCGCAGTGCCTGCCCAGAACAATTGCGCGCCCCCCAGCTTGCGCACACCTTGGCTAGAGGATAGAATCCAGTCTAGCAATGAATGGTTGTGCAAAGTAAGTAATCTGCAAATTGTTAGTGACTCGTAGTATTCGCCTATGATTTTGATATATATATTTTTTCTCCCAATTCAGTGTCTTGAACAACTCTTCAAGTGTTGCTGTGAAAAGCTTTGGTTACATGGTGTCTCCCTGTCACTCCTTTGCTTATCCTTATCTTGCTTGTATCTTCTTGTAATCCAACAGTGGTTATGGCTTTCTCGTAAATGTTCCTTGTAATATCGATGTACGTGTCTTAGTGTATCTGGGACCACGGAGGTGCAGACCAAATCAAATGCTTTTTCATCTACGAATCCTAAGCGGAGTGGTAGATAGTATTTATTACTTTGGGAAATCACAACTTGGATGGGGTCCATTGTGTGTTATCCACTGCAAAATCCTGCTTGTTCTCTAGTCTGGGCAAAGTTTTTGGTCTGTTGTAGCCAATTTAGCCAATTTAGTGAGTATCTTCGTAAAAAATCTTGTAAGTGATTGGAAGTAGACTGATTTGGTCTGTAGTTCTTGTTCCTTGTCTCCTTTCTTGTGGATGACGAGAACTATGGCATTTCACCATTGTTCTGGCATTTTCTTGTTCTTCAATCAGCATGTAAAGCGTTATGGATTTTCTCTACTTACCCAGTTCTTCAAGATTTCAGTTGTAATGCCATCTTCACCAGGAGTCTTGAAGGACGCTTGGTACATCATTGGTAGCTTCTTCTAGCTCTTCCTCTTCTGCACTGTCTGGTGTTATCTGTGTTCTCTTACAGTTGTAGAAGGAAGCCCTCAACTCTCTGATAAGTGCCCAGTCTTTTATTGGTGATCCATCGTCTTGTTTGAGTGCAGTGATTTACTTCTTTCCAACCGCAAGTCATTGCTTCGTCTTTAAGCTTTTGATATCTTTGCTAGTCTTCTCCACCATATCACGGTTACATTCTCTTACATCTTCAGCTAAAGTTTTTCGGATCGTCTTGGACAGCTTTGCGTATTTATTTCTTGGGATTGCTTCATTTCCTGTCCTCTCCTAACTTATTTTTCGTCTATTTTCTTATCCTGTTTTTTTTGTTGGCGATTCCTCCAGATTTCAGTGCTTTCAACAACATTATTCATGGGTTCTTCATGCATTCGTGTCCATGCATTTCGAGCAAGCTAAAGCGATTTCTCAACTAGTTGAAATTCTCTTCTGTAATTCTTGAGGTTCTTCTTGATTTGTTTGTCTCTTTAATCTGTTTTTTTTCCATCTTCACATTTACATGTAATTTGCAGCAAACCAATCGGGATCACTCCTTGTGTCAACACTGTTTAGGACTGTGCAGTCTCCTATCCCGTGTTTCCAGTTAGCTTGGATATATTCCATTTCATGTTCCATTGGGTCCACTGTCCATTTTCTATTTTAATTCTTTAAGAATGAATTCATGATGGCGAAGTTTTCACATTCTGCAAATTCTACCCGTCTGTCCCCACGTGACTTCCTGTTCACCGTAACCATACTTACCGACCGATGCTTCATCTTTCTGCTCCATACCAATCTTTGCATTGAAATCTCCCATCATGATCTTGTGGTGGCAATTTCCTTTAAGTTGGTTGATTTTCATGGTAGAAGACTTCCACTTCATTGTCTGTGTGATTTTTGTTTTTTAAGTTTGAGCATACACTTGTATTATTCGAAGCCTGGATCTTTGTCAAATGATTGACCATTCTTGCCTGCTCTTTCCGATGAGCTTTCGTACTCCACTGTTCCTCCATCTCTTGTTAACGATGAAGGCTACTCCACGTATTCTTCCATTTTCTGTATCTAATATAATAGGTGATCGCATTTGTGCGCATTGAGGTATTCAACTTTTCTTGCGTCACTAAAGCCAACAATATTCCATTCAATTTTTTTGTTTGCCTTCCTCTGAATCAATCTACTGTAAGTACGGATATAGGATAGAGCAGGCACTTCCGGTGCCTGCTGCTTGCGAGCGCGCGCAGTCCCGCTGTGATCGGAGGTGCATGGGGGTGGGGTGCAGGGGGGTGATGTGCAAGGGGTGCAGGGGGGGTGATGTGCAAGGGGATGGGGGGGTTGATGTGCAAGGGGATGGGGGGGTTGATGTGCAAGGGGAGGGGGGGTGATGTGCAGGGGGGGGTGATGTGCAAGGGGGGGGTGATGTGCAAGGGGAGGGGCAGGGTGATAGGGGAGGGGGGGTGATGTGCGGTGCAGGGGGGTCATTGGAGGTGCGGCGGGGGTCATTGAAGGTGCAGAGGGGGGTCATTGGAGGTTCAGAGGGGGGTCATTGGAGGTTCAGAGGGGGGTCATTGGAGGTTCAGAGGGGGGGTCATTGGAGGTTCAGAGGGGGGGTCATTGGAGGTGCAGAGGGGGGGTCATTGGAGGTGCAGAGGGGGGGTCATTGGAGGGGCAGAGGGGGGGGTCATCAGAGGGGGGGGTCATTGGAGGGGCAGAGGGGGGGGTCATTGGAGGGGCAGAGGGGGGGTCATTGGAGGGGCAGAGGGGGGGTCATTGGAGGGGCAGAGGGGGGGTCATTGGAGGGGCAGAGGGGGGGTCATCAGAGGGGGGGGTCATTGGAGGGGCAGAGGGGGGGGGTCATTGGAGGGGCAGAGGGGGGGGGTCATTGGAGGGGCAGAGGGGGGGGTCATTGGAGGGGCAGAGGGGGGGTCATTGGAGGGGCAGAGGGGGGGTCATTGGAGGGGCAGAGGGGGGGTCATTGGAGGGGCAGAGGGGGGGTCATCAGAGGGGGGGGTCATTGGAGGGGCAGAGGGGGGGGTCATTGGAGGGGCAGAGGGGGGGTCATTGGAGGGGCAGAGGGGGGGTCATTGGAGGGGCAGAGGGGGGGTCATTGGAGGTGCAGAGGGGGGTCATTGGAGGTTCAGAGGGGGGGGTCATTGGAGGTTCAGAGGGGGGGGTCATTGGAGGTTCAGAGGGGGGGTCATTGGAGGTTCAGAGGGGGGGTCATTGGAGGTGCAGAGGGGGGGTCATTGGAGGGGCAGAGGGGGGGTCATCAGAGGGGGGGGTCATTGGAGGGGCAGAGGGGGGGTCATTGGAGGGGCAGAGGGGGGGTCATTGGAGGGGCAGAGGGGGGGGTCATTGGAGGGGCAGAGGGGGGTCATTGGAGGGGCAGAGGGGGGGTCATTGGAGGGGCAGAGGGGGGGTCATTGGAGGGGCAGAGGGGGGGGTCATTGGAGGGGCTGAGGGGGGGGTCATTGGAGGGGCAGAGGGGGGGGTCATTGGAGGGGCAGAGGGGGGGGTCATTGGAGGGGCAGAGGGGGGGGTCATTGGAGGGGCAGAGGGGGGGGTCATTGGAGGGGCAGAGGGGGGGGTCATTGGAGGGGCAGAGGGGGGGGTCATTGGAGGTGCAGAGGGGGGGGTCATTGGAGGTGCAGAGGGGGGGTGGGATGTGTGTTTGATGTGGAGGGGGAGTATTGTGTGTTTGATGTGGAGGGGGGGTATTGTGTGTTTGATGTGGAGGGGGAGAGATGGGGGTATGAGATAGATGGGGAGTATCGCAAAGTTTGATAGTAAGGGGTTGCTTGGGGAGATATGAGGATGATGATGATTTTACCTGTGCGGCCCAAATTTTTTTTCCTTGGAGCAGTTCGGCCCTTCTTGCTTAACGAGTTGTGGAGGCCTGGGATAGAGTATCTTTTGTCTAAATTTAGCATAGGTTGAACTTGATGGATGTGTGGGTCTTTTCAACCTCATCTACTATGTAATCCTTTCAAATTCGCTACTTCACCTAAGAGTCCCTCGGGTATAGGTAGCCATGTGGATGTTTGAATCACTGCTTTTTGTTTGAACCTTTTGGGGTTCCTTAGCACTGCTCTGGAAGAATCCTGAACGCTGTCAGCCCAAGGACGTTCCGACCTGCGGGGAATGAGGGCCATTGCTTTCCAGGGTGTTCCATATTTGGGTGTTGAGGCCTTAGTTGCTATGCCAGCCTCATTTGCATGTTCCATGTTGCCACTTTAGCCGGGTATTATGCTCAAGCTTTCATAGTATGGTTAAACCTACAGCTACAAATGCCACTAGACCTCTTCTCAAACGCCCGCTGCCACCTTCCCACCGCTTATTTTTAAAATTGTATGTGTTTCCATTTTTATAGATCGAGCACTGCAACAAGTAGAAATGTTACTACTGCTACAAAATCATCGACGAGCTCTTACACCTCCACATCCCCCTCTTCTACCATCACAAACGGGGACAGCAGCAGCAGCAGCGGCAGCACCTCCTACGGGCTGAACAACAGCTCCAGCACAGGCAAAGGGTAACAGTGAGCTTGCATTGAACGATTACCCCACACTGACACCCCAAAAATCCAGCAAAAGAGGCCCAATGTCCTACATAGAAGAAATTGCATGTATATTTCTTTGAGCTTCCTCAACTGTAACTATGGGAATTGGTAACCATAAAAGAATGGAAGGCAGAGTGCCTTTCATAGCCAGAGGGCCCGACAAGGCGTGTGCACCTTTCATCGCCAGAGGGCCCGACAAGGCGTGTGTGCCTGGCCCACAGGGCAGTGAAGGGTTACGCAATCTGTTGCAGATATTTCACTCCTTCACAACCTGCTACAGTGTAACGGTTCCGCCTACACAAGTATACGTGGGAAAACATTGTTAATTTCAGCTTCTGGGATACTTGCCTGCCAAGGTGCCCACGATAACATCCCCCGCTAGGGTAAACAAACCTCTCCCGTGGCACGCACGCCAATGGGAAGTTAAAAGGTTGCCTGTCGCCGCATCCTGTTTGCCCGTGTGCTGCTGGAGATTTAAGAAGCTGGAAGTATCGGCAGCACCGAAGAAGGTAAGTATCTCGAAGCAGGTGGTCTGCGGAGCTGGAATTAACACGGTTGAACTCCCAAGACACCCTCCTGCTCCTGACCTATGCTGCAACAATAGGGGGTCGTTTACTTGGGATGCTCATTGAAACGTGACATCTCTCTGCGGTTTGGCGTAGGACTATTTTCGTGTAGATTTCACCTAATCTCCTTTTTTGTTTCCACTTCAGAGGTTACGGGTCCCCCTATAACTCGTACAATTACAAAGAGCCCCATTCTCAGAATCAGCCGGGTCTCTGCGGCCTCAGTAATCTTGGGAACACGTGTTTCATGAACTCTGCACTGCAGGTACGGCATGTAATGCTTCCGCGTGGGTCAATATAGTGGGTCAAATCCATATGGAATAAAACTGCCTGTCAACCCCTTCTGATTGCTTGGGTCAGTGAGTAGTAACTGGAGGTCCCGCCCCTTCCCCTTGCAGTGTTTGAGTAACACCCCACCTCTGACTGAGTACTTCCTGATGGATGAGTATGAGGCGGAGATTAACCGAGACAATCCGCTGGGAATGAAGGGGGAGATCGCGGAAGCCTATGCCGAGCTGATTCGCCAGATCTGGTCAGGGGCGCACTCTTACGTGGCCCCGCGGATGTTTAAAGTAAGTGGAAGCTTTAAAGGCGGAATTTATGATTTTTGACTAAAAAAAAAGAGCATTGACCCCCATTAATGAGCTGTGGGGACCCTGTGCTTCTTAAAATGCAGACCCTCCATAGGAGGTGCCAACATCTCGGCAAAGTTTAAAGCTCCCACGTCACGCGGGCCAATAGCAAGCTGAACCGGATGCCGTCACGGCTTCCTATTGACCCGCAGTGCGTGGGACTTTTGAAACGCCACCATGATGTGAACCCGGCAAGCAGAGCGGCTACCGGCACCTCCTACGGAGGTAAGAATTTCTGGAAGCGGGGTACCCGGGCGCTGATATGAATGGGGTTCAGCTCCGGAGACCCCCTGCTTCAAATCTGTTTAAATAAAAAAAGCCCGAGTGGATTGCCACTTTAATTACAACCAGCGTAGTCATGCGAACGGCTTCCAATTCCGATGGTTATGGTGCTTTATCTGCACGTTTAGATCATGTCATTGGGATGTAGCTGTCATGGGGAAAAAACAGCAGTCCACTGTACTCACCATAACAAATCAATCAATGTCTCTTCCCCGTAATGAAGTCCGGTCACTGCCGTCTTTAGCAACCTCGCCATTTTCTTTAAATGTTGTGGAGTCGAGTGGCTGATCTGCCTCGCCGGGCTGTTACAAAGGCCGCTTCCCTCGTCAGTGCAGGTTACCATGAAAGTGAGAACTTGGCAAAAAAGGAGAGAAATAAATAAGCCCAACATTATCTAAACCAGGGGTGTCCAACTCCAGTCCTCAAGGGCCACCAACAGGTCAGGTTTTAAGGATATCTACGAATGTGCCACCTGTGCTGAAGCAGGGATGTCCTTAACCTACCCTGTTGGTGGACCTGGAGTTGGACACTCCTGATCTAACAGTTTGTTCCGACATGGTGTTTTTGCTTTAAATATAATGATGAGCGTGTTCCTTAAAGTGAACCCCTGTCCTTTTCAGACACAGGTGGGCCGCTTTGCCCCCCAATTTTCCGGGTACCAGCAGCAGGACTCTCAGGAGCTCCTGGCGTTCCTCCTGGATGGTCTGCACGAGGATCTGAACCGAGTCAAGAAGAAGCCGTACTTGGAGCTCAAGGACGCCAACGGCAGGCGCGACTCGGTGAGACAATCGCAGCCCATCCGCACTGCAGCTCACCACGACTTGCTCTGAAATAATCTATTCAAAGAGCGTTGCGACCTAGTAACCCCTTTCAGTCCTGAGGCTCCTGTAACACATCGCTCTGCCCGTTTCATGTACACATTGCAACATGTCGCAGGGCCAGAACTGCAAGGGGTTTTGTCTGCTGTGCCCTGCGTAATGCAGCTGTTTAAACCTGTCGTGCACACGTCTTCACTTCCTCTCCTTCTTTTTCGTTTGTATTCGTGTGTCCTGAAAATGAAGGGTATATGCAAATACGTCATTCTTCCTGCCCCACGTAGGTCGTGGCCAAAGAAGCGTGGGACAATCACCTGCTGAGGAACAACTCCATCATCGTAGACATTTTCCACGGCCTTTTCAAGTCCACGCTGGTGTGCCCGGAATGTGCCAAGGTCTCTGTGACCTTTGACCCCTTTTGTTACCTGACCCTCCCCCTGCCCATGAAGAAAGACCGCACCATGGAGGTTTTCCTGGTCCGCGTTGAGCCGCAGTGCAGACCGACACAGGTAGAGAAAAGATTCTTGAGTTAATTAAAGTTATTGGTGATTAACTCGGACACTTTTAATGTTTAGTTAACCAGCCGCCTTGAAATGTCTTGTACGCAGTTGTCTTAATGATGCATAGGTCACAAATGTCTTACAACGTGCAGGACATTATAGTATTGCTGCGGGGGGAGGGGGGCTGATCTCCCACAGTCTCCGCAGGATCTAGGTAAATTCTGAGGACCTAATCTTACCCCCCAACATCATCCCGTTTTAAAGGATCCTATAACCAAAGGGAACTAATTGCTGTGACGTTCCATATGTCAAATGTACAATTGGTATACGAATCATACAAGCATAAGCATTGAAACATTTTTATTTCGTTCTTGTAAACGTAATGTCTGCATAGTGACCAATTTCTTAGGGGTATTTACCCAGTCTTCACCTAATCTCTCACGATTAGTACTGGTTGTAACTTATTCTATATGGACGGAGAGCCTCTGTGTAGTGTTTGATCACTGATGGCATATCTTGTTTAAAGATTGAGGTGGAATAAATGACCAGATTTTATCATTGGAATTAAGCAAACCCAGAGAGAAATGAAACTGACGACGAGAGGAACAGAAGTGCAAACTTTAGGTGGAATTGAATCCTAAGGATTTTTTTTATTGCAGTGATAAAGGGTGTTAAAAAGAAATAAACTTGGCTAACGAGTCCCGTGTTAATGGTTTGCGGTTTTCCTTTCTCACAGTACCGGGTGGTCGTCCCGAAGATGGGAGCCGTTTCTGACCTGAGTTCGGCGCTGTCAGCGCTCTCAGGAGTACCTGCTGAAAATGTAAGAACCGCTCGACCTTCTAGTTGGGGGCAAAGGGCAACTGTGATGCCTAACACCGCGCTTATAACCGCGCTTATAGTGCCGGCGACGCGACCGATGCCGTCGCCACCCGCGAAAGTTATAATTTAACTTTCAGCGTTGTCGCTAGCGATGGGGTCATTGGTTCAGAGACACACACGTGGCGACAGTCTGAAAAATCAAATTTACCGGCTTCCAAATTTTTGGTCGCCCCGTCGCGCTTACTTTAAGCACTCGCGACTGAGTCAATTGTTTTGAAGCGCCGTCGCCGGCACTATAAGCGCAGCCCAAGGAATGACAATATACACATCTCTTTGTTAACCGTGAGAAGCCGAAGAGCTTCAAGTGCCATGTCTTCAAACCGTTAACCCTTTGACTGCCACGGGGGCCTGAAACACCTTAAAGAGATTTACTTGAGGTCCCGTGTTGTCAGTCCCTTACACTTGGGTGGGATGGAGCCGGTTGGTCCCTGATTATGATTAGGTTTGTTTTTTAGATGGTGGTGACAGATGTTTATAACCATCGGTTTCACAAAATCTTCCAAATGGACGAAGCGCTGAGCCACATCATGGACAGGGACGATATTTTCGTGTAAGTAGTTTGAATGTGTCTGTGTGTGAACGTAGCTGCCCATTCCCTGCCTGTGTATAATAAGTTTGCAGTGTCGGTGCTGCTTTATCTGTGCGGCCATCACTACAGAGCATGCTTTGATTTGTCCTGGCTTTCCACTTCCTGTTGGGCAAAAGTAAAAAAGCAGATGAGCAGGAAGTGCAAACTTGTACTGTTTTTTATTTTATTGACGTGCTCAGGGATGGAATCTAGGTAGTGAAGCATGAAGCAGGGGTGCTCAACTCCAGTCCTCAACAGGTCTTTCAAGATATCCTTGCTTTAGCACAGTTTGCTCAATCAGAGGCTCATTCAAAAACTGATCCACCTGTGCTGCTGAAATGGGCTGATTGAGCCACCTGTACTGAAGCAGGGATATCCTGGAAAGCTGACCTGTTTGGGGACTCAAACTGCACACCCCTGTTTTTTTTAGAGAGAACTAGGACAAGAGGTCACGCTCTGAATCTGGAGGGTGGCATGCTCAAGGGAAATATGAGGAGGACTTTGTAGAAAGGGTGGTGGAGTCATGGAATAGTCTCCCAACAGAGGTGATGGGGGCTCGTGCAGTAATTGAAAGATACCTTGGCATAGACAGAAGGCTGAATCCTAAATATGAACGAAATGGAGTCTGAGGTTTTACTGCCGGTGGGAAAATGGGCGAGTCAAGTGGTTTTTATCTGCAGTCATATTCTGTTTCCATGTATAACCTTTTCTCTGTTTTTCTTGATCACCCCAATAAATGCAGGTGTCCTACCTATCTCCTGTTCTCGTTTGTACAACATCATCCAAAGCTTTCTCTCTCTCTTTGTTTGGCTTCCATCTCCCTAAATCCCCTTCTCTCCGGTGCAGCTATGAAGTCCGACCCCCGATTGGCGAGGATTCCGACTGGATCACGCTTCCCATCTGCTTCCGAGAGAGACGATTCCGGCAGTCCACCTCGGCTGGCACCGTCCTGTACGGGCAGCCCCTGCTGCTCTCCGTGCCGAAGCAAAACACCGCGCAACTGCTGTACAACATCGTGCTGGACAGAATTCAGTAAGTGGAGGCTGGATCCGACCGTAACAGCACATACCACACAACACAGTTCCCAGGTCACTGCATCCAAGCGGGGATTGTTCTGGAAAACCGCATGTGCGGCACTCTACACAAGAGGATCCCATAAAGTAACATGCTGAAGTTGTGTAACCTGGAATGCGTTTAGAAACGCAAACGCGTCGTACACATCTTTGCACTTCATTAATAATGGTCTTTATTTAATATGCTTTGCTGCTGCTTCCCCATGCTGGAAAACATTTGCGTCTACCTTGATTGAAGGTGATCTCTTCTCCAGCACTGAGAAGCAGCTTCACTCCTATTGAGTAAGAGCGGGGAAGGGCACGTTTTAGTTGTATAATGATGCAGAGTTTCTTTATTATCCTGCAATCCATCTTAAGTAGCCACAGAGATACTTCTCTTCGTTACATAGTTCCTGCGGCTAACTCGCTGTTATGTGAAGCGTTAATGTTTTGCCATTCCGAATACCACCTGTAAATAGTGTGGGGCAAACAAATCTGCATTTGCAAAGCTATTAACCACCTCTTAATCCTGTGACTATACATTGTAGTAAGAGCCAGTGCTAGGGATCCGTTTATTTTAATAGGAATACACATTGTTTTGCTTCCTAAAAAGAAACATTTGAATAAGAATTGTATTCTTTCTTCTCCAGGCGTTATGTGAAGTCCCCACTACCGGAGGAGTATTCCTGTTTAAATACAGACAGCGGGACATGTAACGGCTCTAATGGGATATATGAAGGTATATTGTGTAGTGTGTCTATATATCTGTTCTCCACTTTCCAGGGAGTCCCTGACTTTCCTAGCTGTCAGGCTAAATTGCAGGTTATACCTCTGATCTGACCCGGCAATCCCTGAACGTTCACACATGAACACGTTTCCATGTGAAGGGAGTATTGGTGCTTTATCCCAAAGTTTCCTGATACTCCCGGGGGGGCAGTCTTGACGTTATGACTATGCACGGACTGGAGACTGCACGGAAGCGATATTTCCCTGTGTGGAAAAATCACGGACTTCCAAATGGGAGGGTGGGGGGGGTATGGTTGGGCTATAACAGAAACTCCCATGATAACGATATCAATACATTTATTGCGATAAATATTTTAATTTTTATTTTTAAAGCCCGAAAATGTTTTAGTAAATCGAAAGTGTTCAAAATAAATTCCCAATCCCTTTCCTTGTCTGCACGTCGCCACCTTTTCTCACCTACGCTGCTCCTATCCCCCTCATCCCATCGCTCACCCTGGGATATTGTTAAAAATACATCAAATGTTTCATGTATTTGTAACATGTTCTAAACGAAAAGTGGGTGTTTTTTTTTTTAGGGAATATCTAAGGGTGAGAGGGGAGGGGAGCAGTGTCGGTTTGAAAATTAAGGGATTAACCCTTTTTGTTACGGTAGGGATTTGCATCCAACTTTCTTGCAATGTCCTGGTAGTGGAAGGTTTATAAAGGGCCAGAGGAGAAGGGTTAAGGGGTGAGAGGCGGAGAGGTTAAGGAGAAAGGGGAGGCGGCAGTTGTTGCGCACAGACACAGAGCTGTCAGGCTTCCCTCTCCCTCCCTGCAGTGAGAAGCGAGGAGGGAGTGAGAGAAGTGTCAGCCTGCAGCTCCGGTCACACACCGCAGCAAGTCCAAATCTGTTCCTACATCCTCACTCTGGCACCACGGTAATATCGCGATAACATCTCCCATATCCGTATACCGTGGGATGTTGTCATTATGATATCGGTATATCGCACATACCCTAGTGGGGGTTCTAGATCGATTTTCACATCTCACTTCAGGCACCAAACGGTGAAATTCACAGTGCAGCTGCTAACGCGAGTTCTAAAACTGGCTAACCTATGGTTGCCTGCACAGGGATGAGGTCGGTGGCTAAAGTTTCCGACTTTCTCTTCTTTCCTTGTGCCCCATCACAGATGAGGAGATGGATCACCAAGAGGAGGTGAAGGAGGAGGAGCAGGACGAATCCCACGAGGAGTCCAACGGGCGGTCAGAGGACAGCCTGGAGGACGAGAGCTCCGAGGGGGGGAGCAGCCCCTGCAACAAGATGCCAAAGAAAGCCCAGGACTGCCACAAGAGGCTGTTCACCTTCAGCTTGGTGAACTCGTACGCCACGTCGGACGTGGGCTCCATGCCCACCGAGGGCTCCTTCCTGAAACTCAAATGTAAGCTGCGCTCGGAGGGGTGGAGGGACTTTGTTGGTTTCCTGTTTCAGGGTACACCGTCTCAGGCAGCTTTAAATGCTTATTCGCTACCTCCCCCATGTCAGAATGAGACGTGTCTTTGAACAATGTTGCACCCTACTTCTGTATCCCCCTGTCTTTGGAAGTGGTCTGGTCGGTGGGGTTTGCATTGTAATTGCCAATATTTGGAGATTTCTTTATCCACCCTCCTGTCATTATCTCCACCTCCCTCATTGTTAATGAATACATGGGGACCATGTTGGACAGTCATTGGGTCACTCTGGTCCTAAGTGGGACTGCACCTGTAATATAACCCACGTTTGTCCCGAGTGACACAGACTCGTCCTTGTCTCGCGCAGCTTATTCCACCGTCGCAATTGACTGGGACTCGGAGACGAAAAAACTGTGTTACGACGATCAGGAGGCAGAGGTGAGAACCGGAGCTTGTGCTTCCCGAATCCACTCCGTAGCTAGAAACTCCTCTTGGCCTCTTCACTGCCAGAGGGTTCTGGAGATATTTGCTAACGTTCTGTGGTCGGAGGCGGAGTTGTATGAAGATACTCTGCCTCGTCATACTGTGCACCATCTCTGGTCAGTGGGTGTGGGAATTTTCTGTGAAACTATTCCTGAAATCGGTGAATATTAGGAACAGATTATTAAGGCCATCTCCCAATCCTGGCGTTCTGCAATATGGTCCCGGAAATGAGCTGGGTGCAGCTGGCAGTGTGAGGTCTGTGTGCTGCCAGTTGGTGGCGCTCATGCATTAGTGCAGAGCCTTTGAACGTCGGGGCACGTTTGAGCAGAGCAGCCGGAGTTTCTCACAGACTAGTGTACAATATACAGAGCTCACAAGTTTCTTACTGAAGTATATTGACAAACCGTGCACTTGGATGCTTGGAAAGCTCTGTACACTATAATCTAACTCCAGTCCTCAAGGGCCACCAACAGGTCAGGTTTTAAGGCTATCCCGGCTTCACCACATGTGGCCAGTCAACAACTCCACCACCTGTGCTGAAGCAGGGATTTTCTTAAAACCTGACTTGTTGGTGGCCCTTGAGGACTGGCGTTGGCCACCTCTGCTCTACATAATCACAACCTACAACGAATATTCACTTCTCCATGGAAGGACCGTCTGCTAGAATTCTGTCATTAGTGGCACTGTCCGACTCCTAAATGTGACACTTCCCGCTACACATGCCATGTTTGCTTAAAACGATCTGTTTCCTTCGCCTCCATGTCTTACTGGGGCGGCTTGTTTTTGGTTTTTAAGGCTTTCGAAAAACACGAATCGATGATGCAGAACAAGAAAATCACCGTGGCCCTCACCGACTGTATACAGCTGTTTACCAAGACAGAAACTCTGGGGGAGCATGACCCCTGGTACGAAAAATCACACCCCTTATTTATAGGGACACACATTTAACCCTTTCACTTTGAGGGGCCAGCAAGCAACTTATTAATACAAGATTTTGCATAGTGCCTCAAGAAATTGGAACGGTTCAGTTCCACAAAATGCACTGCCAGTTCCCAACACCAATATACTAAATATCAGCTTGTTTTTTGTAAGTAGCAGTCACTTTTCCTGCAACAGTATATAGCGTCTGTGTGTTTTATTGTTTGGCACAAGCACAGACCATTTAAAGGTGCGGTTCCACTGACTCTTTGTTTTCCTCTCTCTCTCTCTCTTGGGAGTGATGGAGCAGGGGGGTCTCCGGAGCTGAGCAGTGTTAATTTCAGCTCTGGAGACCCCCTGCTTCCTGAGCTAGTTGCCTCCGGTGCTACCATCCCCCTTCTGGGTAAAACAAAATGGATTTGTATATCTCCCGCGACACCTGGTCCAATGCTTCCTACGGGGCCGCATGTCACGGGAGATTGGAGATCCAGGATGTACCGGGAACACCTACGGGAGGTATCGCGGGAAGCAGGGGGACTCTGAAGCGCAAATGAACGCTTCCCACCTCTGCTGGAAGGGGGGGACATAGACATGGAGTGCTCCTTCATGGGCCCCTATGAGGATAGGGACTGCTGTACAATGCATTAACATTACTATACATTATACTGGATAGGGGGTCATACTGGGTTGACGGCAGAATGAGTGCTGCTGTAAGGTGTCCATCTCTCTGGTGACTCTGTCCCCTTTCACAGGTACTGCCCCAACTGCAGGAAGCATCAGCGGGCCACCAAGAAGTTTGACCTGTGGTCCCTACCCAAAATCTTGGTGGTGCATTTAAAACGCTTCTCGTACAATCGCTTCTGGAGGGACAAGCTCGACGCCGTGGTGGAATTTCCCATCAGGTAAAGCGAAGCCGCGCGTTGCAGGCCCCGGGAAGGGGCTACATTATTAGAGGAGCAACAATTTTATTACCTTGCTGGAGGTGCTTGTACGTGGCGAGGCCACAGCGGGGGCGCTTGCACTGAAAAAACCCTGTCTGTGTGTTAGATAAAGAGTTGCCGTTGGCCTTAATCACCCTTTTATGCCCTTGGCATTTCTGTGACAGTAGCGTGGGCCGTAACCCACAATAAACTATTCGTGAATCTTTGTTTATACATAAGCCAATTTCACCAGAACTTCCTTGTTTGATTTTATTACCTTTTTATAATCGCTCCTAAAACACACCGAGCAACAGCGTGACTTCCCTGCCTTTCTGGTGATAACTGGTTCACCTATTCATGATGACTCAGTGTTTTTACTCCGTAACAGTAATCTCCTTGT
Source organism: Ascaphus truei (assembly GCF_040206685.1). Taxonomy (NCBI): domain Eukaryota; kingdom Metazoa; phylum Chordata; class Amphibia; order Anura; family Ascaphidae; genus Ascaphus; species Ascaphus truei. The sequence goes on from NC_134499.1 coordinate 17,100,650, forward strand.
TTATAAAACCGATTAATGTAAAACTCCTGGAAATTAGCTCATTTTTATGAGCTACTATTGTGTTCCAGGTGTAGACCTACTTAGTATTACTATACTGCTGCTGGGGGGGCGGGGTTAGAAACGCAACTGTCTGACAACTTTGAATAAGAACTGGAACGCAATGCTTTGCAAACAGCGTAGAGCTGACTCGGCGACACATTGTATGTTTTGCAAACACAGGACATCTGTATGTGAGCCGTAAAGTGATTTCACGGGTTAGTGACGCACGGTCGCACACTATAACGCCCACCCTTCCATACACTCACTAGAACACCCACCCTTCCCTGCACTCACAGCTTTTTCCCTTTGGGACCATGATGAAACCCCCTCTTCTGTCACATTTGCTGACGTGAGTTCCAAAGCAGCATTGCAAGCCCCCCCTGTTAATGTAGGGATTAGCTTCTTTGTTGCCAAACATCACTTTGCACGTGTATGTTGGTTAAGCGCCTCTTGGCAAAGAGATAAAAGGATTAGAGTTTTGGAAGCACATTCAGAACGGTGAATGCCCCTATTATTATACAGTTACATAGTAGATGAGGATGAAACACGCATGTCCATGGAGATGCGCATCCTATATGCGTACTTACAGTATATTGATCCAGAGGAAGACGAACAAAAACCCGAGTGACACATTATCCAATGGTGTCTCACAAGGGGAAAATTAAATTCCTTCCTGACTCCAATATTGGCGATCGGATTCCTCTCTAAATCAGCATCCTTCCCATGTTTACTTATTTGGTATATCCCTGTATACCTTTCCTTTCTATAAAGATGTCCGACTTGTGCATGTCTTGTGTGGTGAGCTGCCGGGTGGGGTGATGCAGGGTGGTGAGCTGCCGGGTGGGGTGGTGCAGGGTGGTGAGCTGCCGGGTGGGGTGGTGCAGGGTGGGGTGATGCCGGGTGGTGAGCTGCCGGGTGGGGTGGTGCAGGGTGGTGAGCTGCCGGGTGGGGTGGTGCAGGGTGGGGTGATGCCGGGTGGTGAGCTGCCGGGTGGGGTGATGCAGGGTAGGGTGGTGAGCTGCCGGGTGGGGTGGTGCAGGGTGGTGAGCTGCCGGGTGGGGTGGTGCAGGGTGGTGAGCTGCCGGGTGGGGTGGTGCAGGGTGGTGAGCTGCCGGGTGGGGTGGTGCAGGGTGGTGAGCTGCAGGGTGGTGAGCTGCCGGGTGGGGTGGTGAGCTGCCGGGTGGGGTGGTGAGCTGCCGGGTGGGGTGGTGCAGGGTGGTGAGCTGCAGGGTGGTGAGCTGCCGGGTGGGGTGGTGCAGGGTGGTGAGCTGCCGGGTGGGGTGGTGCAGGGTGGTGAGCTGCCGGGTGGGGTGGTGCAGGGTGGTGAGCTGCCGGGTGGGGTGGTGCAGGGTGGTGAGCTGCCGGGTGGGGTGGTGCAGGGTGGTGAGCTGCCGGGTGGGGTGGTGCAGGGTGGTGAGCTGCCGGGTGGGGTGATGCAGGGTGGTGAGCTGCCGGGTGGGGTGGTGAGCTGCCGGGTGGGGTGGTGAGCTGCCGGGTGGGGTGGTGCAGGGTGGTGAGCTGCCGGGTGGGGTGGTGCAGGGTGGTGAGCTGCCGGGTGGGGTGGTGCAGGGTGGTGAGCTGCCGGGTGGGGTGGTGCAGGGTGGTGAGCTGCCGGGTGGGGTGGTGCAGGGTGGTGAGCTGCCGGGTGGGGTGGTGCAGGGTGGTGAGCTGCCGGGTGGGGTGGTGCAGGGTGGTGAGCTGCCGGGTGGGGTGGTGCAGGGTGGTGAGCTGCCGGGTGGGGTGGTGCAGGGTGGTGAGCTGCCGGGTGTTTTTCTTTCAGGGACCTGAAAATGTCAGAGTTCGTTTGTGACCCAACTGCAGATCCGTACGTCTACGACCTCGTCGCTGTTTCAAACCACTATGGAGGGATGGGAGGAGGACATTGTAAGTAATAACATTACAGAAATGCATATACCTTTATACGGCATTTAGTCCTGGATTCAACCCCTTCACTGCTGTATCAGGAACCTCCTGTTACAGGATTAAACCGCTGATCTGCTTGTGATCTTTATGCATATTAACTATACTGGATATTATGTACGGTCGTAAATACAGATCCTGCCGTGCGTGGCCTTGTGCCCCAGAGGCTGACGTGTTTATTTCACCCCACAGATACAGCATACGCAAAGAACACAATTAACGGGAAGTGGCACTATTTTGATGACAGCAGCGTCTCCATAGCCTCTGAAGATCAGATTGTGGTAATATTATTATCATATTTTTAGAACACGCCAACCTATTCCACAGCGCAGTACAATAGCTCTCCTACCCCCTCCCCAGTGCAGAGGGAGCGAAGATGTTGCTGATGTTGCTGATGTGGGTTATAGCTTCTTCACGCATGTGTGATGTGCCGCCCTTGAAGTATATCATGATGTGCCTGCCACTGCTCTAGAGGATGTGGAGTAGTGGTTAAGGTGCTGGACTTGCATGCGCAGGATGTGGTTTAGTACCCGGTGATCGCAGCCTTTGTTTTCAAACAGGATTCTGGTTGGCAGCTGATCTGCAAACGGTGCAGATATTAATAAACTTGCCTCACTTCTACATTCTCATGCCTTTTATGTAATCACACATACAAATGTAGTTTTCTAAAGGGACATTTCATGACTAACTTCAGCTAAACCGTCTGACATGATGGCTACTGAAACGTTTCACAGCGGTTAAACTTGTCCTGATAACAAAGGTCATGTCTGCAGAAAGGTTTTCCCAAATTAAATGGCGTAACCCAGGGGTCCTCGACTCGTCCTCAAGAACCCCAAACAGGTCAGGTTTTCAGGCTATCCCTGCTTCAGTCGAAGACTGCACCGCCTGTGCTGAAGCAGAGATATCCTGAAAACCTGGGGGCGGGGGGTGTTGTGAGGACAGGAGTTGAGAACCCCTGGCATAACGGAAACATGTCCCCTCCACATTTCCTGCACACCCTTTGACCCGAGTGCTTTCTCCATCCCCTGATTACATTGCATGTCTGTGCAAACTCATTCAACAGATTGTCTTTTTTGGGTAATGCTCTTTTTTTCCCCCCCTAGACTAAAGCGGCCTATGTCCTGTTCTACCAGCTCCGAGACAGCGATATCTGTAAAGCCCCGTCGCCCTCGGCGTCCCTCAGCACACCCTCTGCCACGGAAGACTTGGAGGAGAAGGAAAGGGGGCAAGACTGTGACTCTATGGACACCAACTAGTGACCTGGCCGCGGGCAGCTGTGAAACTCTGGTGCTGCTACGGACACCGAAACACTTTCAAGTGATGTCTGGAACACCTTGATTTTGCTGTCTTTCTGCTTGGAGATGTACAATGCTGCCCCCTGAGACCCGAGAGGTGGTCCCACGTCAGCCTGGAACAGCAGAGAAAACGAAATTACTCTGGATTATTCTTTTCTGGAAGAGCGAGCGAGGGGTGGGGGGGAGGGGAGGGAGAATTTATAAAATATTTAATCCATGCAATACTCATTGCAGAGAAAACCATTGGCGTTTCTGGAATGTTTAACCCCTCAATGGGAGGATCAAAAGAAAGGGTTATATAGAGAAATGTACAGTATAAGAGGTATTGGTAAGAATAGGTTTGGTGAACCCTGTTTTGTGCTTGTCAAGGAGTATTTAATCCCCGGCTTTAAACACACTTTTTTTTCCTTTTTTTTTGCTCTCACCCCCCCTCCCCTGTTTAATTTGAACTAAAACACCAGCAGCCTTTGAAAAAGTATATTTTTTAATACAAAGTACTGTAGCACTTGATAAGAACTTTATCCCAGCTCGATCCGTGGAGGTCGGTGCTTCTCAGTCCTCTCCTGGGATGACCACTCTGACTGGCCCATGGATTCAGAGTAACGTGTGCGAGGCAGGCGGCACAACTTTGCAAAGACCATTAAAAGAGTAAATTAAAATGCATCTGTGTAGGAAGCAGGGCTTTTGCCTTTTTTTTTTTTGTGGGGGGTGGGCTGGGAGTTTATATTTATTGCTCTTCATTTCTTCATTTTAACAGGACAGTTTTCAAGTGTTTAAGGCACCACACCGCGTGTGTAACAGGAAGATCTGGTTTGCTGCCTTTAATGTGGATGCTCTGCGTGATTGCTATCGCTTTGTATTAATAAGTTAACAGATACACTGCCACCTAGCACAGCAATGCATTGCAAAGCAAAATGCGTTATTGGCCTCTGGAAATGACGGGGTTAAATTGTCACATTCAAAGCACCCTAGTAATAGTTACACAGAATATGGAGGCATTTCTCTCATTGCTATGAGTTCACATGTATGTGGTGCATCTGCAGCAGTGAAACTGTTAATGCAGAGATCAACGCCAGTCCTCAAGTCTTTGACTGAGCTACCTGTGCTGAAGCAGGGATATCCGTAAAACCTGACCTGTTGGGGGGGTGGTCTTGAGAACTAGAGTATCCCTGCATTAAGGGGAATCCTAAAAAGGCCAGATATTGTAATCTCCCCTCCCGGGTCCCACAGTATACAATGGGTTTCAGACACGCATCTTCTTCCCTGTCTACCTATCATGGCTGCACAGAATGAGTTATTCCAGTGCTGCAGGGATGGAAGAATATGTAATGGGTCTTACGAGATCCATTGCAGGGCGACTCGCCCTAGTTGTGCTGTGTTTAACCCTGGAACTGCCATTAATGTCTTCACCTCTGGTAGCAGGTGCCGTTAAACACTTGTTACCTGAGGGGTGTGTAACACGCTGCTTTGCAATATCTCTCTGGCAGAAATAGCGCTAATAAGCAAGCCATTCTTTATGCAACGACAGGATCCAATCCTGGCCTTTAAGGGATGTCGTCTTTTTTTCTGCCCCTTTCTGATCATACCCAGTAATGTTGCATCATTACTGCCGTGCCAGGGGCAACGCTGCGTCTGTCTCTTCCAAATTGAGAGGTGCACAACACTTGGTGTCTAGTTGTGTATTGCACGCGTGCTGAACACTGGTGTTTGGTAAGCCTACGTGTCTTGTGCGGTTCAGCCACAATTCATCAAGCATCGCAACTTGCTTTAAAACACAGATCCTCCAACCGTGGAAGATGCTAACCCGTGAGCAGCACCGGTGTCTCCGGATGAGTGGGTGAGCACATGGTGCTGGGTGTCAAAGGGTTTTGCCTCATTTTGAGTCATGTAAAAGCACACATGTAAGAGACGGAGGCTTACCGACATCTGGGGTGTTTAGCAGAGTGTGGGGGATGGAGGAGCTTCTAATAAACCAGGCGTAATGGCTTTAATCAGTCGCCATAAACCAGAGCATCCTCTGTTTTGGGAAGTACTACATACTAACAACATGCCTTCACAGGCCAGGCCCCGGCAGTGGCTGCTTTCATTGCAGTCTGCTTGCTCAAACACATTGTTTCTCTCCCTCTGCGTTGTGAGCATTCAGACATACTTCTCCTTGAGTCTTTGCCTCTTATTCCTGTTTTCTCTAATCTCGTCCTCGCTGTATAAAGGATTTAGTGTTTCAGATTGGCGTCGATTCCCAAAGAGGAGCGAGTTTGGTGCCTACAATATATTTTCTCTATGGTACATTGAATATATCATGCGATCACTACTGAGGGATTGGCTGAGTGGCTGTCTCTTGTCCACAGTGGGACATAATGATGGCTGCTACTGCAGGAGTCAGATAACCAGATTATAGGGCCACGCGGGAACCACATGCATGCAATACTGGCAAAGAAAGTGTTAATACACACTGGAGATAAATGTTAACCTATACAGCAATGTAATCGCAGCTGCTACCACTTTGCGAAGGCCATTGCAGGCCCCTCTGGCAGCTAAGGGGTTAATTTGCTCTTACCCCTCTCCTCTTCAATCTGAACAACTGCTGCGATGCCGTTACCCTGGTGGATTACACGGGTTTGTTTTGTGATGAGTAACCCTGGACCCGCGCACACGGTGGTGTTCTGATCTATTTCGCACAACCCTGCACCAGTTTCAATGTATTTCTGGTTTCTTAAGGTGGACACGGTCGCTTTTCATTTTAAGTGAGAGGGAAAAAAATAAAATCTTAGACTGGGATTTTAAGATCTGGTGTCCTAGAAACATTGAACTATTATTTTTCTGTTTATGACTTCGCTGCCAGAGAGGCACACATGCAGCGGCCGCCAGAGAGGCACACGCAGCATATATATATATATATATATATATATATATATAATCCCACTTGTGCTCTAGCCCCTTTATAACACCAAAACACACAGGCTGCAATCATTGGATCCGATGTAATGTTTCACATGTAGCTTTTAACATGAGGGAAGCGCATAAATCAGTATTTATTCACAATGCCATGTTCTTTTTGGGAGTGCGGCACAAGCACTACCTGCAGCTTTAAGCACGGTAAGAATCCGATAATGCTGTGTTTAAGGTGGAAGATGGGATTGTGTCCTCTGGAAGATTTAGCTGGGGATGTGTGTTCCAGGGGGGGAGAGGGTCATGGTGTGTATTGTATTGTATAACCTGAGACCTGTTTTTAAACCTGGCACTTTGCGAGCGTCTGGCTTTATTATATAATTAGAAATAAATGGGTTTGGCACCTGAATCCAGAGTCCCCTGGTATTTTGTGACGGCGTTGTGGGCACTTCACATGCCAATTGTTCTTCAACCCCTTCGTACCTTATCTGGGTAGGGGGTGCCGTATCTGCAGGAAGCAGCGCTGGGGCTAATGTAATGGCGGCTTTAAATGTCCTGCATCTTCTGGGCCAATAGGAAGCCGTGATGTCATCCCTTGCGGGTTCCTATTGGCCGGCATGATGAGGGACATTTAAACATGATGCATATACCGGCGCCCCCCTACTGAGGCATGTCTCACGCAGCAGGGGGCTTCCAGAGCTCGAATGAAGGCTGTTCAGCTCCGCAGACCCCCTGCTTCAATCCTATAATAACTAACAGGAAACAAACCAGTACAATCCCAGTTATACATATATTGGTGCTGTCTTGAAGTGAAAGAACTCAACCATTTAACATGTTATTTATTTTAGTATTTTAAACATTGAGTAAATAATAGCGCCTCATAATATCAGAAGTGATGTAAGGGCGCGGGTTACGAGAGACGGGTGATGTGGCTGGGAATTGACATTTGCAATGGTGACAAGTGTCAGTGACGTCGTGAACATACTTAACGTGTGTGCGTGCGTGTGCGTGTTCTGGTTCTAAATTGGAGATTTTTTTTAAGTGCCCGTCCCTAAAGGATTGCAACACCTTCATTTGCAATTTCAGCACAGGATAAGTTGGGAAGTGCCTATGTATCCCTGATCCTGAATCTAACAAGCTGAACATTAAATACAACCGTATATACCTGGGGTTCTCAACTCCAGTCCTCCTCTGCCAGGTCAGGTTTTAAGGATAACCCTGCTTCAGCACATGTGGATCAGTCAAAGAGCCTGTTTCAGCACAAGTGGCGCAATTGAGCCACTGAGTCGCCTGTGCTGAAGCAGGGATATCCTGAAAACCTGACCTGTGGGGGCGATCTTAAGGCTGGAGTTGGGAACCCCTGGTATATACTACTGAGAGCTTGTATCTAACCGACTCCTATTACATTTTGCTCCCCATATATCTGGGTATATTGTGTGTGTGTGTCCCAATATATTTGCAAATTAAATAGAAAAAAAAATTACTGCTTGATTTCCCAGTGTTTTTTTGTAGAAGAAAAAATGCTGTTTTGGCGCTTGGCGAATGCGGAGTAATAATACTTTGGTCACTAACCCAGCACCACCACTCCATATTTTTTATTATTATTATTGACCGAGGATATTGCCTGTCAAGTAGACAGACTGAGGAAAAACGCTGCTGTGATTTAAACAAAAGTACTGAAGTGATGCCTTTTAATGGCTAACTGATGATTAAAAAGAGTGCAAGCTCTTGAGACCATTCAGATTCCTTCCTCGGGTATGTCCCAACTGAAGCTGGTAACCGTGATATCGCACCAATGTCACCCCTTGTGGGTGTGTGATACGAGGGGAGACTGAGCACCAGGTGAAAATAAAGAGTAGAAGTGATTCTAAGAAAATAAATAGAGATGAAGGGGAAAGTGAAACTGTCCCCTTCTGTCAAACACATAGTTACATAGTAGATGAGGTTGAAAAAAAACGACATATATCCATCAAGTTCAACCTATGCTAAAAAAATTTTAAAGATATAATAGATATCTGCCATCACAGTCTCCATGGGTAGCAAATTGCACATTTTAACTGTAAAGACCCCTTTCCTTTTGTTGCTGGTGAAATTTCTTTTCCTCCAACCTTATGGAATGACCCTGTGTCTTTTGTACTGCCCTTGGGATGAATAATTATTTTGAAAGCTCCTTGTACTGTCCCCGAATATATTTGTATATAGTTATCATACCTCTTAGCCGCCTCTTTTCTAATGTAAACAAATCTAATTTAGCTACCCTCTCCTCATGTTAGAGTGTCCATTCCCTTTATTTATTTGGTGGCTCTTCTCTGCACTTTCTCTAGTTCCATAATGTCTTTTCTAAGGCATGGTGCCCAAAACTGTACTCCGTATTCAAGGTCTGGTCTTACTAATGCTTTGTAAAGGGGCATAATTATGTTCACTTCCTTTCCAGCCATTGCCCGTTTAATGCAAGATAAGATCTTGTTTGCCTTTGCAGCTACTGCATGACATTGGGCACTATAGCTAAGCCTGCTGTCTGCAAGCACTCCTAAATCCTTCTCCATCAAGGAACAGCCCAGTACTGGGATGTTCACACATCGCCCGGGAGGCGGACGCACACATTCTACGTCTCAACGCCGGCACCCTGGCTATGTAACATCCTGGCAATAGGGTGGGGCAGGCTTGCAAAGCCGCAGTACCGTGTGTGATCACATGTCGTAAATAGAGAATATAAAACTTCTCTAACCATGGCCAAGGGACATCGTACTCGCCAATTCCTGGGGCGTTTTGGAGTAACCGGGTCATTGCTTTATAACCACTTGTTTACCATATCACCAACTTAGATTGTAAGCTCTGCGGGGCAGGGACACCTTTTCCTAGTGTTACCTTTTATGTCTGAAGCGCGTATTCCCATTACGTGTTATATTATTATGTCACGTGTGATACTGCTGTGGCGCGCTATGTACATGAATGGCGCTATACATACATACATGGTGAAGAACTGAATACAGCAGGGCTCCGCTTTTCGGCGATCGGCTGATACGGCGGCACCGAGGAGGCCGCCATGTTAAATCCAAAGTCGCGCATGCGCAGAACGGGCGGGTGCGCCCGGTGCACATGCGCATACCACAGTTTGCGCGCGCAGAGCATAGGTTGCACATGCGCAGAACGGCGAAAATGCCGGTTTGCCCAAGCGCAGAACTGAAAATAGGCGGATCCGCTTTCTGGCGATTTTCACTATACGGCGGGCCTCTGCAATGGAACCCGCCGTATACCCGGGGCCCTCCTGTACCTGTGTGTGGCGAATACACTCATTTAAAACTTAGAGGAGCTCAATGAGTAACTCATAACAGCCTCACAAATTGTTCTTTTGACCATGTCATGCTTTGAGGTTACTGATTCCTGTTCTATAAATGATATTTTTATACATTCTGATGTCACATTCTCTGTGTCCGACTCCCACATCTCTCCGCGTGGGATCCACCAGGGCTCGGCCTCTCACTGGTGGTTGCAGACAGCCGGAGGAGACGGCCATCTTCAACCCACCCGCTTTCTTATCCTCCAACCAAGACAGTAAGACATATTTATACAGAGCACAATACATCAACGAACTGAAAACGCAGATGTGAAACCATGTGCAAGGGAGGAATACAGTTCAGTGGAGGTGTGAGGTGTCTGAGCATTCACTGCAGAAAAGCCTCATAGATTGAAAATAAAAAAAAGTATTACGTTACACAGCTCTAAAAAAAAATAAAAACAATAAAGTGGGAGAACACATTGGGATCTATATTTACTAATGTCTCCCGGCTGCAAGACAAGTGGGAAATTACTGCACTAGAACTAAGAAAACTAAAGTAAGTTTCATTGGGAACGATTTTCCTTAATACATTTTTTGCCTCCTTTTGTAGCTGGGAAAAATGAATCAATCATGCCATTTCTCTTTCCTGGAGAATAATGGGACATTAACCCTGGGGTGCTCAACTCCAGTCCTCAAGACACCCCCAACAGGTCAGGTTTTCAGGAAATCCCTGCTTCAGCACAGGGGCCTCAGTCTTCGACTGTGAAATTTTACGCCACCTCTGACCTGGTGCATTTTTTGGGGACGCAAATGCAAGATAATAAAGTGAGTCTCGGAGACACAGACGGCTACATCTCATTATAATCTGAGCGTCGTGCAACTCCTCCCACTGACACTCCCCAAGCCATAAACTGACACACACATGGCGCAAAACTTCATGCAAAGACCTTGATACACTGACGCAAGATGAAAATTATATAATTTGTGTGCATTTTGCTCCTGATTTGAAGAATCCCCTGAAGTTTCTGTTTAATACTCTCCTCAAGCAGTGAGGGCTGCAGCATCTTTCTCCCATTGCGTTTTATTCTTGGGGATGTTGGGGGCGACGCATTTTCACCCTTTGTCTCAGAAACAGACGGACACAGCAGTGCAAGCACACATTTTACTCCTGGCTTTTTTTCCACTCTGCTAATTATTATTATTATTATTATTATTATTATTATTATTATTATTATACACTTTGTTCCACTTTCTTGTCAAATACATGGAGGTTTATTATAAAAACTCTGCATTTAGTTTTTACAGAATCAATCTTGTATAATGTGTTTCTAATAAGTGCTTTGCTCACAATATTTCACATATTTCTTCTTCTTTTTTTGTAATCGGACACAGTACCGCTGTTTATTTAAAAAAAAAAAAAACTAATTAAAAGCCACATTCACTGCTGGAGACAAGAATCGGATGCAGAGCCGGCGGCCATGCAGCACTCTGATTGGCTCAGGCAGTTGTCATGGCTACACCGTCACCCACATTCACCTGTTCAAACAGCCCTTTGGAATGTTCCATTCCTTCTCAATTCATGGGGGGAGTGCTTACATTGCATTTTAATCTCAACCGCACATGTGGTGTCTCAGATTATTGTCTGGCAATCTCTTGATTTGACATGAATTAATTGGGTCGGTGGTACCCACCCAGTTTGTCATATGTCGCCTCACGCATGTGAGTCCCGGAAGTGACACGTTCTCCCCCCCCCCCCTCCCCTCACTGTAGGGACCCCCCCACACCTGATTTGTCTTTGTATCAGATGAGTGGGGTAGGTGAGCACACCTGACACACACACATTATCCAGCACAGGTGTAGACGCTGTTACAATGTAACCATCTTACACATCATCGCCATTAAACGTCCGCTACCGAACGCCTCTTCAATCGGATCAGAAAGGAGTTTGGAGCGGAGGGGTCGCACACTGATTGTAATTCAATTTGATACATGAAATAGGATTCTAGTTTAATGCCCCGTCTGTACCGTACACATTAACATGAACCTGAATTACGATTTCAGTGCAAAAAAAACCACACATATTTTTAAGCAACAAGTATAAAATTAACAAGGACAGGAAGTCAAAGACCCACATCGAGATCCTTCGTGCCCAAGGGCCACATCGAGATCCTTCGTGCCCAAGGGCCACATCGAGGTCCTTCGTGCCCAAGGGCCACATCGAGATCCTTCGTGCCCAAGGGCCGCATCGAGGTCCGGCGTGGGCCGTATTTGGCCCTTTAGGCTGCTGGGAGATCACTGCTGTACATTCGGACGTACAGCTCTTCACGGGGATTTTCAGGCCCCTCTGGCCGTGAAAGGGTTAAGTAGATTATGCCCTCCCCATCGCTTGTTCACTTTATTGATGTGTGATGTTTCTCCCCATCGCGTGTTCACTTTATTGATGTGTGATGTTTCTCCCCATCGCGTGTTCACTTTATTGATGTGTGATGTTTTATAGCGCTAGGAATATGGAATGTGATGAAAAATGGCCAATATTAATCACCCTGCAGCCATTCCCAAGATGCAAATCTAATAATTATATGGATGTGTCAAATCCAATTATTAATTACTCACTCCTTCATTTACGCTTCTAATAACCGTATTCTTGTTAATGTTTGGGGGGGGGGGGGGCGGTATTTCACTAAAGCCTCACCCTCTGGCCCCGATTTACTAAACAATGCTAAGCCGTAGCGCACTTCATGGGCCATTCAAAAATGACGTCCTGTGCTTCATTGCCAGTTACTGGCTGTAATAATTAGGACTGTGCCTTTTTTTAAGTGTCTTCGAGGTAATTAATGATGTGAGCTTGCAGGTGTTGTGTGTGTTAATTCATTCATCAGTGGCCTGCAGGTAAAGATCCCTCCTTAGCCCCATTATAATTGTCCTACATGTGATTATACTGTGCCACATTTAATCCAGGTGTAAATCTATGTCGCCAACCCATAGCCATGTAGTTCCCAATGTTTTCGAACGGAGCCCCTCCCCCCCTAAATTATTTAATTTCAGTTAAGGGTCCCCATTCTGAACTGGGCACACTTTTCGTCTCAATGCGAATTACTGATTACATTTGTGGGAATATTCACAAAGCAGCGCTGCAAATCCCTAATATTGTCATGCATTCAAGTTTAACCCCAACACTACAAAAACATATATAAGATAACAATATGTATCTATAACACAACATTAATGTAAGTCAACCATAAGACCTAAACAATAATAATATTAGATATCAATAAATATGTATAAGATAATTATATAACAACAACTATTTATAAAATAACAGACTATACAGTGATAGGTATCAATAACGTAATAATAATAGAAGATAAGAGATACTTATTTTTAACAATAATTATAATATTTCCCTGAGATATTACACACTCTTCTTCTGACTACTGTTACTGTTTAATTTTTCTTCCCCAGTCGTTTGAATTATTTTTGGGGTAGATTCCAATCCTATATTCACCCCTTTGAGGTTTTTTCTAGTTGAGGGCCATGTCTGAGAAACTGAGAAGATGCAGGAAGGAGCTCTCAGCTGCCATCGATCGGGCCCTGGAATGTACTGTGCTCCCAACTCTCGTCCAAGTGCAGAATGCCTCCGGCTCTTTACGGCACACGTGGCAAAGGTCCCCGACAAACCTGAGGCACGTAGGGTACAGGAGGATCCCGTTTGGAGACTCGTCCTCTCTGAACCAGCCTATGGAAAACATTCAACCGGCTCCCGTAACGGGGCATGGTCCGGAAAATAACCGGAGCAGGACCTCGTTTAAGAGGAGACCCTTCTCCAGCAGGGAGAACCTTCTGAAACGGCCTTACAACTCAAACCACACAGGAAAAAGTGCCCGCAGGTAAATCACAGTACGAGTCGCATGGCGTGTCACCACCTTCACTACCAGGGGGGCCCAATGACGAAATATGCAGTGAAGGGGTTACATTTGGGTAGCTGAGACCTTTAACATTTTGAGAGCCAGAAGATAGTCGACACCCGAGTTCGACCGGTCTTCTGGGACTCAGCCAACGTGATCGTTTGGTGTAGGGTCTGTCCCGCCTAAGTGTACTAATGGCAGGGACCAGGGCCGCAGGCAGCTGTCCCAGGCTCTGGTGAGGTTAGAGCCTGGCTCTCTTCCGACGAGGTGGATGAAGGGAGAGAGATAGAGGGATGGATGGAAAGGTTGAGGCATGGAGAGGTGGTTTGTTGGACTGGAGTATCAATGGCCCACAGGGATAAACAGATTCTAGGGGCCCATTACAGGGTAGTAATGGGAAAAAAAATCTAATATAACTTCCATTCATGCATATAGATACACATATGCATAAATAAAAACAAAAATGTAGAGTTAGACCAGCACTCATGAGTAGATAAAAAGGAAAACAAACTCACTTTATCATTTAGATCCACTTGAAAGGGTTCTGTTTAATTCAAATGTTACATAGAAAAAAAGAGGCTTAAGCATATTCTCACAAAAAGCAGTATTTAGACACAAAATTGCTAAAAGAGCAATGTTTCAGGGCCCCTTCCAGCCATGAAGTGGATCTAAAGGATAAAGTGAGTTTGTTTTCATCTACTTTTGAGTGCCGGTCTAACTCTCTAGATTTTTCTTGAATTAAAGTGCCCTGCGTTGAGGGCACAGAACCAGAGCACCAATAAACCGCATCTGTGGAAAAAGGCTTGGTGAGTTCTGTTTTCCTTTTTAACATGCATGCAAACATGCATACATATATACATATATACAAACATGCATATATACACATAGAGCAAGGCTAGCTCTACAGACTGCAGACACAGACTGCCATGGCAGATTCCTCCAAATATACCCAAGACATTCGGCAGTTTGGACATTACTCAACGGTCCACCCGAGTCTAGAGGTGGATAGGTGAAGGGATGGAGAAATGATGGAAGGGTGGGAGAGATGATAGAGGGATGGAAAGATGGAGAGATGATAGAAGGGTGGAGAGATGATTGATAGAGAGGTGGGAGAGATGATAGAGGGATGGAAAGATGGAGAGATGACAGAAGGGTGGGAGAGATGATAGAGGAGTGGGAGAGATGATAGAGGGTTGGAAAGATGGAGAGATGATAGAAGGGTGGGAGAGATGATAGAGGAGTGGGAGAGATGATAGAGGAGTGGGAGAGATGATAGAGGGTTGGAAAGATGGAGAGATGATAGAAGGGTGGAGAGATGATAGAGGAACGGAGAGAAATGATAGAGGAGTGGAGAGATGATAGAAGGGTGGGTGAGATGATAGAGGGGTGGGAGAGATGATAAAGGGGTGGAAGAGATGGGAGAGATGATAGAGGGGTGGAAGAGATGGGAGAGATGATAGAGGGGTGGGAGAGGAGGAGAGATGATAGATGGGTGGAGAGATGATCGAGGAACGGAAAGAGATGATAGAGGAGTGAAGAGATAGAGGATGGAGCGATAAGCTGCTTATTTAACACATTGCTTACTTGCACACAGCTTGGATACTGAGGCCATCGCTAAATCTGACGACAATTTGTACACAGACCCCTGCGGACAGGAAATTACCAGGGACCTTCTAGATATAATTGGTGAGTAACATGGTGGAATTATGGAACACATACTAACACACATTGTGTTTCCCCCTAAATACAACCCACGACTAACACTTTCTATTAAACGCCCCATCTATTAACGGGAACTAGAAGCCTCCGTAACGATTCTACAGCACTGAGGTGATATATTCACTACGCAGAGCAAAACTTTCCTCACATTGCCTCCCATTCACTACGACGAGTGAATGATCGATAACCAATATATTCATTATTTGCCTGCTTCAGATCTCCATCAAATGGATCAATACCTTTTAATTCTCTGTGGGAAACCGGTTGATATAAATCCCTAATATTTCTCCAAAATACCACCAATATTATATTCAAAAATATAACTAGGGTGAAGCAGCTGAGGGCATTGGAGGCACCCTGGTAGTTACGTTGGCATTTAAGTAATATGTGAATATCTCTTGTGATAAAGACAGTGGTCAAAGTGGCATATGTCCATCATGGAGTGGTACTGTGTATGACGAAAAAAATGGCATCGGTAAAAAAGCTATTGGGACCATGTTTTCGAACGATTAATACATTATCTATGTGTAGAAAGAAGAACGGGAGAGAGACTTCCCAAAATAAACCAGTTTTTTCTTTAAACAAAGCGAAACTAGAAGTTTGACAATAAAATAAGTAGTGTTGTCGTGGTTGCTCCGTAGTATGTAGGTCCGGGGCGGGCGGCTCCAGTCCTCAAAGGCCACCAACAGGTCAGAGACTGAGCCACTGATTGAGCCACCTGTGCTGAAGCAGGGATATCCTGAAAAGCTGACCAGTTGGTGGCCCTTAAGTAGTGGAGTTGAGTTGCCCAGCCCTGACGCAGATGACACCCATAAATAAGTAAACCTGCTCTGTCCAACACGTAGAAAGCACGAGTCTCCACACGCTAGAGGAGCTGACGCGGACGCTGGATTGCGAAGCGGAGCTGAGCGGCGGAAGCTCCCCGTCCCCGAAAACTCCCCACCCGGGGGACGTCATGTCTCTACTCCTGGGCGACGGAGACCCAGCCAACGAGGCGGTGCCGGGGCACCCGTCACCCAGCGAGGACGACACGATCATCGAGACGGTTTTGGATCTAGAGCAGGATTACGATCTGCCGAGCTGCGTGGACCTCAGCCCCACGGCTCCGTGGATGTTATGGGACCACGAAAAGCAACTCTGGTTTTGAGCGAGGCCGGGTTCCATTAACGACTCCTTATTGATGCGTTAACCGTCGGCAATACCAACTTTGCAACTCGAATATGCGCAAGATTTTGTTTTTAACCGTTTACCTGCTAGCGACATTTTTAGACCACCCGGTATTATTTATATAGTGCATGCTTTAATAAGATATATATTTATATAAGATTGATACATATTTTAACTGTTTTTATAGAGTTTTCATGGGTTATCAGAAATTATTTGGAATAGTCATATTCTTAGCACAAGAAATATATTTTTCTGGATTGCTTTTAAACTACATTATCTAACAAAATATAATATGTTGCTCTGTATTTTTATAATATATTGTTATATAAATCCTGCACATAGCGTTCACTTAAGTTTAATTCTAGGAACGGCTTATTCCCACGAACCCTTTCTCTGGCCGCGAGTGGTTACAAACGATGCAGATATGTGAAAGAGCAATAAAACGCGGCTTATTTTCGCTTTTATGGCGTTGTTGGGAAGGTTTTCTGAAATCCAAGGAGAGAAGCAACGTGTATTATTTACCGCGTTTAATCAAACCACAAGGGAACGTGAACACGAACAAACAGGAAGCAGAGAGTTTAGGGCAGGGGTGGGCAACTCCGGTCTTCAAGGGCCTCCAGCAGGTCATGTTTTCAGGATACCCCTGCTTCAGCACAGGTGGCTCAATCAGTTGACTGCACCACCTGTGCTGAAGCAGGGATATCCTTAAAACCTGTTGGTGGCCTATGAGGACAGGAGTTGGCCACCCGTGGGGTAGGTTGGCACAGGTCTGAATCCGGGAACGTACGAGATTAAGGCAAGTTTTGATAGGCACAAGATAAACACGACACGAGTCGGTAATCTTAGGACACAATCCGTGGGCGGGTGCCACGTCCACTTAACCTCTTTCCTGCCATAGCGCCCAGCAATGCACTGCGCAGCTAGAAAGGGGATCCGTGTAAAAGATGGGGGAATTGGCTGATATGATGTGACTGGCCTGGTACCCCAGGATGTGGTAAGGGAATGAAACGCATCGCAGAGGGGAAGAGAAAGCAGATGTTCCGTACGCGAGGGAACCATGTGACACTGAATCAGACCACTTATTATTTTTCCACTTCTGGAAAATGTTACTTATTGTTCTGCGTGTAACATCTGTGCCCGGAAAGGTCCCGGTAAAATGCAGCTTTAAATAATTAATTCAGTCACCTTACAAACAAGACTCGAATGCAGAGAGAACTCGAGCTGTATTCTGATGCTGGTTGAATAATAATATATATATTATGTGTGTGGGGGGGGGGGGGTTTATGTATATATTTGTATAGCCAAGCCAGGCACGCAGTTCTTTACAATTTTGACAAACATTACAGTACAGGGAATATAATAATAATACATCAACATAAATGTAACAATAAAGGAAGGTGCCCCTGTTCCAAAGAGCTAGCAATCTAATCTGCATGTTGGGAGACTAATAGAAACAGTAGGATATAAATGTATGTGTGTATATATATATATACACACACTGGGATCATAATATATATTTTTATAGCATTTTCCGGACTTCCCATTCATGTCCCGTAGCCACCTCAGGGGTGCAATCCTGCTATGTATTGACGCGTACTCAGTTACCCCCAGAGAGAGCTGCTGTCTCGTTCTCGGCCTGGTCACCTCCCGGCTTATAAAAAGCGAACGCAACGAGTAACCTCCATGTCATTGTGAAAAACGGTAACAAACTATATCACGTGATACCAACAGAATCGAAAACGCTTGCGTCAGATTTGCATACAAGCATGTCCTTGTGCAGCGCCTTCCGTGCGTAACACTGCGCCACGTCCAAGCGTTTGTTGGTGTCTCAAGTCACGGCCCCGCGGTCCACTGGAGTAGATGACTATCTCGCTTATCCCATCCCAACGCATTTCAAGAAACAAAGTTTCTCTCCATCAGGGGTACAGACACCAGCACACGCTCGGACGTGGAGTTACCACCGGAAGACATAAGCACAGGGACAAGCTTGTTGTATGGACATCAGATGCAAGCGTTTGTGAATAGTTTAGCATCGCTTTATAGATTTGATCGATTTTACACAATAACTGCAGTATGGAGGTTTGTTTGTGCTGTTTCATTTCTATAGCGGCAATGCTATATAGTCTGAAGCAGCCTTGGGTTCGCTGTTTTTGCCCTAAAAGCCCCATTGACTCCAATAGGGATTTTTGTCCAAACAGGTTGGCTTCAGAATTACCCACGATGTCCTTGGAACGAGAGTGGTCTCCTCATTACTCAGAGCTGTACAGGACCTCCTGACCCATTGTACTCATTACTCAGAGCTGTACAGGACCTCCTGACCCATTGTATCACTGATTGGGACTATTTTTTCTGGGGTATCCTGGACTCTGAGAATCCCAATATATACACAGGGGGCACACCCATGCTGAACTGATTCCCAGGAACACCAGTGTATACATTTTAACATTTTAGAATGTAGAATGTAACATTTTAAGCACACATTTTCCCGCAGTTACCTCACTTCTCCCGACACAGAGCTCTGCCAGGACTTGTCTGTCTACAGCTCAGGAGTCTGGAGACAACTACAGTAACTGAAGGAGCAGTGCTGCCCATGCCAGGCCTCGGTAACCTTGCACAGTCACTTTCCAAGGTCAATATGAAGCGCTATGTACATTAATGGCGCTATATAAATAAAGACATACAATACAATACAATATGCAAAACAAACCAAATCTTCGCTGTGGACGGTTCCGTGTGAGGGGCGAGTAAATGGCAGGGCTGTTAGAGCGCCAGTGTTGGGAGGTTCTTTATAACTTTATGTATTTGAAGATATAACTGTAAAAAAAAAAAGTGTAAAAAAACCCCCAAAAACTAAAACCGCAATAAATGACTGCATTAACCAGTTCACTGCCTGTAACATGTCAGCATGAGTCTGCTTTCTGACAGTGACACAGACTTCCCGCCCACTGCAGCTGGAATTTCCCGAGCGCTGGCTGCTTCCTGGAGGTTTTGTCTCACAGGAGGCCCAACCCTGGCATGGACCGGGGTGGGAGGGGGAGGGGGGTGGAGGGGGTGACGGTGACACGGAACAGGCAATCTCAGCAACCTGTGGACTTTGACAGCTGCACCACAGGGACTGCCGGCTCCTTTACCTAAAAGCACTCGGCCACACAACACCTCCTCTCCCCTGTGTAACACGTGTTTTATTCGCTCAGTTGCAACACGTTGCAGGTTGCACAGCTATTAGAGAGGGGGGGAAGATGCAGGGCAGAAAGTATCCGAGGCCGCCCGGGGAGGTCCCGATAGCATGCACTCAATGCTCGCTAGTGATACATAGGTGGGAAGATTACCGGTTAAAAAAAGGTGGCCGAACCATGAGGTGTGGGAATTGGATTTATTAAAAACAGTTTAATGATCATATATAAAATAAAAATGAGGGACAAATGTTTTATAGCGGACCTTGTTAAATCCTTGCATGTCAACCCTGGTAACTGCAGGCAGTGCAGGGGTTAATTCCTCACCAGGTCTCGGGTGACGTGAATTAGTCACAAGGTTGTATTCTTTCCTAAATCTGTCTCAGCGTCTCCCCTGCTGAAATCCCTCTCCTGGCTTCCTATCAAATCCCGCATCTCGCACTCAATTCTCTTTCTCACTTTTAAAGCTTTACATTCTTCTGCTCCTCCTTACATCTCAGCCCTAATTTCTCGCTATGCACCATCCCGACTCTTGTGTTCTTCTCAATGATGTCTTCTCTCTACCCCCTTTGTATCCAAAGCCCTCTCCCGCCTTAAACCCTTCTCACTGACTGCCCCACACCTCTGGAATGCCCTTCCCCCTCAATACCTGCCTAGCACTCTCTCTATCCACCTTAAAACACACCTGCTTAACGAAGCATACTGTATGAGTAGCTCCGTGGCTAACACTATACACGATACATAAAGCTTGGCCCCCTGCAGACGCACTTACCTAAATTCCCTCCTACTGTATCTTCCTCCTACCAATTAGATTGTAAGCTCTTCAGATCAGGGACTCCTTTTCCTAAATGTTACTTTTATGTCTGAAGTACTTATTCCCTTTATGTGTTATTATGTAATTTGGTATTTGTATCATTGTCACGTGTATTACTACTGTGAAGCGCTGTGTACATTAATGGCGCTATATAAATAAAGACATACATACTGTGCATACATGATGCATTTTCATTAAAAATGCAGAAAAGGGAAGGTACCATAATTTCTATGCCTCCTCTGGCCCTTGGTCCGATAAAAAACCTCAGGGGCAAATAAGGTCTTCCAACAGGATAAAGTAGCCACACACGGTACTGCAGTCCAGTCTAAAGAGGTCACAATCCACCCGTGTGTTGGCGCTGTGAATGTTAACTGTCTGTCCAAGTATATAAATGAAACAGCAAAGAAGTGGGTGACCACTAGTCAGATGCATGACAGTAACACAAGGCTGCCTCCTGAGTACAATAGCCATACAGGGTACTACAGTCCAGTCTGAAGAGGTCCAAATCGCCCCACAAGGCTGTCTGAGCAGCAACAGGGAGCACGAGATGCCTGGAAATTACCAAAGTAGCTGATGAAATAGCCTATGGAATATGATGTACAGCAGCAGTAAGCCACACTGACAATGATAGAAATAACCCCCAATAGCGGAAGCATAAAACCTCACCATACATACATAACCCTGCACAGGGGGGGGGGAAGCCAAGAGGGGAACCCCTAATCGTTACGGCTAGGGCTGGGATTATAGTAAACGCCATCTCACTTGCATGCGCACCAATAAATTGCCTGTCTTCCTATGACAGTGCATCTAGTGTAGGCGCACGCGCACACGGCAGAGCGCGATGGCGCGGCCACAAATTGAAAAGACAAAAATTTTGTCTTTTCAAGCGTCCGCGTCATGTGAGCGGTTCAGCCAATGAGGGCGAGCTTCGTGACGCCTGCCACAATCTCCTGCAGCTATAATCACTTATCGCTGGGGCTACAGGAGTGCGCCAACGCCGGCACTAGAGTCCCAGCCTGCGCGGTGCCTGCGGTCAATGAAAAAACCTAAAGGGGCCGAGACACTCTCGAGTCGCTGTAGTTTTAACAATCTGTGGAGAAATGACCTCAGAAGCGAAACGCGCGTCAGAAGTCAAGCGTCATCTATGACGTACCACGCGACCATCTATTAAATGTACCGGCGGCACCAGGAACGATGTTTCAGGGACTGAGCTCCAACTGATTACTACTGCCCAATCGGGGCACCTCCCGCCGGGATCCCCTTGGCAGATTCTCAAGCTTACAGCAACTCCAGTGTCTCGTCACCTACAGGTTTATTCAGACCTTATTTGCCCCTGAGGTTGTGAATCAGACAAAGGGCCAGAGGAGGTATAGAAATGAGGGTACCTTCCCTTTTCTGCATTTCTTATACCCTCCCCCCGTTCCTCTGTGTGCAGGGGTGTGTTTTCAGGGTCAGTTATTTCACTGTCCGATTCCCATCCTATATTCCATTGGATACACATGCACGTTGGTCGGTGAGCTACCATTACTGTACAGTCATTTATGCTGCTTCCACTGAGCTGGACATAAATGGCTCTTTAGCTTTAACATTTGTCCCTCATTTTTTTATTTTATATATGATCATTACACTGTTTTTTATATATCCAATTCACATGCCTGTTTTTGGGACTTGTTTTTTGGTTGTATTACCTGTGGATCTTCACGGTTCAGCCACCCTTTTCAGCAGGTAATCTTCCCACCTACATACCAGTAGCGCGCATTGAGTGCATGCTATCGGGACCTCCCGGGCATCCTCGGATACTTTCTGCCTTGTATCCCACCCCACCTCTCTCATAGCATTGCCTTTCCCTAGTGCACCCGCTTGCTCCGCAATATTTACCCTAGGTTGAGCAGGTATCTTCCCTGTTCCTTTCAGGTTACACCGCTTTTCAAATTCCCAGGAGCTCCTGCTACAATACTGGCAAGATAATGTATCTACTTTGCAGTGTTAGTATTTGTTTTTAAACATGTTGTGGTTATGTGTGTGTTATATATAAGTATTACTGCAGCAGATTGGCTCTGTGTGATGTCTTATAGGTGAAGATATAGGAGAGGGTTAATTAGAGGTTGTGTTACCTTAGACCCTTATGATCTCATTATCTATCTGGTGTGTTGAACATCTGATTCAACCATTTACACCCAATAGAGATCCTTGTCCCCCTATATGAACGTCACTGGAGGCAATGCCAGTTATTCTTTTGACAAAGTCTCCAACGAGACGAAACGCGTCAAGAAGTTCTTTGTAGCAGATTGTCTCGTGTTGTCATGCACTCATTAAACATAGACTTTTAGATTCATAGCGTGTGGACTCCCTGATTCATATCCTGACGGCAGCTGTGCACCGCCTGATCACCCGCTTTTTACTGAGCAGGTATCTTCCCTGTTCCTTTCAGGTTACACCGCTTTTCAAATTCCCAGGAGGAAAGCAAACCCACTGTTCTTTCACCAACGCTCACATTAACACTGCAGCAGGGCCGGCAGTCACATCTAAGCTGGCTGCTATCTCCCCCCCATAAACTCACCACATTCATCACTGCATCAACAATAAACCGTTCCCAACCTGCATGAACTTTGAAGTGGGAGATGGATTGGAATCTTCGTCTCTGATCCTTCTGACGGTGATAGTAATAATTTATGTCGCTCATTACTTTAGGACATATTTATACCATTCATTTGTGGGAATGGACCCTGGACATCCAAGGAACAGTTTCTAAACAAAATTAGCAACGCAGATTTTCTTAATTATTTTTTTTATTAAGACACTAAGTGCTTATCAGTCCCTCGGCCTCTCCACTGACTTACTAAACATCCACAGACTCGTTACAAGATACATCAGCTCTCCCTCTGCACATGGTTTAAAAGGAGAACATCATAAGTAAGGTCTGCAGGGTTTTAGCAGCCCGCTCAGGAAACACAAGGGGTTAAACACCATCACAGTGCCCAGGCAAAGAAGGCTCTTCCAGAAATTAGAAACGCAGACATGATTACACACAGCCCCCTGTGTACTGGCACTGTACCTCTTAAAGTACCAGCCCAGCCTGGGAGCAAAGTGAGCTAATCTCAATGATTTGTAGAACAGGTTAAATCAATATGATTTACTCAAACTTTAATACAGCTAGTGTTTGTTTGGTAACCAGACTATGGGGAGGAGGAATGAGATTTTTATCTTTTCGGTCAGGCGTGGCAAATAACAATCTAAAGGGTCCCCAACAAGTCAGGTTTTCAGGATATCACTGCTTCAGCACAGGTAGTGCAGTCAAAGACTGAGCTGCTGCACCAAGGATGTCCTTAAAACCTGACCTGTTCATGGCCCTTGAGGACTGGAGTTGGCCACTCCTGGCTTAGGTGATGAATTACTGCAGTTGTGTTTTGGTTGCTCGTAAAGTAACCCTGCAGCCGTCATAAGACCGCGCTTATAGCGCCGGCGCCACGCTGAAAAAAAAAATCAAATTGAATTTAATTGACTTTTAGCGATCAAGCCGCCGTGCCGCTCCTACTATAAGCTCACGTGACAGATTCAATGCATTTGTTTACACACGACGTTGCTGGCACGAAGTGCGGCCTAAGGCTACGCTTATAGTGCTGGTGACGTCAGACTGCGGTCGCTTGGAGAAAAAAAATATAAAAAAAAATTGAGATGATTTCCAGCGATCGCGACCAAGCCGCCGCTCCGTCCTTACTATAAGCGCACGTGACGGGCACTATAAGCGCAGCCTTAGATGGCTAAAGTTTGAGGCCAATAAAATAAAGTTGACTGTTCCAAAATCTACTGTTCCGTGGAAGTTACATTTGCGTGGTACCGCAGGGGCCGTGTGTATACCAGAACTTTGCTGCGCTCCTGCAGCTAGTCAGCCCAATTAGCAGGCGGTTTTCAGCAGCTTCTCTATGTCCTCCTTGATCTTGATGGTCTCGTAGCACTTCCCGTAGCGCTTGTACGGGACGCCGTCTGGGCCGATCAGGAACTTCTCGAAGTTCCAGGAGATGTCACTCCTCCGCACGGGGGCCCAGATGATGCCCTTGGGGTCTGTCATGAGCGACACGGGATCGTCGCTGGGATACGGCAGCTGCTCCTTCAGGAAGGTGAACAGGGGGTGCTCCTTCTCACCGTTAACATCGCACTTCTCCAATAGGGTGAAGTTCGGCTGGAAGCCTCCCCCGGGGCGGATGTGCTTCAGGGAGCTGAGGATCTCCTGATTGCCACCGTTTTCCTGAGGGAAGGAGTTATAGGGGAGAGGTTATATGGGGTAATAGGAGTTCTAGAAAACAGGGCACCACAAGTCCCGCTGCCAGACTCCTGCAGGCAATCAGCGCTCTGGTTCATGCAGAGCATCGCACGCAGAGCTGCCCCCCCACCCCACAGAGCATCGCAATCCGAGCTGCCCCCCCACCAGCAGCCCCCTGCAGAACATCGCACCCCGAGCTGCCCCCCCCCTAGCAGCCCACTGCAAAGCATCACACCCCCACAGCATTGCACCCCGAGCTACCCACCAGACCCCTGCAGAACATCGCACCCCGAGCTGCCCCCCCCCTAGCAGCCCACTGCAAAGCATCACACCCCCACAGCATTGCACCCCGAGCTACCCACCAGACCCCTGCAGAACATCACACCCCGAGCTGCCCCCCCCCCCTAGCAGCACACTGCAGAGCATCACACCCCCACAGCATTGCACCCCGAGCTACCCACCAGACCCCTGTAGAACATCGCACCCCGTGCTGCCCCCCCAGCCCCACCCACATCGCACCGGGAGGAGTAAAATTACCTGGTGCCCGAACTGGTTGCAGGGAAAGCCGAGTACGTGCAGCCCCCGGGGCCCGTGGGTGCTCTGGAGCTGGTTCATCTGGGTGTAATCCCGCACCGTGGTCCCTCAGAGCGAAGCCACGTTCTCAATCAGCACCACCCGGCCACGGAACCGGGCGAAGCTGAGCGGCTCGCCCGAGCCCAACAGGCGGGCAGAGAACTCGAAGAAGCGCGAGGAAGACATGGCACGAGCGGCAGGGGGACACTGCGCGAGGAGGCGCGAGCGGCGCCTTTTATGTAACACCTGGGCGGGGGCGGAGACAAGGCCCACAGAGGACGGGGCGAGCTCACCAACAGGAAGGCTGGTCCAGGGAGGGCGTGCCGAGAAAGAGACACGCCCTCCTATAGAACGCTCACATTTCGCGGGAGACACGCCCACTTGTAGAACGTACAAAGGCCCAAGGGCAGGGCGGAGCGAAAGTGTGGGATTGTCCAATCGGAGAGCAGGGCGAGGCTGTGACTGATACAATGTGCAAAGGGGCTTTGCTGCATGAATGAGTTTGCAATGATGAACCACAAGTTCAAGTCCCACAACGAGCAGCTACTTCAAGCTGCAGCCCGAGCAATATCCTACAGGTGTGATCTTTAAATGAATCACTTCTGACCTATGAGAAAATACTTGTAACATTTTTTTTTTTAGAAACAACTCTGAATGACATTTTTAATGCATTATAATGTAACAAGCCTTTTTTTTTTCTATAGCAACCATTTACATAGTCACAGATACTGAGTCAATACTACTCTGCAGCAATTTAGTGAACCCGATAGCCGAATCTTCGCCAATCGATCACAGGAGAAAAGATCGATTGGCAACTTAGCTAATTACTTATTGTGTGGCTTGTATTTATCCACATATTAAAGGGGAAATAAATAAATAACTTTAAAAAAAACGACCGCTGCTTTAACTTTTGTCAAAGAAATAGTGATATGCTGCACACCATTAAATAAATATACAAACAGTATTACCGGTGCTGCTGGTTCAAAAGGGATACCTGTAGTGATTATCCAAGCATGAACAATGATAAGGAAAGATCCAGATGGGGGGGAGGGGGGAGAAGAGCAGGCAGGGGGGCACAGGGGGAAAAGTTTGCGCATCCCTGATTTACACAATAAAAACACATCTACGCTACATCACCATCAGTGTCTCCCTTTGTCTGCCGATCAGCTGTCCTGTTAGAGGCCGGTAATACACTGTGCTTTCAGTGGAACGCGCCCTGCGAGGAGGTCGGGACGTTTCCAGCCAGACACTGTGCGTTTTGTGATGTTTTCAGCCGATGTATCTTTCACTTGATGGGAGTTTTTAATATATTGCTATACTGCTATTTACGATTATAGTACATAGTACATAGAAAAGAAACTCAGTTTCTGCAAGACTCTGTTTACAATGGTATAGCGCCACCTAGTGATCCAACTAGTTTCGCTTTCCATTTTTATGGTAGGCAGCTCCCCCTATATATTTCAACCTTTAGCGATTCAGGGGCTGTCTTATCCTTGATTGTAATCAGCAGAGTTTAATTAAAAGGAAGAGAGCTGTAGGGTATTTAAACGCGTCGCCTCCAGAGTGCTAGCATAACCCCAGAAGCCGACAGACTGGCAAAACGCGTTGGGCTTTTTGGATCTTGTAGGCCACCGTACTACCCGACCGGAACTCCAACTTGCTGACATCAGAGGTCCTGATCGATCTGCCGGTGAGAGCAGCAAACGGAGGCTACTACACACGCAGGACGAGACAGGCAAGCAGCTGTTTATACCGGGGAAGGGTTGGAGTGCGCCCCAAGTCACTCCATGCTTTCTACCATCGGGGTGATTGTGAGTTGGCAGTTTCCCCCTTTGTGTTGTTTGTTTATGGAGTAAATACGTTAATGCACCATCCATTCTGTATTTGTGTTTCTTCCCTACATGTATTTGTGTTTCTTCCCTACCGTGGAGAGTTAAATCCAGATGCCTGGTTCAACGGAGTACTGTGTGACTTTTGAATTAAGTGTTGTTATCAAACCTCATTTTGAACTCACTTTATGGTTATTCACGGTATATATTAATTATCAGTTTGCACCACGACACCATATTTTCAGTACTTTCCATTATAAATTACTTTTTTATTTATTGGTTCCTTCGTTGCGCTCCTTGTTTCTCCATCAATAGGGTCAGAGGTCTACCCCTTGTATATTTGATGAAAAAGCAGTTGCTTCCGTCAACTATCAAGTCAAGCGACAAAGTATTTTCTCTGTAACTCCTTACGGTACCTTAAATCACGTGATTGGCTTCTCTCAAATGCCACGGACAGTACCCAAGAGGCATCATTGTTGAGAGCGACTGAATTCAGCCAGCTTAAGTCACATGACTAGGAGGAATCTGTGCCATGTATTGTATTGTATGTCTTTATTTATATAGCGTCAAAAATGTACTCAGCGCTTCACAAAGAATACAGTACAGGGAATTATAATAATACAATAAGAGGAGCAAAATCAGACAATAGGAAAGGAAATCCCTGCCCCGAAGATCTTACAATCTAAGTGGTATGATGGAAACTTACAGAGACAGCAGGTGAGGGAATAAGTGCATGGACAGTACATGTTAATATTGGAGTGAAACGACAGTCTGCATCCTCAAGAAGCACAATCTGATAATGCATCACAAACATAACGTCTCACTGGTATATATCAGATGCACCAGCTGGTTATAGCGTATAAAAACATCTAACCCTTGCTCAGTGCCTGGTAAGAGTTAAAATGTGCACTCTTTCACTCAAGACAACAAACGGTAAGCTATTCAGATCACACTATGATCCCATGCTTGCTAACCTGCCTATTTCAACCCCCCCACCCCTTTACAACTTACTCACTGCAGTCTCTCCCAAAACTGACTGCACAATACACTGAAACCCTGAACTGACTCTAGCATTGCAATACAGCTAAACATCTGAAAAGGAACAGGCACACCTGCTGCTTAGTCTGCACACACTCACTCTGCTCACAACAGCTCCTTGCAGCACTGCCTACCTCTGGCATCATGAACCTGCTATGTATTTTAACTTTTTTCTTTCTCCTGGCCTCATGGAAATGTTACTCCCTCTACCCACTACAAACTCTTCCATCCTGGCCCACACCCAACATCTCCATACACCCTGGACTACTCAAAAGCCTTGCACTATCTACTGAATGTTGGTGGAGAACTCTAAAAACCAGCACACCAACCACTGCTCTAATGGCAAACACCACGAAATTACAACTTGCAAACAACTACCCAAATTTCTACTCATACTATTACTCTCTTTAGCAGGTGATATTGAACCTAACCCAGGTCCTCCCATTTCAGCTCTGTTCCATACCCCTGAGAATTCCACCTTTAAATTCCAAAAAGGGCTATCTGTCGCCCATATAAACATCCGGAGCCTGCTGCCCAAACTGGACGAACTAAGGGCATGGTGCCTTATGCATAAACCCAAAGCCATTGTTCTTACAGAAACATGGCTATCCCCTAAAACCCCTGATGCAAATATCGCCATACAGGGATACTCCGTTTCTAGGAAAGATAGGTCAAAGAGAGGAGGTGGGGTGTTATTTTATATTGCAGACACATTACAATTTACACTGTTAAATTGCCCCCCAAGCCCACCCTCTTTTGAAATTCAAGTTGGCAAAATCTGCCTCCCCTTTTCTAAGCCCATCTTGCTTGCTGGCATCTACCGCCCCCCTAAAGCCCCTCTACAATCCCTGACTGATATCACCCAATTTCTTGGCTCCATTTCCTCTCTGAATGAGAAGAGTGAGCTGCTAGATCTTGGGGATTTCAACTTCAATTGGCTTGACCCTAAAAACCACAAAATCCAGATACAACTCAAGTCACTTAGCCTATCGCAACTCATTTCCCAACCCACACGGATAAACCTGAAATCGCATTACCATTCCTTGCTAG
Organism: Ascaphus truei; assembly: GCF_040206685.1. Lineage (NCBI taxonomy): Eukaryota > Metazoa > Chordata > Amphibia > Anura > Ascaphidae > Ascaphus > Ascaphus truei. The sequence goes on from NC_134499.1 coordinate 17,129,602, forward strand.
ACTGGATTCTCTCCTCAAACCCCAGCAGAATCCAATCCTCTGGCATCCTTCCTGATATTTTCAGTGACCATGCAATAGTGTACTGTGTAAGGAAAATTAAACCGCCCCATTCAAGCCCTAAAGTTCTCCTCACTAGAACATTTAAAAACTTTAACCCACAACAGTTTCTGGATGACCTTACCAACTGCCCATGGCACAGAATCGATTTAATTCCCGACCCTGATTCTGCGCTCGACTATTTCCAATCTGAGTTCTTAAAACTCTGCGATACCCATGCTCCATTACGCAAAATAAGGGTACTGGGGGCCCACCTTCCATGGGTTACACCTGACCTTATAGCACTCTACCAGTTCAGGGATGCCTTGTGGAAAAGCTACAAAGTAACTGCCACTACCAAGGCTCTCAATCACTACAGATGCATGAGGAACATGTGCACAAGGCAAACAAGGCATGCAAAAGCCCAATATTACTCTGACAATCTCCACCAGAATACATCAAACCCAGCTAACTTCTGGAAGGTTATCAACAATATATTCCAGCCTCCTAACCATCAACAACCAAGTAATATCACTAAGGGGGATATTACTCTGACAAACCCCACTGACATTGCAAATGCATTCAATGATTACTTTGTGGGGTGTGCCACTAACTGATTAGCGAAACGCAGCCCAAACCACAAACCTGAATCTCATCCTGGGAGAACCCCTATAGTCCCACCCCCTCCCAACACTGCCCACAATTTTCAATTTGGCCCAGTATCTGAAGAGGAGATTATACAAGCGCTCCTCAAACTAAAACTAAGCAGCCAATGTGGACCCGACTTACTACAATCTAGGTTCCTACGACTTGGTGCCCCAGCCATTGCCAAACCAATTGCGTCCATAGTCAACTCTATCCTGTCTGCAGGCCATATCCCTAAGACCTGGAAAACTGCCAGAGTTGTCCCAATCTTCAAACGTGGGGACAAAAACACTGTCTCAAACTACAGGCCAATCTCACTTCTCCCAATTCTATCCAAAGTCATGGAAAAATGTGTCCACTCCCAATTAAGCGATTTCTATACCAAGACAAATTTCCCTAGCCAATTCCAATCTGGCTTTCATCCCAAACACTCCACCGTAACTACCCTGCTAAAAGTTTGCAATGGAATCCAGTGTGGAATGGAACGGGGACAACTCACTGGTGCAATATTCCTAGATTTTGCAAGGCTTTTGACACAGTTGATCATGCTATCCTGCTTAACAAACTCCAGAGCTCTGGAATAGGGAAGCATGCTTTAAACTGGTTTCAGTCCTACCTATCAGGAAGATCCCAACATGTGTCCATCTCAGGCTCTAACTCCAACCCCCTGGATATCACCTGTGGTGTCCCGCAAGGCTCTGTTCTGGGGCCCCTACTCTTCTCAGTGTTCATTAATGATCTTCCCCCAGCTTGTAAGGAAGCCTCAATACACATGTATGCAGATGACACAATCCTATATGCACACAGCCATAGCCTCTCTGACCTTCAACACACACTTCAGTCTGACTTTTTGAGACTCGAAAACTAGATTTCCCAAAACAAACTGTTTTTAAACACTGACAAGACTGTAACAATGGTATTTGGGACCAAGTCTAAATTTGTAAAGCTTCCAGTGACTGAGCTCCTGATTAGAACCAATGCCAACACCACCCTAACACCTGTCACTAGTTTTAAATACCTGGGCTTATGGCTCGACTCCCACTTAACATTCGGGATGCACATTGATACCCTGACAACCAAGACCTATGCCAAACTAGGGGTACTTTACAGGAACAAATCCTCCCTAAGTCTCCTGGTCAGAAAGCATATTGCACAGCAGATGCTAATGCCAATTATTGACTATGGAGACATAGTATATGGCTCGGCACCTCAAACCCACCTTAGCAAACTTGACACCCTCTACAATTCAATTTGTCGTTTTTTTCTCCAATGCAACTACAACACACATCACTGCGAAATGCTCAAAGAACTAGATTGGTCAACACTAGAGTCTAGGCGCAAAGTTCACCTTTCCTGTCTTGCCTTTAAATTCTTCATGGGCAAGCTACCCAGCTATCTGAACAAGCTCCTCACCCCTACCACTTGCAGCACCTATCACCTGAGATCAGACTCCAAAAGACAGTTCATGGTCCCAAGGCTCAACAAAGTATCCGGACGTTCCTCCTTCTCTTACCGTGCACCCCAAAACTGGAACAACCTACCAGAGACTCTCATATCCACCACCAGCTTAAGTTCTTTCAAATCTAAGGCTGTCTCACACTTTAATCTGGTCTGTAACTGTTTCATACGCTCATAATATATATTTTCTTTAACTGTGCATGCAATGTCTTGTATATAATGTATACCCTGTTCATTTATGTAACTGTATTTGTAACCATGTGTTATTTGTTTTACTCTGTGCCCAGGACATACTTGAAAATGAGAGGTAACTCTAAATGTATTACTTCCTGGTAAAATATTTTATTAATAAATAAAATAAATAAATATAACATCCAATATCATGTGCAGAACTTACAAGATGTTAATGAGGATTCATTACAGGACAAAAATAAGCAAATAAAATCGTGGAAACATGAATAACTTTACAGCAAGAATATTCTTCAAATTGCGACCGAGAGGCAACAAATATCCTTCATCAATTGCTACATGTATGGTCCTTCACTTTGAGAGGGAGTAATTGTTTTGAGCGCATTGAAGTTGGATACAAGTATTCAGAGAGTCTTTTCGGGTTCCACGAGTCCCCACAATGCAGCGCGTGCTCCACGGGAAACCAAAATGGTGAAGGGCTGCAACCGAACCGGGTAGTTTGCGCGTTCCATGCAAGGTTTTGGAGCCACCTCTCGCCCTCTCACCGGCTGCGAGAAGCGACAGCAAGAGGAGTTCCCGGCGCTGTCTCCTGCGCGGCGGTTAATTTGTTTTATGAGGCGCTTCGCACCACTGCCGTGACCGAATGAGGTGAGCGCGGTGCTGCCAGTGCCAAGCCACCAACTGCGCACTTCAACTGTAAGGTATGTATATACAACTTTGTTTTCACTTTGGGGGCTGTGGAAAAATTCTGATCGCCTTTGGGAGCCTTGAACCGAAAAAGTTTGGGAACCACTGACTTACAGAGTGTCTATTCTTAATATTCATTCGCTTGTTTGTGGACTAGGTGTACTTTCACTATTGACCACTGGGGAGAACTGTGTAAATCAGGCCTGCACAACTTGTAAAGCGAGAGGGGCCGAGCTGCTCCAAGGAAAACAGATTTGGGCCGCACGGGTAAAATCATCATATCTCCCCCAGCACCTCTCATCATCCTCATATCTCCTCCAGCACCCCTCATCAATCTCTCCCAGCACCCCTCATCATCCTCATATCTGCCACAGCACCCCTCATCATCCTCATATCTGCCCCAGCACCCCTCATCATCCTCATATCTCCCCAAGCACCCCTCATCATCCTCATATCTCCCCCAGCACTCCTCATCTTCATATCTCCCCCAGCACCCCTCATCCTCATATCCCCCCTTCACCCCTCATCATCAACCTTTGCGAGACTCACCCACTATCTCACACCCCCATCTCTCCCCCTCATCTATACCCAAAATTCACCCTCCACATAACACACAGTACCCCCCTACAGCCCACACACATCCCACCCCCTGCACCTCACCCCCTCACACCACCCCCCTGCACCTAACCTCACCTCCCATCACCCCCTGCACCTCTCACCCCCCTGCACCTCTCCTCACATCACCCCCCCTACACATCTCCTCACATCACCCCCCTGCACCTCTCCTCACTCTCCCCCCCTGCACCTCACGGCGGAAGAGCAGGCATGACTAACGCACTCGCAAACAGGAAGTGCCACACGCATACAGCGCGCAGTCCTGAGAGCAGGCTCGAGGAGGAGGGGGAGAGCGGACTCACGCGCAGGGTGAAAGCGGACTCGCGGGGGAGAGCGGTCTCGCTCGCGGGGGGGAAAGCGGGCTCGCAGGGGGGAAAGCGGGCTCGAGAGGGAGGACAGGGGAAGCCGCCTCGGGCCGCTCAATGAGTGTAGGCAGGCCGCATGCGGCCCGCGTGTTGTGCAGGCCTGGTGTAAATCATTTCTAATAGGTCTATTCTACAATAAACATGTCTGAATAGATCTTGATATATCTACTGCTAATAAAGAAGCAGATGTTTAAATTCCTAGCTGTAAAACATCATCTACACTGTCTAGCCCCAGATATAAATCTGAAATATAGTTTATAAATCAGAAAAATGTTCTTCAGGTCACCGACATGACCGAAGACACACCAATTGAGGTAAGGCCTAGATGAACACAATAAGAGACCTTGATAAGGGACCATCCTATAGCTGTCCAAAACACATAATGGAGTCCAATAGAGAGCCAGTGGGAAAAAAAATATTGAGTTTGTATATGAAATTTGGATGTATATAGATCAAGCAGTATGTATCCCATACCCAAACTCCTGTCTATAGAAAGTGTTTCAATTCCCAGTCTAGGTTGATCCCAGCTAGATGTAATGCATCCATAGTAAATATCCAGAACATCTCGCGTTTATTGGGCACGTTCAATCTATCACCCCCACGAAAAAGGGCATGAACGTGTTCAATACTCGAGAAGGAGAAGTTCCCAATACCCTCCCTGACACAGTTTGTAAAGTGTCTAGGCACTGGGTGTAAAGATCCCCCTTCTTGATGGAACGGATGTGTTCCATGAACCTTATTTTTAAGGATCAAATGGTACGTCCAATATAATATTTACCAAAGCCACACTTTAAAATATATATTACATGGCTGGTGTAACAGTTTATAAATGTTTGGATCTTTTTTTTTTTTTTTGTAGGTTTTAGACAATTGTCTTCATGGGTTTAGTATACTGACACATACAGTGTCCACATGTGAAAAGTCCATTTGGAATATTTCTAATTCCACCTGTTTGGATTGGAAATAAAAAGACTTGGGGATGGGAAGGTCGACAAAGATTTGGCCTTCCTAAACACAAATTGGGGTCCTTCTTTTATGGTTCAACTAAGTGCATTGTCTAGTTTTAAAGTATCCCAATGTTTGGAGACAACATTACGTAGGGAATCCGCCTGTCTACTCTGTTGTGTAATAAATAAAGGAGTATAAGAATGTCTATGAAACTGTTGTTTTTGTTTGTCTCTATTTATTGACAAGATATCAACCATAAGCAATATAAAGATAATGGTGACTATAATCCACCCATAATGCCCAATCACGTGTGTGTGTGTGTGTGTATGTATAATACCCAGCTCACCTGATGTACCAACGGAACCAAGCCGACATATAGGAGACCGAAGCAGAGCAACCTAAGGATAAGTCCCTAACCACAGAAGTTACCCTGCAAAGCTGCCCAGATCTCTTCCCGTCGGTCCCTGTAGCGGTGAGCGTGGGCGTTTGAACACACTGGCTGTCGGAGGAAAGTCCCGTTGCAGTCGGGGGAAGTAGAAAAACTCACAATTGTATGGTCTGTCTGGGTCCCGGCCATGGCGTGCTTCAGTCCAAGAGGGCAAACAGCAAAAATTCGGATAGAGGCTGAGCACAGCAATAGAAATAGGGCTGGAGGCAGGTACAAGTAAAAAGTATTATTTATTGTGCATAATAGCAGTAATAGACCAAAAGGGCCTCTGACGCGTTTCTCGCCTAGTGGCGCTTTCTCAGAGAGTGACCAGTGTTCTAACCCACCCCCCCAAATAGCCGCTTCCGCGTCAGAGTAGACTCGCGCCAAAACACACCTTTGGGTCTAATGATGAGACCAGGTAGAGAAATGACCAAGTATGAGGATATACAATACACAAAATAGAAAAGTGAAAAATAAAAGAACCATATTGATTGCTAGTTAGATGCCAAACCAGAATCAAATGAAATCAGGGTGGCCACAAAGTATCTAAATAAAGAAACAAAAAACACAAAAAATAAATATAATAACAAATATTGCACTTAGAACACATCAAAGCAATCAATTAGAAACTGAAACAAATGAAAAAATGCATACGTTACTTTTAAACATCAGCAAAATGTAAATAAATATATGAAAAAATATAAAAAATAAATATAAAACCCAACCGGACCAATCAGATTCACCACATCTAGCACCAACCATACAAATTTCAATTTTATTATATATAGATACAGGACTTCAACACGGAAAAGAACAGGTACAGGAACTGAAGCATAGGCATAAGGAGTCAGACACAAAACAAAAAGGCAAGGGAGGAACAGGAAACAGGAAACTATAAGGACAGAGGACAACCCCAGAGCAGACAGAAAACAGCAGCACACCCGGTGGACAGAGAAAGGAACTATGGCTGGGAGCCGGATGTCTAGGAGACCCTGACACTAACACAGTGAAGAGATGAGATAGAGATGAGATATACTGTAGATATAAACCGAAAGTTTATTCTGCCACGCTAGCAAACATACAAATCACACAATCACAGTGTACATTCACGGACTGGGGCCTGAGGGGGAAGAAACCAGCCTCAACTGGGTGAAGGGGCCTGCTTCCGTAGGCTTGCCCTGAACGCTTCTTCTCCGTCTCTTCTAAGTACTATTCTACCAATTGCACTTTCGAATCACCCGCCAGTCGTAACGTCACACTCTCCGTTCCAACTCTAAAACTCATCTGGTACTCTGATCGGCTGCTCCCCTTATATAGCCCTCGGTTGGAGCAGAGGCCACCGACCAATCAGAGCACAGATCGTGATGGTGCACTAATCAGAGGACAAGGGCTCGTCCGGCTGCAGCAATCAGAGAAGGGGGCTGGCCCAAGGACTCTGGACTGCCCACCGGGCATGAACTACGGGCTAGTGAGAAATTCAAACTGGCCAATGGAAATCATGCCTACAGGGCTGAGACCCAGCAACGGTTCCCCTGGCCAGCCCCATACCCCCTGCAGGGTAGGCGCCTCACTGTCTAGGGGGAACAAAGACTCTGCACTGCCGAGAACCAGTTCCCAGATCCGAGTCACAGCCCTTCCCCCACTCACCATTGTCCAGGTATTTAACCCGCTCCCAAGCTCTGTCACGGACCAGTATTTCTCTGTCTGTAGTCCAGCTAAGTGAATTACTGGCTCCTAAGAGAAATACTAAAAACACAAAATACAGTGCTGACTTGCTAACTGTGCGGGGAACACACTAACACAAGTAATAAAGTGCTTTTACAAACCCAGCCCCCAAGACACACAATTTCCCCCCTTCCAGCTTTCACACAGTGATAAAGCTCTTTGCTGGAAGAGGTTACACCAAACACTTAACATTCAGGCCAGAATAAGCCTCACAGAGGTGGCCATTTACACACGGTTTAGGGACAACCAGCCGGACTTCACCTTTATTATGTGAGGCTGGCTGTCCTTACCGTCACAGTATCAAAGGAAAAACGTTAGAATTTAAATACTGGTAGCAAGATGATTTTTTTCTTTTCTTTTTTTCTATTAACTCATTACAGAATAAATAAAAGCCAAAAAAAAGCCAAAAAATATAAATAAAGGGCGTTAAAAAAACTAATGATTAATAACCATCACTTCAAAGATTTCTTCTTCCCGCGCTTAGATTGCAGGGCTGCCCGCATGGCCATCTCGAACACTTCCCTCACTCCGTCTTTCGTCTTCGCAGAGCACTCCATGTACCCGAAGGCTCCGATCTGGTTAGCCACGTCCCGGCCTTCTTCCGGCTTCACCAGCTCCTGCGGGACGGAATGAACAGCGGAACGATTAACATGGCGAGCTGCTCTCCAGAGAACGGTGTAATAATACATGTCCTGGAACAGGTTTATTATTTCTGTCCCCTCTCCCCCTCCACTTTCTCTTGCAGCTTCTGCCCGTCAGCTTTATTCAGTTGTATGCCTATCTGCTCTGAAGACTGGCAGTGTCTGTGTTATAGACACAGTGTATCTATTCCTGCAATATTCACACAGTCTGTGGGTTGTTATAGCAACCTCTCAGCCCTCTTATGTTAGAATGGGCTATTCTGTCTGTCACGTTAGCTAGTGATAGGTTTTAATAATACACACCAAAATATCTGGGTTGAATTGAACACGACTTAGATATAATAAATATAGTTTATTCCTTAAAGAAGGTGAACACACAAGAGATACAAATCACAGACAAGAATTAGCACTTACTTAAGGTTGGACAAGAAATACAATTCATTCTTTAATACCTTCACATATTAAAATAATCCGTTCTGTTGGCCCAAGCGGGCTGAAACTTGCCAGTCCCTCATGCCGGAGGTGACTCTCCATGGTGGCCAAGTTTCAGCTCTCTGCGACCCCCAGAACCAGAGATACAAAAAACAAGTTAAAATCCCCCATAAACTTTAATGCAGGATTCTCCAACATAGCTCAAATAAATCTCTACTTTTCACTCTTTCCCATTGAAATCAACAGGCTCCGCCGCTATAGGCTTTCAATGGAGCAACTCCGCCATTGAAGTCTATGGGCTCTGCCGCTATAGTCTTTCAGTGGAGCAACTCCGCCATTGAAGTCTATAGGAAAACCACAATTTTTTTCACCGTTGCCCATACTCCGTTTGGTTGTTCGGAAAGGGCTGGAAATGGCCATGCAGTCATGCCGGAACAGTGACTATATGCGACCCAAATCCTAGCACTCTGGTCCTCACAGAACCGGAGCTATGGGCTTACACATTTTACACTTTTGGACTTAGCCGTTTTAACGCCAAGCAGCTTTTCCCCCATTGGAATCAATGGCCGGCGCCGCCATAAAAAACGCATGGGCGAGCGCAGCCATGGGATTCAATGGAACCTCCGCTCCGCCATTAGAGTCAATGGCACGACCCTCGTGGCGGCCGCGACCCTTTACGGGGGTCCCTCATTCTCGAACCTGATGGTGGTCTTGTGTGGGGGTTCCTAGGGTCTAGAGGCAAAAAGAACTTTATTCCTGGGTGCCCTAGAACCTAAGGTTCCCACGCCAATTGTGATTGAACTTGACCGGGTAGTGATCAAAGCTCTTTTTCAGATAATGTTTCCGCTCTTGCGGTCTGGATGGCTGCCAACCCGTTCCTGGAGGTCGGCGTCGAGGAATCCCCATTGAAATGGATGACTCCATTGACTTTCAATGGGGAACCGCCGCTCCTCCTCTCGGGCGCCACCTGCAGGTCTTCTACCGAAACGGGCCCGGAATCTCCATAAGGTTGCATTGGGTTGAAATGGCAACCTATGGAGAGCTGCAAAATGGAGCCTGAAAAGGCGGGAAAATGGAACAAAGGCCTATAAACACTAAATTAACATTAACCCTTTCCCTCCCACACCAATCCCAGTGTATGTGTTGGTGCAAATACTGGAATGGGAACAATACACATTTACAGGGGAATATACATTTGGTTGCTGAAGCAGGGTAAAAACACATTACTGGACCGCAGTCCAGTTAACCCCTTGCTTCCCAAGTGAGAGAAGGGGGTGGCCAAATGGGGTGTAACCCCTTTAATGCCGGGCCAAACCCCCTCTCCCATGACACTGTCCTCCCCTCCTGTCTTGCTGACAGTTAGTTTAGTCCCATCACCTTTCTTGTGTGACACTTGCTCCTCGCTTCCTTTTCCACCCAGGACACTGAGTGAGTACCTGCCATGCTAATACCCCTGCCAAGGCCTTTCCGTTTTTACCACAAGTCATTCCCTTGATACAAGCACTCCTCATAGAGAAGCACTCTCTACTACACCACTACACCTACAAGAACCCGTTGTTTCTCTACTTCTGCAATAAAGATAGAAAAGACAAAAGGACTTGTGCTTTGGAAGAGGGAAGGCATGAGTTAAGCTATCTGGGTCCATTCACATCCCACGTGACCCTGGTTCCAGAATACTACACTATGAGCCAATACATCACAGACCGACAGGTACAATGAATTGCAATGCAAGGGTTAGTGCCTTTGAAGTAGGTGAGGTCAGTTTGAATCCCAGTATGAGCCTCTTTTCTCAGGAACTGAAGTTTGGGTGCAGGGGACGTCATTCAGGCAGCGCTGTATGTCCAATTTTATTTCCCAACTACCAGCACTTACATAGGAAACACATTACAGGTCTAAATCAGTCCCCTTCCCTAACAGAGGCGCCAGTAACTGTGCAGAGCAATGTGTTGCAGACCCTCTGGCAGCCGAATGGTTAAACAAACCTGAAGCCACATGTAATAAACAATAACTAGATAAATAACTAGAGAAGTGTACGTAAGGCAAGGTACACAAAGGATCCCAAATAATGGCGCACTGCAGACCTATTTATGTAATAATGTGGTCAGAAGCAGCTGAAATTCCTAAATTTAAAATCATTTTATTATAGTACATTAGTGGTTAAAATAGATATACATCCAAGAGAAGGGCATATACCTAGAAACAAAGTCCCTCTGGGTAGTATTCCATATAGGTAAGTCCTGCTTAGTGTGGTGAAGGCACAAGAAAAATATCAATATCAGAATGGTAGCCTATTGAGATACTGTAAAGGCTCTCATATCTACAGGTAGGATATCCCTAGTCATACCAGGTAATCTAATAAGTGTTAGAGGTACTAAATTATACCTCTATCTACTATATATTTGTGAAAGTGACCTATGTGTCCGTGTCTGTATGTGTCTCCCTGTGCCCCTCCCCGTGTCCCTAGCGGCAATCCCATTGGACCTTGGTCCGCCCGCCCCCGCACACCTTTCATTGGCCTCACACACTCACACCACCCCCTTGGCCCGCCCCCCACACCTCTCATTGGCCTGAGGCGGAGTGACAAGCCAAAGGTCCAAAAAAAAAAAAAAACCACACACACACACCTCTATGTCCTCTCCCCCCCCCCCATCACACTCACCTCCCCCCCTCCCCGGTGCTCCACTCACCTCCCTCCCGCTCCACTCCCTCCCGCTCCACTCACCTCCCTCCCGCTCCACTCCCTCCCGCTCCACTCCACTCCCTCCCGCTCCACTCACCTCCCGCTCCACTCACCTCCCTCCCGCTCCACTCCCTCCCTGGTGGGGGCACACGCGGCCACCTAATAGGCGCCCGGAAGCCGCTCCACTCCCTCCCGCTCCACTCCCTCCCGCTCTCACCTCCCTCCCACTCCACTCCCTCCCGCTCTCACCTCCCTCTCTCACCTCCCTCCCGCACTCACCTCCCTCCCACTCCACTCCCTCCCGATCCACTCCCTCCCGATCCACTCCCTCCCCGGCGGGGGGACACGCGGCCACCTAAGAGGCGCCCGGAAGCCGCTCCACTCCCTCCCGCTCCACTCCCTCCCGCTCCACTCACTCCCGATCCACTCCCTCCCTGGCGGGGGGACACGCGGCCACCTAAGAGGCGCCCGGAAGCCGCTCCACTCCCTCCCGCTCTCACCTCCCTCCCGCTCTCACCTCCCTCCCGCTCCACTCCCTCCCGCACTCACCTCCCTCCCGCACTCACCTCCCTCCCCGGCGGGGGGACACGCGGCACGCCTAAGATGGCGGCACCCCCTTCCTCCCTCGCGGACTAACTAAGATGGCGGCGTACGGAAGGAGTGTGTGTGTCTCACTGTGTGTGTGTGTGTGTGTCTCACTGTGTGTGTGTGTGTCTCTGTGTGTGTCTCACTGTGTGTGTCTCTCACTGTGTGTGTCTCACTGTGTGTGTGTCTCACTGTGTGTGTGTGTGTGTGTGTCTCTCACTGTGTTTGTGTGTGTGTCACTGTGTGTGTGTCTCTCACTGTGTGTGTCACTGTGTGTCTGTGTCACATGGGGGGGGCAGGAGGGGAGAGAGAGGGGGGAGCGGAGAAACATAGAGGGGGAGCGGAGAAACATACAGGGGGAGTGGAGAGGAGAGACCCGGAAATTTTAACCAACCCACCCCACTCCTGTCCACTCTCCCCCCTCCTCCTCCCGTCCGCTCTCCCCCCCCCCTCCTCTCGTCCGCTCTCCCCCCCCTCCTCCTCCCGTCCGCTCCCCCCCCCTCCTCTCGTCCGCTCCCCCCCCTCCTCCTCCCGTCCGCTCCCCCCCCTCCTCCTCCCGTCCGCTCCCCCCCCTCCTCCTCCCGTCCGCTCCCCCCCCTCCTCCTCCCGTCCGCTCCTCCTCCCGTCCGCTCCCCCCTCCTCCTCCTCCCGTCCGCTCCCCCCCTCCTCCTCCCGTTCGCTCTCCCCCCCCTCCTCCTCCCGTCCGCTCTCCCCCCCCTCCTCCTCCCGTCCGCTCTCCCCCCCTCCTCCTCCCGTCCGCTCTCCCCCCCTCCTCCTCCCGTCCGCTCTCCCCCCCTCCTCCTCCCGTCCGCTCTCCCCCCTCCTCCTCCCGTCCGCTCTCCCCCCCTCCTCCTCCCGTCCGCTCTCCCCCCCCTCCTCCTCCCGTCCGCTCTCCCCCCCCCTCCTCCTCCCGTCCGCTCTCCCCCCCTCCTCCTCCCGTCCGCTCTACCCCCCGCCCTCCTCCCGTCCGCTCTCCCCCCCCTCCTCCTCTCGTCCGCTCTCCCCCCCCTCCCGTCCGCTCTCCCCCCCCTCCCGTCCGCTCTCCCCCCCCTCCCGTCCGCTCTCCCCCCCCTCCTCCTCCCTTCCGCTCTCCCCCCCTCCTCCTCCCGTCCGCTCTCCCCCCCTCCTCCTCCCGTCCGCTCTCCCTCCCTCCTCCTCCCGTCCGCTCTCCCCCCCTCCTCCTCCCGTCCGCTCTCCCCCCCTCCTCCTCCCGTCCGCTCTCCCCCCCTCCTCCTCCCGTCCGCTCTCCCCCCCTCCTCCTCCCGTCCGCTCTCCCCCTCCTCCTCCCGTCCGCTCTCCCCCCTCCTCCTCCCGTCCGCTCTCCCCCCTCCTCCTCCCGTCCGCTCTCCCCCCATCCTCCTCCCGTCCGCTCTCCCCCCTTCCTCCTCCCGTCCGCTCTCCCCCCCTCCTCCTCCCGTCCGCTCTCCCCCCCTCCTCCTCCCGTCCGCTCTCCCCCCCTCCTCCTCCCGTCCGCTCTCCCCCCCTCCTCCTCCCGTCCGCTCTCCCCCCCTCCTCCTCCCGTCCGCTCTCCCCCCTCCTCCTCCCGTCCGCTCTCCCCCCCCTCCTCCACCCCTCCGCTCTCCCCCCCCTCCTCCTCCCCTCCGCTCTCCCCCCCCTCGTCCCCCCGCCCTCCCCTCCGCTCTCCCCCCGCCCTCCCCTCTGCTCTCCCCCCGCCCTCCCTTCCGCCCTCCCCTCCGCCCTCCCGTCCGCTCTCCCCCTCCTCCTAGCGGGAAATTTAACTCACGGGCAACGCCGGGTCTCTCAGCTAGTATGTAAATATAGAGTAATGTGATGGTGCCTATCAACTTAATACAAAGGTGCTTTCAGTGTATTAAACGTATGTTATACAGACATACAAGGTGCAGTGTGCCGGACTGCGCATGCGCCACAGTCCGTGTAAAATATAGTACAGTAGCGGTCTCTAATTAAAGGGTAAGTGTGGAGGGGATTAGGGACTTCTCTAAGATATTAATAGCTGGTTGTAAAATAGCCGTGGTAGTGGCTACTGAATTGTAGAAGCCTTCATTTCAAAATCTGTTGGGATCAATTTGCGCATGCGTGCGACAATCAGTATGCAGTGCCTGATGTCGAGTCCTGTAGTAATTATCAAGGTAAGTATACATACACCAAGTGCGTCAGGACTTAAACTAAATGGATGTCGCATATATTGTAGTTTCTTAAACCCTATATTAGGGGATTATTGAAAGCTGAACACTTCATTTCCATATAGTGTCCCATATGCGGAACAAACCAGCCTATAAAGATGTATATTGCGTGTTCGTAGTTGTATTCATAGACTGATGGATATATTTATGGCGTGGTGAACGCTTTCAAAGTGCCGTAATCGTGTCTATTTAGACCCGATTTCATATATATGCGCATTCAAAGTTACACTAGTAGAATAATGGAGTTATATATATTTAATTGACGAGGTGAACTTTAGCAAAGTGACACAGTTCTGTCGGCAAAGATCCGACGTACGTTTCGTCGCTCTAGGCGACTTCTCCCGGGCTTTACAACCAGCTATTAATATCTTAGAGAAGTCCCTAATCCCCTCCACGCTTACCCTTCAATTGGAGACCGCTACTGTACTATATTTTACACGGACTGTGGCGCATGCGCAGTCCGGCACACTGCACCTTGTATGTCTGTATAACATACATTTAATACACTGAAAGCACCTTTGTATTAAGTTGATAGGCACCATCACATTACTCTATATTTACATATAGAGGTATAATTTAGTACCTCTAACACTTATTAGATTACCTGGTATGACTAGGGATATCCTACCTGTAGATATGAGAGCCTTTACAGTATCTCAATGGGCTACCATTCTGATATTGATATTTTTCTTGTGCCTTCACCACACTAAGCAGGACTTACCTATATGGAATACTACCCAGAGGGACTTTGTTTCTAGGTATATGCCCTTCTCTTGGATGTATATCTATTTTAACCACTAATGTACTATAATAAAATGATTTTAAATTTAGGAATTTCAGCTGCTTCTGACCACATTATTACATAAATAGGTCTGCAGTGCGCCATTATTTGGGATCCTTTATGTACCTTGCCTTAGGTACACTTCTCTAGTTATTATTGCATTCTCTCCAAGGCGGCACGCAATTACCTTGCAAGGGGTTTTGAGCGAGGTTTCTCCATATTTTCCACATGTAATAAACACGCTGAAAACACATAACAAAAGCAACTAAACACAAACCCTTCTAAATCTAACTTCTGTGGTTACATACGGGCTCAGCCTTAACGCGGGACCTTCACGTAACTACGTCATGTTTGCAGTTCGGCTGCTGTGGTTTTATCTCTTGCAGCCATTTTTTTTGTAACAATTTTTTTATTGGTCACAGTCACAGATAAATTTACATACAGTAGTGTCGTGGGCCCACAACATTTGTGCTCATTATTTCTAGAGAAGGACCAATAACAGTTTTCCTTTTTCAGTAGGAAAGAGAGTACGGGGAAGAGGAGGGGGGGGGGGGAGGAGACAAACATGGGAGGGGGGGGGAAGAGGGGGGGGGGGAAGAGGGGGAGGGGGGTATGTGGGCTTGCCTAGAGGTGTCCCGGTGTAGCTCTCCAATTGTTTGGGGGGTGGCTGCTAGACCTAGGTGCTTTGACTTTTTGGGGGTTTATCTCTCGATCCAGGGGTCCCATGTGTTCCAGAACTGGGGCATTTTCTTTTGGAGCATGGACGTAAGCTTCTCCATAGTCATGACCTCATTAACCCTTCTCACTACTGTGGTTCTCGAGGGGGCCTTAATCTGTTTCCAGGCTGCCGCTATAGAGCATCTGGCCGCTGTCAGCATGGCCCTGATCAGCCGGGACATTGGTGAGGGGAGGTCGTCTATGGGTTTGCTCAGCACCATGGTCAGGGGGTCCAGGGGGAGAGGGATTCCCGTGATCTCGTAGATAAGTGTCTGGATCTTGGTCCTGAACTTCTGGATCTCTGGACATGACCACCAAATGTGGGCCATGTCTCCCTGTTGACCACAGGGGATCGGAGAGGGGGTGGGAGACAGTGGTGGTGGCGGAGGGGCGGGGGGGGTAGGAGTAGACTGGCGGCATATCGGGGTCAGGGGGAAAAAAGTGGATCCAACCTGATTGTTGCTGAACCCTCTTGGGTTAGGGATGTAGTCTGCATAGTCCTCTTCAGTAGCCAGGGTTTTCTCTCTCTGGGGGGCTGCACCACGATCGCCGGGGTCGGAGGCCCCAGGTTGGGGTCGCCACCCTCCGACTCCATCTCCCCCGGCTCTGGTAGGTGGCGGTAGGAAAGACAGGGGGGGCAGGTAGGGAGGAGGGGGGGGGATTAAGGGGGGGTGGGTGTAGGGGGGGAGGGGTTGGGGGGAAAGGGTTGGGGGGGGTAGGGGAAGGGGCGGGGGGGGAATGAGGGGAGGAAAGGGTTATGGTGGGGGGGGAATGAGGGTTAGTGGAGGGGGGTCTTGGCTGAGTTCTAGGCGGCAGTGTGCTGGGGGGTCTGTCGCTGATTGTCTCGGCGTTTCTCCACTGGGAATGCTGTGCTACGGCGCCAGTTGCCGAGATTGGAGGTAGCAGGAACATCAGGTAGATGGATGGGCTTAGCCTCTCTTCGGGGGGGGGGTTCCCTCTGGTTGTCTTCCTCAAGTCCTCGGCGGGTCTGTCGCGGCAGTATGGGCTTTAGGCAGGTTTCGGTGGGGAGCTGGCGCTCCCGGCCCATAGCGGGAGATGAGGTTAGTTGGCTCTAGTGTTGCTTCTGGCTCGCCAGCCGTTCCGAAGCACGGGGGGTCTCAGAGGAGGCGGGTTTGTTGGCCGCTCTTGGGGGAGGCTGTTGGGGTTGTGGAGAGGGTATTCCGAGTGCCTTAAGGAAGACCTGGATATCCTCTGGGTCCACAATGGTTAGAAAGCGTCCATTTCTGGGGACCACCAGTTTGAAGGGGAATCCCATCTATAGCGGATACCTTGAGCCCTCAGTATAGTAGTTAAGGGTTTCATGTCTTTGCGCTTGTTGATTGTGAAAGCGGACAGGTCAGCAAAGATCTGCAGGGTGTCTTCTCCAATTTGGATGTCACCCACCCCTCTGCTAGCCGCCATGATTCGCTCCTTTGCGGTGTAGGTATGCATTTTGACTATGATGTCTCTGCGGCGGTTGGGGTCTGGGGATTTGGGACCCAGGGCACGATGGGCGCGGTCCATCAGTAGCTCATGCTCCTGCAGATCCGGGACAAGCTTCAGGAAAATCTTGTTCAGGTAAGCTTGTATGGCGTCCGGCAGGATTGTTTCTGGCACATTTCTGATGCAGATGTTTTGTCTCCTCTGTCTATTTTCCTGGTCATCGAGGGCGTCCCTTAGCTCGTTCACGAGGTTACCAAGCCTGTTCACCTCGTCCTCTGTTGTCGATTGAGTGTGGCAGACCTCCTCTACCTTTGCTTCTAGTGTGTCAGACCGTGCGGTCAGGCTATCTACGTCGGATCTGAGGCCTTCTATGGCTGAAGCCAAATCTTCCTGGAACCCCCGTCTGATTTTATTAAATAGGGCCTCAAAGAAGTCTTTGTGCAGTCCATGTTCGGGCAGTTCAAATTGGATCTGCTCCGCACTTGTCCCGGCGTGGTCGGGGTCCGCGACGCCCTCTTGGGACTCGCGGCCGGCTCCATCTGGCGTTGCGCGGGTGCAAAGAACTTAGTGACCGTATTTTGGGTCCGCTTGTTCTTTGGCAGCATTGCGCCTTCTTTGGGGGGCGTCTCCGAAAGTCTGATAGTCCCCTCTTTTTATATATTATTGCAACTTTCTATTGGCTGCCAGAGACTCCGACACTGTGGCCATTTTGTGTAACTTGTCACCGGGAGGACCATGGATCGGCTCCCTTTAAGGCGTCATGTTTCGGCAGACTTTGCAGTTGTCCCAGTTAAGTAGCTGGGGGTCTCCAGAAAGACGTTCATTTCAGCTCTGGAAAGCTCTTGTTTCCCCTGATCCTTACCTCTGAAGTGACTGCCGATAATCGCTCTGGCTGGGCACTAAATATGGCCGTTTAAAAGTCTCACAGGCCAATAGGAAGCTGCGATGTCATGCCTTGCGGGATTGAGATTGCGGCAGCAGCACCTTTAGAAGTACGTACCCTGGGAACCAGGGAGAAGAGAAACGCAGGAGGGGTACAGACCTGCTCATCGTTACGCAGGTCTTTCTTGTTCCCCACCAGGATGATCGGTATATCGGGGCATAAATCTTTCAACTCCGGGGTCCACTTCTCAGTGATGTTTCCTGTCGTAAAAAATAAATCAAACCTCACTGTCTGTGCACAGGAGAGAGGGGCGGAGGAGATCTCACACACTAACATCAGTGTCTGTGCACAGAAGAGAGGGACGGAGGAGATCTCACACACTAACATCAGTGTCTGTGCACAGGAGAGAGGGACGGAGGAGATCTCACACACTAACATCAGTGTCTGTGCACAGGAGAGGGACGGAGGAGATCTCACACACACTAACATCAGTGTCTGTGCACAGGAGAGAGGGACAGAGGAGATCTCACACACTAACATCAGTGTCTGTGCACAGGAGAGAGGGACGGAGGAGATCTCACACACACTAACATTAGTGTCTGTGCACAGGAGAGAGGGACGGAGGAGATCTCTCACACTAACATCAGTGTCTGTGCACAGGAGAGAGGGACGGAGGAGATCTCACACACACTAACATCAGTGTCTGTGCACAGGAGAGAGAGACGGAGGAGATCTCACACACTAACATCAGTGTCTGTGCACAGGAGAGAGGGACGGAGGAGATCTCAAACACTAACAGCAGTGTCTGTGCACAGGAGAGAGGGACGGAGGAGATCTCACACACTAACATCAATGTCTGTGCACAGGAGAGAGGGACAGAAGAAATCTCACACACTAACATCAGTGTCTGTGCACAGGAGAGAGGGACGGAGGAGATCTCACACACTAACATCAGTGTCTGTGCACAGGAGAGAGGGACGGAGGAGAACTCACACACTAACATCAGTGTCTGTGCACAGGAGAGAGGGACGGAGGAGATCTCACACACTAACATCAGTGTCTGTGCACAGGAGAGAGAGACGGAGGAGATCTCACACACTAACATCAGTGTCTGAGCGCAGGAGAGAGGGACGGAGGAGATCACACACAAACTAACATCAGTGTCTGTGCACAGGAGAGAGGGACGGAGGAGATCTCACACACTAACATCAATGTCTGTGCACAGGAGAGAGGGACAGAGGAGATCTCACACACACTAACATCAGTGTCTGTGCACAGGAGAGAGGGACGGAGGAGATCTCACACACTAACATCAGTGTCTGTGCACAAGAGAGAGGGACGGAGGAGATGTCACACACTAACATCAGTGTCTGTGCACAGGAGAGAGGGACGGAGGAGAACTCACACACTAACATCAGTGTCTGTGCACAGGAGAGAGGGACGGAGGAGATCTCACACACACTAACATCAGTGTCTGTGCACAGGAGAGAGGGACGGAGGAGATCTCACACACTAACATCAGTGTCTGTGCACAGGAGAGAGGGACAGATGAGATCTCTCACACTAACATCAGTGTCTGTGCACAGGAGAGAGGGACAGAGGAGATCTCTCACACTAACATCAGTGTCTGTGCACAGGAGAGAGGGACGGAGGAGATCTCACACACACTAACATCAGTGTCTGTGCACAGGAGAGAGGGACGGAGGAGATCTCGCACACACTAACATCAGTGTCTGTGCACAGGAGAGAGGGACGGAGGAGATCTCACACACACTAACATCAGTGCCTGTGCACAGGAGAGAGGGACGGAGGAGATCTCACACGCACTAACATCAGTGTCTGTGCACAGGAGAGAGGGGCGGATGAGATCTCACACACTAACATCAGTGTCTGTGCACAGGAGAGAGGGGCGGATGAGATCTCACACACTAACATCAGTGTCTGAGCACAGGAGAGAGGGACGGAGGAGATCTCACACACTAACATCAGTGTCTGTGCACAGGAGAGAGGGACGGAGGAGATCTCACACACTAACATCAGTGTCTGAGCACAGGAGAGAGGGACGGAGGAGATCTCACACACTAACATCAGTGTCTGAGCACAGGAGAGAGGGGCGGAGGAGATCTCACACACTAACAGCAGTGTCTGTGCACAGGAGAGAGGGACGGAGGAGATCTCACACACTAACATCAGTGTCTGTGCACAGGAGAGAGGGACGGAGGAGATCTCACACACTAACATCAATGTCTGTGCACAGGAGAGAGGGACGGAGGAGATCTCACACACACTAACATCAGCGTCTGTGCACAGGAGAGAGGGACGGAGGAGATCTCACACACACTAACATCAGTGTCTGTGCACAGGAGAGAGGGACGGAGGAGATCTCACACACACACTAACATCAGTGTCTGTGCACAGGAGAGAGAGACGGAGGAGATCTCACACACTAACAGCAGTGTCTGTGCACAGGAGAGAGGGACGGAGGAGATCTCACACACACTAACAGCAGTGTCTGTGCACAGGAGAGAGGGACGGAGGAGATCTCACACACTAACATCAGTGTCTGTGCACAGGAGAGAGGGACGGAGGAGATGTCACACACTAACATCAGTGTCTGTGCACAGGAGAGAGGGACGGAGGAGAACTCACACACTAACATCAGTGTCTGTGCACAGGAGAGAGGGACGGAGGAGATCTCACACACTAACATCAGTGTCTGTGCACAGGAGAGAGGGACGGAGGAGATCTCACACACTAACATCAGTGTCTGTGCACAGGAGAGAGGGACGGAGGAGATCTCACACACTAACATCAGTGTCTGTGCACAGGAGAGAGGGACGGAGGAGATCTCACACACTAACATCAGTGTCTGTGCACAGGAGAGAGGGACGGAGGAGATCTCTCACACTAACATCAGTGTCTGTGCACAGGAGAGAGGGACGGAGGAGATCACACACACTAACATCAGTGTCTGTACACAGGAGAGAGGGACGGAGGAGATCTCACACACTAACATCAGTGTCTGTGCACAGGAGAGAGGAACGGAGGAGATCTCACACACTAACATCAGTGTCTGTGCACAGGAGAGAGGGAAGGAGGAGATCTCTCACACACTAACATCAGTGTCTGTGCACAGGAGAGAGGGACAGAGGAGATCTCTCACACTAACATCAGTGTCTGTGCACAGGAGAGAGGGACGGAGGAGATCTCACACACTAACATCAGTGTCTGTGCACAGGAGAGAGGGGCGGATGAGATCTCACACACTAACATCAGTGTCTGAGCACAGGAGAGAGGGACGGAGGAGATCTCACACACTAACATCCGTGTCTGTGCACAGGAGAGAGGGGCGGAGGAGATCTCACACACTAACATCAGTGTCTGTGCACAGGAGAGAGGAACGGAGGAGATCTCACACACTAACATCAGTGTCTGTGCACAGGAGAGAGGGACGGAGGAGATCTCACACACTAACATCAATGTCTGTGCACAGGAGAGAGGGACAGAGGAGATCTCACACACACTAACATCAGCGTCTGTGCACAGGAGAGAGGGACGGAGGAGATCTCACACACTAACAGCAGTGTCTGTGCACAGGAGAGAGGGACGGAGGAGATCTCACACACACTAACAGCAGTGTCTGTGCACAGGAGAGAGGGACGGAGGAGATCTCACACACTAACATCAATGTCTGTGCACAGGAGAGAGGGACAGAGGAGATCTCACACACACTAACATCAGTGTCTGTGCACAGGAGAGAGGGACGGAGGAGATCTCACACACTAACATCAGTGTCTGTGCACAGGAGAGAGGGACGGAGGAGATCTCACACACTAACATCAGTGTCTGTGCACATGAGAGAGGGACGGAGGAGATCTCACACACACTAACATCAGTGTCTGTGCACAGGAGAGAGGGACGGAGGAGATCTCACACACTAACATCAGTGTCTGTGCACAGGAGAGAGGGACGGAGGAGATCTCGCACACACTAACATCAGTGTCTGTGCACAGGAGAGAGGGACGGAGGAGATCTCACACACTAACATCAATGTCTGTGCACAGGAGAGAGGGACAGAGGAGATCTCACACACACTAACATCAGTGTCTGTGCACAGGAGAGAGGGACGGAGGAGATCTCACACACTAACATCAGTGTCTGTGCACAGGAGAGAGGGACGGAGGAGATCTCACACACTAACATCAGTGTCTGTGCACATGAGAGAGGGACGGAGGAGATCTCACACACACTAACATCAGTGTCTGTGCACAGGAGAGAGGGACGGAGGAGATCTCACACACTAACATCAGTGTCTGTGCACAGGAGAGAGGGACGGAGGAGATCTCACACACACACTAACATCAGTGTCTGTGCACAGGAGAGAGAGACGGAGGAGATCTCACACACTAACAGCAGTGTCTGTGCACAGGAGAGAGGGACGGAGGAGATCTCACACACACTAACAGCAGTGTCTGTGCACAGGAGAGAGGGACGGAGGAGATCTCACACACTAACATCAGTGTCTGTGCACAGGAGAGAGGGACGGAGGAGATGTCACACACTAACATCAGTGTCTGTGCACAGGAGAGAGGGACGGAGGAGAACTCACACACTAACATCAGTGTCTGTGCACAGGAGAGAGGGACGGAGGAGATCTCACACACTAACATCAGTGTCTGTGCACAGGAGAGAGGGACGGAGGAGATCTCACACACTAACATCAGTGTCTGTGCACAGGAGAGAGGGACGGAGGAGATCTCACACACTAACATCAGTGTCTGTGCACAGGAGAGAGGGACGGAGGAGATCTCTCACACTAACATCAGTGTCTGTGCACAGGAGAGAGGGACGGAGGAGTTCACACACACTAACATCAGTGTCTGTACACAGGAGAGAGGGACGGAGGAGATCTCACACACTAACATCAGTGTCTGTGCACAGGAGAGAGGAACGGAGGAGATCTCACACACTAACATCAGTGTCTGTGCACAGGAGAGAGGGAAGGAGGAGATCTCTCACACACTAACATCAGTGTCTGTGCACAGGAGAGAGGGACAGAGGAGATCTCTCACACTAACATCAGTGTCTGTGCACAGGAGAGAGGGACGGATGAGATCTCACACACTAACATCAGTGTCTGAGCACAGGAGAGAGGGACGGAGGAGATCTCACACACTAACATCCGTGTCTGTGCACAGGAGAGAGGGGCGGAGGAGATCTCACACACTAACATCAGTGTCTGTGCACAGGAGAGAGGAACGGAGGAGATCTCACACACTAACATCAGTGTCTGTGCACAGGAGAGAGGGACGGAGGAGATCTCACACACTAACATCAATGTCTGTGCACAGGAGAGAGGGACAGAGGAGATCTCACACACACTAACATCAGCGTCTGTGCACAGGAGAGAGGGACGGAGGAGATCTCACACACTAACAGCAGTGTCTGTGCACAGGAGAGAGGGACGGAGGAGATCTCACACACACTAACAGCAGTGTCTGTGCACAGGAGAGAGGGACGGAGGAGATCTCACACACTAACATCAATGTCTGTGCACAGGAGAGAGGGACAGAGGAGATCTCACACACACTAACATCAGTGTCTGTGCACAGGAGAGAGGGACGGAGGAGATCTCACACACTAACATCAGTGTCTGTGCACAGGAGAGAGGGACGGAGGAGATCTCACACACTAACATCAATGTCTGTGCACAGGAGAGAGGGACAGAGGAGATCTCACACACACTAACATCAGCGTCTGTGCACAGGAGAGAGGGACGGAGGAGATCTCACGCACTAACATCAATGTCTGTGCACAGGAGAGAGGGACAGAGGAGATCTCACACACACTAACATCAGTGTCTGTGCACAGGAGAGAGGGACAGAGGAGATCTCACACACTAACAGCAGTGTCTGTGCACAGGAGAGAGGGACGGAGGAGATCTCACACACACTAACAGCAGTGTCTGTGCACAGGAGAGAGGGACGGAGGAGATCTCACACACTAACATCAATGTCTGTGCACAGGAGAGAGGGCGGAGGAGATCTCACACACTAACATCAGTGTCTGTGCACAGGAGAGAGGGACGGAGGAGATCTCACACACTAACATCAGTGTCTGTGCACAGGAGAGAGGGACAGAGGAGATCTCACACACTAACATCAGTGTCTGTGCACAGGAGAGAGGGACGGAGGAGATCTCACACACACTAACATCAGTGTCTGTGCACAGGAGAGAGGGACGGAGGAGATCTCACACACTAACATCAGTGTCTGTGCACAGGAGAGAGGGACGGAGGAGATCTCACACACTAACATCAGTGTCTGTGCACAGGAGAGAGGGACGGAGGAGATCTCACACACTAACATCAGTGTCTGTGCACAGGAGAGAGGGACGGAGGAGATCTCTCACACTAACATCAGTGTCTGTGCACAGGAGAGAGGGACGGAGGAGATCACACACACTAACATCAGTGTCTGTACACAGGAGAGAGGGACGGAGGAGATCTCACACACTAACATCAGTGTCTGTGCACAGGAGAGAGGAACGGAGGAGATCTCACACACTAACATCAGTGTCTGTGCACAGGAGAGAGGGAAGGAGGAGATCTCTCACACACTAACATCAGTGTCTGTGCACAGGAGAGAGGGACAGAGGAGATCTCTCACACTAACATCAGTGTCTGTGCACAGGAGAGAGGGACGGAGGAGATCTCACACACTAACATCAGTGTCTGTGCACAGGAGAGAGGGGCGGATGAGATCTCACACACTAACATCAGTGTCTGAGCACAGGAGAGAGGGACGGAGGAGATCTCACACACTAACATCAGTGTCTGTGCACAGGAGAGAGGGACGGAGGAGATCTCACACACTAACATCCGTGTCTGTGCACAGGAGAGAGGGGCGGAGGAGATCTCACACACTAACATCAGTGTCTGTGCACAGGAGAGAGGAACGGAGGAGATCTCACACACTAACATCAGTGTCTGTGCACAGGAGAGAGGGACGGAGGAGATCTCACACACTAACATCAATGTCTGTGCACAGGAGAGAGGGATGGAGGAGATCTCACACACACTAACATCAGCGTCTGTGCACAGGAGAGAGGGACGGAGGAGATCTCACACACTAACAGCAGTGTCTGTGCACAGGAGAGAGGGACGGAGGAGATCTCACACACACTAACAGCAGTGTCTGTGCACAGGAGAGAGGGACGGAGGAGATCTCACACACACTAACATCAGTGTCTGTGCACAGGAGAGAGGGACGGAGGAGATCTCACACACTAACATCAGTGTCTGTGCACAGGAGAGAGGGACGGAGGAGATCTCACACACTAACATCAGTGTCTGTGCACAGGAGAGAGGGACGGAGGAGATCTCACACACTAACATCAGTGTCTGTGCACATGAGAGAGGGACGGAGGAGATCTCACACACACTAACATCAGTGTCTGTGCACAGGAGAGAGGGACGGAGGAGATCTCACACACTAACATCAGTGTCTGTGCACAGGAGAGAGGGACGGAGGAGATCTCGCACACACTAACATCAGTGTCTGTGCACAGGAGAGAGGGACGGAGGAGATAACACACAAACTAACATCAGTGTCTGTGCACAGGAGAGAGGGACGGAGGAGATCTCACACACTAACATCAATGTCTGTGCACAGGAGAGAGGGACAGAGGAGATCTCACACACTAACATCAGTGTCTGTGCACAGGAGAGAGGGACGGAGGAGATCTCACACACTAACATCAGTGTCTGTGCACAGGAGAGAGGGACGGAGGAGATGTCACACACTAACATCAGTGTCTGTGCACAGGAGAGAGGGGCGGAGGAGATCTCACACACTAACATCAGTGTCTGTGCACAGGAGAGAGGGACGGAGGAGAACTCACACACTAACATCAGTGTCTGTGCACAGGAGAGAGGGACGGAGGAGATCTCACACACTAAACAGTGTCTGTGCACAGGAGAGAGGGACGGAGGAGATCTCTCACACACTAACATCAGTGTCTGTGCACAGGAGAGAGGGACAGAGGAGATCTCTCACACTAACATCAGTGTCTGTGCACAGGAGAGAGGGACGGAGGAGATCTCCCACACTAACATCAATGTCTGTGCACAGGAGAGAGGGGCGGATGAGATCTCACACACTAACATCAGTGTCTGAGCACAGGAGAGAGGGACGGAGGAGATCTCACACACTAACATCAGTGTCTGTGCAAAGGAGAGAGGGACGGAGGAGATCTCACACACTAACATCCGTGTCTGTGCACAGGAGAGAGGGGCGGAGGAGATCTCACACACTAACATCAGTGTCTGTGCACAGGAGAGAGGGACGGAGGAGATCTCACACACTAACATCAGTGTCTGTGCACAGGAGAGAGGGACGGAGGAGATCTCACACACTAACATCAATGTCTGTGCACAGGAGAGAGGGACGGAGGAGATCTCACACACACTAACAGCAGTGTCTGTGCACAGGAGAGAGGGACGGAGGAGATCTCACACACTAACATCAATGTCTGTGCACAGGAGAGAGGGACAGAGGAGATCTCACACACACTAACATCAGTGTCTGTGCACAGGAGAGAGGGACGGAGGAGATCTCACACACTAACATCAGTGTCTGTGCACAGGAGAGAGGGACGGAGGAGATCTCACACACTAACATCAGTGTCTGTGCACAGGAGAGAGGGACGGAGGAGATCTCGCACACACTAACATCAGTGTCTGTGCACAGGAGAGAGGGACGGAGGAGATCACACACAAACTAACATCAGTGTCTGTGCACAGGAGAGAGGGCGGAGGAGATCTCACACACTAACATCAATGTCTGTGCACAGGAGAGAGGGACAGAGGAGATCTCACACACACTAACATCAGTGTCTGTGCACAGGAGAGAGGGACGGAGGAGATCTCACACACTAACATCAGTGTCTGTGCACAGGAGAGAGGGACGGAGGAGATCTCACACACTAACATCAGTGTCTGTGCACAGGAGAGAGGGGCGGAGGAGATCTCACACACTAACATCAGTGTCTGTGCACAGGAGAGAGGGACGGAGGAGAACTCACACACTAACATCAGTGTCTGTGCACAGAAGAGAGGGACAGAGGAGATCTCACACACACTAACATCAGTGTCTGTGCACAGGAGAGAGGGACGGAGGAGATCTCACACACTAACATCAGTGTCTGTGCACAGGAGAGAGGGACAGAGGAGATCTCTCACACTAACATCAGTGTCTGTGCACAGGAGAGAGGGACGGAGGAGATCTCACACACACTAACATCAGTGTCTGTGCACAGGAGAGAGGGACGGAGGAGATCTCGCACACACTAACATCAGTGTCTGTGCACAGGAGAGAGGGACGGAGGAGATCTCACACACACTAACATCAGTGTCTGTGCACAGGAGAGAGGGACGGAGGAGATCTCACACACACTAACATCAGTGCCTGTGCACAGGAGAGAGGGACGGAGGAGATCTCACACGCACTAACATCAGTGTCTGTGCACAGGAGAGAGGGGCGGATGAGATCTCACACACTAACATCAGTGCCTGTGCACAGGAGAGAGGGACGGAGGAGATCTCACACACACTAACATCAGTGTCTGTGCACAGGAGAGAGGGACGGAGGAGATCTCACACACACTAACATCAGTGTCTGTGCACAGGAGAGAGGGACGGAGGAGATCTCACACGCATTAACATCAGTGTCTGTGCACAGGAGAGGGGGGCGGATGAGATCTCACACACTAACATCAGTGTCTGAGCACAGGAGAGAGGGACGGAGGAGATCTCACACACTAACATCAGTGTCTGTGCACAGGAGAGAGGGACAGAGGAGATCTCTCACACTAACATCAGTGTCTGTGCACAGGAGAGAGGGACGGAGGAGATCTTACACACTAACATCAGTGTCTGTGCACAGGAGAGAGGGGCGGATGAGATCTCACACACTAACATCAGTGTCTGAGCACAGGAGAGAGGGATGGAGGAGATCTCACACACTAACATCAGTGTCTGTGCACAGAAGAGAGGGACGGAGGAGATCTCACACACTAACATCCGTGTCTGTGCACAGGAGAGAGGGGCGGAGGAGATCTCACACACTAACATCAGTGTCTGTGCACAGGAGAGAGGAACGGAGGAGATCTCACACACTAACATCAGTGTCTGTGCACAGGAGAGAGGGACGGAGGAGATCTCACACACACTTATATCAGTGTCTGTGCACAGGAGAGAGGGACAGAGGAGATCTCACACACACTAACATCAGTGTCTGTGCACAGGAGAGAGGGACGGAGGAGATCTCACACACTAACATCAGTGTCTGTGCACAGGAGAGAGGGACAGAGGAGATCTCACACACTAACATCAGTGTCTGTGCACAGGAGAGAGGGGCGGATGAGATCTCACACACTAACATCAGTGTCTGAGCACAGGAGAGAGGGACGGAGGAGATCTCACACACTAACATCAGTGTCTGTGCACAGGAGAGAGGGACGGAGGAGATCTCACACACTAACATCCGTGTCTGTGCACAGGAGAGAGGGGCGGAGGAGATCTCACACACTAACATCAGTGTCTGTGCACAGGAGAGAGGAACGGAGGAGATCTCACACACACTAACATCAGTGTCTGTGCACAGGAGAGAGGGACGGAGGAGATCTCACACGCATTAACATCAGTGTCTGTGCACAGGAGAGGGGGGCGGATGAGATCTCACACACTAACATCAGTGTCTGAGCACAGGAGAGAGGGACGGAGGAGATCTCACACACTAACATCAGTGTCTGTGCACAGGAGAGAGGGACAGAGGAGATCTCTCACACTAACATCAGTGTCTGTGCACAGGAGAGAGGGACGGAGGAGATCTTACACACTAACATCAGTGTCTGTGCACAGGAGAGAGGGGCGGATGAGATCTCACACACTAACATCAGTGTCTGAGCACAGGAGAGAGGGACGGAGGAGATCTCACACACTAACATCAGTGTCTGTGCACAGGAGAGAGGGACGGAGGAGATCTCACACACTAACATCCGTGTCTGTGCACAGGAGAGAGGGGCGGAGGAGATCTCACACACTAACATCAGTGTCTGTGCACAGGAGAGAGGAACGGAGGAGATCTCACACACTAACATCAGTGTCTGTGCACAGGAGAGAGGGACGGAGGAGATCTCACACACACTTATATCAGTGTCTGTGCACAGGAGAGAGGGACAGAGGAGATCTCACACACACTAACATCAGTGTCTGTGCACAGGAGAGAGGGACGGAGGAGATCTCACACACTAACATCAGTGTCTGTGCACAGGAGAGAGGGACAGAGGAGATCTCACACACTAACATCAGTGTCTGTGCACAGGAGAGAGGGGCGGATGAGATCTCACACACTAACATCAGTGTCTGAGCACAGGAGAGAGGGACGGAGGAGATCTCGCACACACTAACATCAGTGTCTGTGCACAGGAGAGAGGGACGGAGGAGATCACACACAAACTAACATCAGTGTCTGTGCACAGGAGAGAGGGCGGAGGAGATCTCACACACTAACATCAATGTCTGTGCACAGGAGAGAGGGACAGAGGAGATCTCACACACACTAACATCAGTGTCTGTGCACAGGAGAGAGGGACGGAGGAGATCTCACACACTAACATCAGTGTCTGTGCACAGGAGAGAGGGACGGAGGAGATCTCACACACTAACATCAGTGTCTGTGCACAGGAGAGAGGGGCGGAGGAGATCTCACACACTAACATCAGTGTCTGTGCACAGGAGAGAGGGACGGAGGAGAACTCACACACTAACATCAGTGTCTGTGCACAGAAGAGAGGGACAGAGGAGATCTCACACACACTAACATCAGTGTCTGTGCACAGGAGAGAGGGACGGAGGAGATCTCACACACTAACATCAGTGTCTGTGCACAGGAGAGAGGGACAGAGGAGATCTCTCACACTAACATCAGTGTCTGTGCACAGGAGAGAGGGACGGAGGAAATCTCACACACACTAACATCAGTGTCTGTGCACAGGAGAGAGGGACGGAGGAGATCTCGCACACACTAACATCAGTGTCTGTGCACAGGAGAGAGGGACGGAGGAGATCTCACACACACTAACATCAGTGTCTGTGCACAGGAGAGAGGGACGGAGGAGATCTCACACACACTAACATCAGTGCCTGTGCACAGGAGAGAGGGACGGAGGAGATCTCACACGCACTAACATCAGTGTCTGTGCACAGGAGAGAGGGGCGGATGAGATCTCACACACTAACATCAGTGCCTGTGCACAGGAGAGAGGGACGGAGGAGATCTCACACACACTAACATCAGTGTCTGTGCACAGGAGAGAGGGACGGAGGAGATCTCACACACACTAACATCAGTGTCTGTGCACAGGAGAGAGGGACGGAGGAGATCTCACACGCATTAACATCAGTGTCTGTGCACAGGAGAGGGGGGCGGATGAGATCTCACACACTAACATCAGTGTCTGAGCACAGGAGAGAGGGACGGAGGAGATCTCACACACTAACATCAGTGTCTGTGCACAGGAGAGAGGGACAGAGGAGATCTCTCACACTAACATCAGTGTCTGTGCACAGGAGAGAGGGACGGAGGAGATCTTACACACTAACATCAGTGTCTGTGCACAGGAGAGAGGGGCGGATGAGATCTCACACACTAACATCAGTGTCTGAGCACAGGAGAGAGGGACGGAGGAGATCTCACACACTAACATCAGTGTCTGTGCACAGAAGAGAGGGACGGAGGAGATCTCACACACTAACATCCGTGTCTGTGCACAGGAGAGAGGGGCGGAGGAGATCTCACACACTAACATCAGTGTCTGTGCACAGGAGAGAGGAACGGAGGAGATCTCACACACTAACATCAGTGTCTGTGCACAGGAGAGAGGGACGGAGGAGATCTCACACACACTTATATCAGTGTCTGTGCACAGGAGAGAGGGACAGAGGAGATCTCACACACACTAACATCAGTGTCTGTGCACAGGAGAGAGGGACGGAGGAGATCTCACACACTAACATCAGTGTCTGTGCACAGGAGAGAGGGACAGAGGAGATCTCACACACTAACATCAGTGTCTGTGCACAGGAGAGAGGGGCGGATGAGATCTCACACACTAACATCAGTGTCTGAGCACAGGAGAGAGGGACGGAGGAGATCTCACACACTAACATCAGTGTCTGTGCACAGGAGAGAGGGACGGAGGAGATCTCACACACTAACATCCGTGTCTGTGCACAGGAGAGAGGGGCGGAGGAGATCTCACACACTAACATCAGTGTCTGTGCACAGGAGAGAGGAACGGAGGAGATCTCACACACACTAACATCAGTGTCTGTGCACAGGAGAGAGGGACGGAGGAGATCTCACACGCATTAACATCAGTGTCTGTGCACAGGAGAGGGGGGCGGATGAGATCTCACACACTAACATCAGTGTCTGAGCACAGGAGAGAGGGACGGAGGAGATCTCACACACTAACATCAGTGTCTGTGCACAGGAGAGAGGGACAGAGGAGATCTCTCACACTAACATCAGTGTCTGTGCACAGGAGAGAGGGACGGAGGAGATCTTACACACTAACATCAGTGTCTGTGCACAGGAGAGAGGGGCGGATGAGATCTCACACACTAACATCAGTGTCTGAGCACAGGAGAGAGGGACGGAGGAGATCTCACACACTAACATCAGTGTCTGTGCACAGGAGAGAGGGACGGAGGAGATCTCACACACTAACATCCGTGTCTGTGCACAGGAGAGAGGGGCGGAGGAGATCTCACACACTAACATCAGTGTCTGTGCACAGGAGAGAGGAACGGAGGAGATCTCACACACTAACATCAGTGTCTGTGCACAGGAGAGAGGGACGGAGGAGATCTCACACACACTTATATCAGTGTCTGTGCACAGGAGAGAGGGACAGAGGAGATCTCACACACACTAACATCAGTGTCTGTGCACAGGAGAGAGGGACGGAGGAGATCTCACACACTAACATCAGTGTCTGTGCACAGGAGAGAGGGACAGAGGAGATCTCACACACTAACATCAGTGTCTGTGCACAGGAGAGAGGGGCGGATGAGATCTCACACACTAACATCAGTGTCTGAGCACAGGAGAGAGGGACGGAGGAGATCTCACACACTAACATCAGTGTCTGTGCACAGGAGAGAGGGACGGAGGAGATCTCACACACTAACATCCGTGTCTGTGCACAGGAGAGAGGGGCGGAGGAGATCTCACACACTAACATCAGTGTCTGTGCACAGGAGAGAGGAACGGAGGAGATCTCACACACTAACATCAGTGTCTGTGCACAGGAGAGAGGGACGGAGGAGATCTCACACACTAACATCAGTGTCTGTGCACAGGAGAGAGGGGCGGAGGAGATCTCACACACTAACATCAGTGTCTGTGCACAGGAGAGAGGAACGGAGGAGATCTCACACACTAACATCAGTGTCTGTGCACAGGAGAGAGGGACGGAGGAGATCTCACACACACTTATATCAGTGTCTGTGCACAGGAGAGAGGGACAGAGGAGATCTCACACACACTAACATCAGTGTCTGTGCACAGGAGAGGGACGGAGGAGATCTCACACACTAACATCAGTGTCTGTGCACAGGAGAGAGGGACGGAGGAGATCTCACACACTAACATCAGTGTCTGTGCACAGGAGAGAGGAACGGAGGAGATCTCACACACACACTAACATCAGTGTCTGTGCACAGGAGAGAGGGACAGAGGAGATCTCACACACACACTAACATCAGTGTCTGTGCACAGGAGAGAGGGACGGAGGAGATCTCACACACACACTAACATCAGTGTGTGCACAGGAGAGAGGGACGGAGGAGATCTCACACACTAACATCAGTGTCTGTGCACAGGAGGGACGGAGATCTCTCACACTAACATCAGTGTCTGTGCACAGGAGAGAGGGACGGAGGAGATCTCACACACTAACATCCGTGTCTGTGCACAGGAGAGAGGGGCGGAGGAGATCTCACACACTAACATCAGTGTCTGTGCACAGGAGAGAGGAACGGAGGAGATCTCACACACTAACATCAGTGTCTGTGCACAGGAGAGAGGGACGGAGGAGATCTCACACACACTAACATCAGTGTCTGTGCACAGGAGAGAGGGACGGAGGAGATCTCACACACACTAACATCAGTGTCTGTGCACAGGAGAGAGGGACGGAGGAGATCTCACACACTAACATCAGTGTCTGTGCACAGGAGAGAGGGACGGAGAAGATCTCACACACGATAGTGAGACAGAGGGGATCTCATACACAGTAACGTCAGCGACAACACAGGGTCGGAGAATAAATGCAGATACAGCGAGTGTTTAAGGAAAGACGGCAAATCTAGGAGAGAAATGTGCTCAGGGACAAGGGGAACAGGTTAACCCTTTCCCTGCAACTCATGGGGCACAATATTTTAGCTTGGACAAAAAGGTGTCCTAACTGGACACCAGCACAAATGCCTCGGGTGCACGTCCATCACCGGTGAGGGCGCTATGAATATTAGAGTAAAATCTCCTTCAGCTGAAGAATAAACAGCGGCTCTCCAGAGGTCTATCTCAAAAAGTATCTTCTGGAGAGCCGCTGTTTGTTCTTCAACTGAAGGAGATTGTACTCTAGTATTTTATATGCCTACATTAACATAACCAAGTACGGATCGGATGGAGAGCGTTCAAGTGCAGTGATGTGTCAGCGATTCAATCGATCTTTCCTACCTAAACTGGCCGGGCTAGCGATGGAAAAGCACATTACTATAACGTCGGTGTGCGGATAGGACAGAGGCCGCAGCCGGTCGTAATCTTCCTGCCCGGCAGTGTCCCACAACATCAGCTCCACCTAGTGGCAGAGGAAGGAAGAGAAGCGTCCATATATAGCAATGCACAACATTAAGCATGTAATATAGTGAGTGCGCGTGCACTATCGTGCGCGTCAATTACAATTGGCTGTGGGAGGCTGATGTTATTACCTTGGAGACGCGCGCACGGCCGTGAGCGGTGGCGCGGCAGATCTCAGCAAATACATGAGAATGTATATGTTCGCGCCGCTGCCGCTCCTCCTGACACTGCCAAGCCAATCACAGCGCGGCTATCACTGTGACGTCTATAGCCACGCCCCCTAGCCGTGCACGCCACCGCTTACAACATATAAACGAAACGCATGCGCAACGCCGAACGGGCGCCCGCATGTGCACCAGCGCCTACTATATAACAAGCCTTAGGCTTTGACAGATTGCACCCTTCAGATGGACCGCCACGTGCCCAGGACCTGGTAACTGCCCCCCGGGTTCCTACCCGTTTGCCATCCACCTCGATGTCCGCTACGTAGTTCTCAAGTATGGTTGGTACGTAAAGTTCCGGGAACACGTCCCCATTGAACACGATTAGGAGGCAGGTCTTTCCGCACGCTCCATCTCCCACAACCACAAGATTCTTTCGAATGGCTTCTGTGTCTGCAAAAGAACAGGCGAGATGTCACACACAGGACAGCCGCTCACCCTATCTCGCCGCCAGAGGGTTCCGGACGGCTCACGACAGCCGCTCACCCCATCTCTTACCATGCACCCCAAAACTGGAACAATCTACCGGAGACTCTCACAGCCGCCACCAGTCTAAGTTATTTCAAAACTGAAGCTGTCTCCCATTTTAATCTTGTCTGTAACGGTCACATACGCCTATAATATATATTATCTCTTTTGGCCCGGGTTCCTTAGCCCACGTGGATGCGTGCGGAGGCTGTGGAAAAGTGGGTGCTTTCCGTGGCCATGGTCGACGGGCCGGGGCGTGCTAGGGAGGTGTGTCTAGGGGCGTCACTGAGCTGGTTCGCCCTCATTGAGTGAACCGCTCACGTGACCGGCCTATCGCGCCAGGAAATCAGTTTCAATTGATTTCTTGCGCAAAGCGCGCCCCCTCCCGCATCCGCGCACAAGCTCCCGCACGGCGCATGCACGCGAACACTGCGTTAAGGCAGTCTTATCGCTCAGCTTGCGGACGCATCTGCAGTCTGCGGTACCGTGGCCCCAGCCTAAGTGTGCACGCTATGTCTTGTATATAATATACAGTATACCCTCCTCGCTTATGTAACTGTATTTGTAAACATGTATTATTTGCCTTAATTCTATGCCCAGGACATACTTGAAAACGAGAGGTAACTCTCAATGTATTACTTCCTGGTAAAATTTTATACATAAATAATTCTGCCAGAGGGGCCCGTACAGGACAGCAGACACCCCTCTCCCCCTCATCCCATCTCTCTGCCAGAGGGTCCAATGCAGTGTGTGTGCAGCTCACAGCAGGAAAAATGAAAGAGAAGCAGGTCTGGAAAAAACATACTCTTTAATGGGAAGCCATAAAATAGAGGGATGCAACCCTTCTACGCGTTTCGTGCTTTGTACTTCTTGATAAAGTGCATAACCTGCACGAAACGCGTAGAAGGGTTGCATCCCTATATTTTATGGCTTCCCATTAAAGAGTATGTTTTTTCCAGACCTGCTTCTCTTTCATTTTTCCTGCTGTGCGCTGCACATACACTGCATTGGATTCTCCTGACCTGGATACAGCTGCAAGCTTTGGGGAGAGCTGCTGGGGATCCGTGAGTACTCATACCCGGGGCCAACCCAATAAGGAGGTGGAAAGTGTCTCTGTATACTGACCCCCACCTTCAGGGTGTACTAGAGCCCCTTTTATAGGTTTAGTACATTGATCATTATTTATCAGTTATTACCCAGTTTTTGCTCTTTTCCTTTCAATGTATGGATATATTTCAATATAGGTTCTAGTATTTTGAGCACCATCCTCCAAACACATCTCTGCCAGAGAGGCCTGCACAGGATAGCCCCTCATCCCATCTCCCTGCCAGAGGGGCCTGCACAGGACAGCCCCTCACCCCATCTCCCTGCCAGAGGGGCCTGCACAGGACCCCAGCACTGCTTTGCTTGCCCCTTGCGAACAGACTCCTACAAACCTCTCAGTAATTACATAAATCTGGCCAAGTCCCATAATCTTTGCCTCCCGTGGTCACATAGTAGCAGTTATTATCAACGCATGCGCAGACTGCGCTTCTAATGGCCGCGCATGCTTAGAACAGACCGCACATACCCCGAGTAGCACAGCAATGCACGCATGCGCACAACAGATCGAGAATGAAGGAACATACGCCCATCAGGACATAATATTCAGCGCGCATGCGCCGCCTCCGGACAAGCAACACATAAGCCAGTATACGCATGCGCTGAATAGATCACCATTCCGTCACAAACGCCCATCAGGCGCGCATGCGCAGACCAGGCACAACGATTACATTTTATCAGCCAACACATGCGCAAAGGCTGCCAGTACAAAAAGCGCATCCGCAATAACAAACACTCACCCCATGAGTTCCGTCACCTACATGCACAGCACAACCGCACCTCTGCGCACCATAACCCTTCCCATGTCACTGGGACTCCCTCACAGCCCAGTACACAGGATCAACACGCAGAGCAAGATGGTGGCACTATTCTCAAGTTCAATTCCAACACACCTTCAATTCCAACACATACCATCCTGTAACACTCTCTC
The DNA here is from genome assembly GCF_040206685.1 of Ascaphus truei. NCBI lineage: Eukaryota > Metazoa > Chordata > Amphibia > Anura > Ascaphidae > Ascaphus > Ascaphus truei. Next base: position 17,165,674 of record NC_134499.1, read on the forward strand.
CAACACACACCTTCCTGTAACACTCTCCAACACATACCTTCCTGTAACACTCTCTCCAACACATACCGTCCTGTAACACTCTCTCCAACACACACCTTCCTGTAACACTCCAACACACACCGTCCTGTAACACTCCAACACACACCTTCCTGTAACTCTCCAACACACACCTTCCTGTAACACTCTCCAACACACACCATCCTGTAACACTCTCCAACACACACCTTCCTGTAACACTCTCCAACACACACCGTCCTGTAACACTCTCTCCAGCACACACCTTCCTGTAACACTCTCTCCAACACACACCTTCCTCTAACACTCTCTCCAACACATACCTTCCTGTAACATTCTCCAACACACACCTTCCTGTAACACTCTCTCTAACACATACCTTCCTGTAACATTCTCCAACACATATCTTCCTGTAACACTCTCTCCAACACACACCTTCCTGTAACACTCTCTCCAACACATACCTTCCTGTAACACTCTTTCCAACACATACCGTCCTGTAACTCTACAACACATACGTTCCTGTAACACTCTCTCCAACACACACCGTCCTGTAACATTCTCTAACACATACCTTCCTGTAACACTCTCCAACACATACCTTCCTGTAACTCTCTCTCCAGCACACACCTTCCTGTAACACCCTCTCCAACACATACCTTCCTGTAACACTCTCTCCAACACATACCATCCTGTAACACTCTCTACAACACATCTAGTCCTGTAACACTCTCCCCAACACATACCTTCCTGTAACACACTCTCCAACACATACCTTCCTGTAACACTCTGTCATGGGAGAGGGGATTTGGGCCGGGATTAAAGGGGTTACACCCCATTTGGCCACCCCCTACTCTCACCTGGGAAGCAAGGGGTTAACTGGACTGGGGTCCAGTAATGTGTTTTAACTTGCTTCAGCCTTCTAATGTATATTCCCCGGTTCAAATGTATTGTTTCTGTTCCCGTGTTTGCACCAACACATACACTGGGATTGATGTGGGAGGGAAAGGGTTAAGGTTAACTTAGTGTTTATAGCTCTTTGTTCCATGTTCCCGCCTTTTTCAGGCACCATTTTTCAGAGTCCCATAGGTCGCCATTGGGGCTCCATGTATTCCAATGGCAGAAGTAGCGGTTTTGGACCTGTTTCCAGCGACGACCAGCAGGTGGCGTCCGAGAGGAGGAGCGGCGGTTTCCCATTTTAAGTCAATGGGGCCATTGACTTCAATGGGGATTCCTCGACATCCGCCTCCAGGAACAGGTTGGCAGCCATCCAAACCACAAAACCGCAGAAGCGAATACAATGTCATTGAAAAGAGCTTTTATCACTTGGGTCAAGTTCAATGACAATTGGCGTGGGAATTTTAGGTTCTAGGGCACCTGGGAATAAAATTCTTGTTGCCCCTAGCCCCTAGGAACCCCCACACACGACCCCCACCGGGTCCAGGGATGAGGGACCCCCGTAAAAGGTCAAGCGGAGAAGGAGGGTCGCGCTATTTACTTTAATGGCGGAGCGGAGGTCCCATTGAATCCAATGGCGGCCTGCGCCCATGCATTGGCTATGGCGGCACCGGCCATGGATTCCAATGGGGAAAAGCCGCGCGGCGTGAATACGGCTAAGTGCGAAATGGTGAAAAATGTAAGTCCATATCTCCGGTTCTGGAATGACCAGAGGGCTGGGATTTGGGTGGCATGTAGCCAAGGTTCCGGCATTAATGCATGGCCATTCCCAGCCCTCTCCGATCAACCAGACGGAGTGTGGGCAAATGTAAAGATTTTTGGTTTTTCCATAGACTTTCAATGGCGGCGCCTCTCCATTGAAAGTCTATGGCGGGGAACCCCATTGACGGCAACGGCAGAGCCCCGCCATTCAACGCTATGGCGGCGGAGCCTGTTGATTTCAATGGGGAAAAAGTGAAAAGCAGAGATTCATTTTTAAAGGGACGAATCCTGTATTTTAAAAAGTGTTTTAAAGTGCATTTATGTATCTCCGATTCTGGGGGTCGCAGAGAGCTGAAACTTGGCCAATATGTAGAGTCACTGTCGGCATAAAAAACTGGCAGGTTTCGACCCACTGGGCCCTACAGAACGGAACCTATTAAAATGTGAAGATATTAAGCTGTGAATAGTATTTTGGATCTGATATGAGGATGCAGACCACATCTGCTATGTTAATAGGTCAGGAGGACAGACAGATAGTCTAGCATAAGTCCTCTGATCAAAGGTTGACCACCCTGATTGTTTACAGTAGGGCAGAAGAACAAAGGGTCTGAGTGGTCCTTAAGTGTCATAGTTCACACTTGCAGGGAAGGGAGAATCTATTTCAAAAAGACTCCACTAGCCAGTTAGGCGCCTTAAGGTTAAGGTATAGGATTGAAAATTGTATTTATACCAGGCTTAGCCTATGCCTATTGTCTGTGTGATTTTCAAGATTGCTGCATGAACTGCTAGTCAAGATGTCTGACTACAGTATTTCATCATTCCAACTTTAAGTAAGTGCATATTTTGTCTGTTATTTGTATATCTCGTGTGTTCACCTTTCTCAAGGAATAAATTATATTTTATCATATCTAGTCGTGTTCAGTTCAACCCAGGTATTTTTGGTGTAAATTATATCTTGTCATAAGTTACCGTGACACCCTCTCTCCAACACATCTAGTCCTGTAACACTCTCCCCAACACATACCGTCCTGTAACACTCTCTCCAACACATACCTTCCTGTAACACTCTCCAACACACACCGTCCTGTAACATTCTCTCCAACACATACCGTCCTGTAACACTCTCTCCAACACATACCGTCCTGTAACACTCTCTCCAACACATACCTTCCTGTAACAATCTCCAACACACATCGTCCTGTAACACTCTCTCCAACACATACCGTCCTGTAACACTCTCCCCAACACATACCGTCCTGTAACACTCTCTCCAACACATACCTTCCTGTAACACTCTCCAACACACACCGTCCTGTAACACTCTCTCCAACACATACCGTCCTGTAACACTCTCTCCAACACATACCTTCCTGTAACACTCTCCAACACACACCGTCCTGTAACACTCTCTCCAACACATACCGTCCTGTAACACTCTCTCCAACACATACCGTCCTTTAACACTCTCTCCAACACATACCGTCTTGTAACACTCTCTCCAACATACAATAAAGTCAAGCATATCAACCCGGATCACAAGAGACATGTCAATCAAAAAATGTATATAGAAACAATATAAAGACACTTCTATAAAAAAAATAATGGATTAATTCCCAATCCTGATCGATACCGGCAGGTTGTGAGGTGTCCATACTGAAAATCCAAAACATTTGGATATCCAAAACATAATGATATTCAAATGTGTTGAATATTATAAGTATAAGTGAATAAGAGATTCTAATCATTAAGAGTGTTTATATAAAGAGTGTTTATTGACCTCAGGGTGGCATCCGGAACTTCATGTTCTCGGCTATTGAGTATGTTCCCGCGCCCATTCGAGGGGGTGACAGGTTGAACATGCTCAATAGACGAGAAATGTTTTGGCTCTTCGGTATGGACACCCTAACAACAGAAATGTTATGCACAACAGGGAGACAGGCGATAGGAGAGCTGACCTTTCGGTATGAGACCTTAGCATCAGTTACAGAAATATCATAGACGGCAGGGAAACCCATAGACAGAAACTTGCAGTTACATCTGAAACTTTTAGAATCAGGCATATAAACATAACACATTGAGAGGAATCACAGCATACAATAACAGGAAGGCAGGAGCAGGACAGGGAAGCAGGAACTGAGACTAGGGAGCAGGGAACAAACAGGGACAGGCCAGAATACCAGCAAGGGCCTTTAATAAATATACAGGACTTCAACACGGAACAGAACAGGTACAGGAACTGAAGCATAGGCATAAGGAGTCAGACACAAAACAAAAAGGCAAGGGAGGAACAGGAAACAGGAAACTATAAGGGCAGAGGACAGGAGCAACAAGGTGACAGACAGACGAACCCCAGAGCAGACAGAAAACAGCAGCACACCCGCTGGACAGAGAAAGGAACTATGGCTGGGAGCCGGATGTCTAGGACACCCTGACACTAACACAGTGAAGAGATGAGATAGAGATGAGATATACTGTAGATATAAACCGAAAGTTTATTCTGCCAACCAGCAAACATACAAATCACACAATCACAGTGTACACTCACGGACTGGGGCCTGAGGGGGAAAAAAACAGCCTTAACTGGGTGAAGGGGCCTGCTTCAGTAACCTTGCCCTGAACGCTACTTCTCCGTCTCTTCTAAGTGCTATTCTACCAATTGCACTTTCGAAATGCCTGCCAGTCGTAACGTCACACTCTCCGTTCCAACTCTAAAACGCATCTGGTACTCTGATCGGCTGCTCCACTTATATAGCCCTCGGTTGGAGCAGAGGCCACAGACCAATCAGAGCACAGATCGTGATGGTGCACTAATCAGAGGACAAGGGCTCATCCGGCTGCAGCAATCAGAGAAGGGGGCTGGCCCAAGGACTCTGGACTGCCCACCGGGCATGAACTACGGGCTAGTGAGAAATTCAAACTGGCCAATGGAAATCATGCCTACAGGGCTGAGACCCAGCAACGGTTCCCCTGTCCAGCCCCATGCCCCCTGCGGCGTAGGCGCCTCACTGTCTAGGGAGAACAAAGACTCTGCACTGCCGAGAACCAGTTCCCAGATCTGAGTCACAGCCCTTCCCCCACTCACCATTGCCCAGGTGTTTAACCCTCTCCCAAGCTCTGTCACGAACCGGTATTTCTCTGTTTGTAGCCCAGCTAAGTGAATTATTGGCTCCACACACCGAGAAATACTAAAACAAAAACTACATTGCTGACTTGCTATCTGTGCGGGAACACACTAACACAAGTAATAAAGTGCTTTTACAAACCCAGCCCCCAAGACACACAGTTTCCCCCTTCCAGCTATCACACAGTGATAAAGCTCTTTGCTGGAAGAGGTTACACCAAACACTTAACATTCAGGCCAGAATGAGTCTCACAGAGGTGGCCATTTACACACGGTTTAGGGACAACCAGCCGGACTTCACCTTCATTATGTGAGGCTGGCTGCCCCCTACCGTCACAATATCAAAGGAAAAAAACGTTAGATTTTAAATACTGGTAGCAAGATGATTTTTTTCCCTTTTTTCCCTTAACTCATTACAGAATAAATGAAAAACAAAAAAAAAGAAATAAAGGCCGGTAAGAACACTAAGGAGTGTGGGGATGGGTTTTTGTCGTGTGTTATGTAGCGTTTTTCCGTTAGATGAGATGGCCCGAGGATTTTTTTTTTCCGCGCCTGGATTGCAGGGCTGCCCGCATGGCCATTTCGAACACTTCTATCACTCCGTCCTTCGTCTTAGCAGAGCACTCCATGTATCCGAAGGCTCCGATCTGGTTAGCCATGTCCCGGCCTTCTTCCGGCTTCACTGACTCCTGCGGGACGGAAAGAACGGCGGAACGATTAACATGGCGAGCTGCTCTCCAGAGAACGGTGTAATAATACATGTCCTGGAACAGGTTTATTATTTCTGTCCCCCCTCCCCCTCCACTTTCTCTTGCAGCTTCAGCCCATCAGCTTTATTCAGTTGTATGCCTATCTGCTCTGAAGACTGGCAGTGTCTGTGTTATAGACACAGTGTATCTATTCCTGCAATATTCACACAGTCTGTGGGTTGTTATAGCAACCTCTCAGCCCTCTTATGTTAGAATGGGCTATTCTGTCCTCCCCTCCTTTCTTGCTGACAGTTAGTTTAGTCCCATCACCTTTCTTGTGTGACACTTGCTCCTCACTTCCTTTTCCACCCAGGACACTGAGTGAGTACCTGCCATGCTAATACCCCTGGCAAGGCCTTTCCGTTTTTACCACACGTCATTCCCTTGATACAAGCACTCCTCATAGAGAAGCACTCTCTACTACACCACTACACCTACAAGGACCCGTTGGTTCTCTACTTCTGCAATAAAGATAGAAAAGACAAAAGGACTTGTGCTTTGGAAGAGGGAAGGCATGAGTTAAGCTATCTGGGTACATTCACATCCCACATGTGACCCTGGTTCCAGAATACTACATTATGAGCCAATACATCACAGACCGACAGGTACAATGACTTGCAATGCATGTGTTAGTGCCTTTGAAGTAGGTGAGGCCAGTTTGAATCCCAGAATTAGCCTCTTTTCTCAGGAACTGAAGTTTGGGTGCAGGGGACGTCATTCAGGCAGCGCTGTATGTCCAATTTTATTCCCAACTACCAGCACTTACATAGGAAACACATTACAGGTATAAAACAGTCCCCTTCTGTTAGGACCAGTAGGTCAGGCAAGAATCTACACTTGTGTTAAGCATCCATTTTGTCTGATCATAACTAGTTAAGATTCTGTAGTCAGCTTTTTGCTGAAATATAATTCCTAATGCACTCAGTTTCTGCCAAATTACATTTCCTTTCTTCCTGCTCAAGATATTGCTAAGATACTTTTTGTATTGTCAGTCTCCTGCTCTTTTAGTTAGAACTAGCTGATATACCGGGCGTTGCCCGGGCGTGGAAGGGCAGGGGGCATGGAGTGGAAGGGTGGGGGGGGGCCAAGGGGCGTGGAAGGGCGGGGAGGGCAAAGGGCAGGGGGGCAAAGGGCACGGAGGGGCGGGGGGGAAAAGGGCAGGGAGGGGCGGGGGGGGCAAAGGGCAGGGAGGGGCAGGGGGGGGCAAAGGGCAGGGAGGGGTGGGGGGGCAAAGGGCAGGGAGGGGTGGGGGGCAAAGGGCAGGGAGGGGTGGGGGGGCAAAGGGCAGGGAGGGGCAAAGGGCATGGAGGGGCAAAGGGCAGGGAGGGGCGGGGGGGCTAAGGACAGGGAGGTGCAAGAGGGCAGGGAGGGGCAAGAGGGCAGGGGGGCAAGAGGGCAGGGGGGCAAGAGGGCAGGGAGGGAGGGAGGGGGGCAAAGGGCAGGGGGGGCAAGAGGGGAGGGAGGGGGGCAAAGGGCAGGGGGGGCAAGAGGGCAGGGAGGGCAAAGGGCAGGGGGGCAAAGGGCAGGGGGGTCAAGAGGGTAGGGAGGGGTGGGGGGTCAAGAGGGCCGGGGGGGGCCAAAGGGCAGGGAGGGGCGGGGGGGCTAAGGACAGGGAGGGGCGGGGGTGCCAAAGGGCAGGGAGGGGCAGGGGTGCCAAAGGGCAGGGAGGGGCGGGGGTGCCAAAGGGCAGGGAGGGGTGGGGGTGCCAAAGGGCAGGGAGGGGCGGGGGGGCCAAAGGGCAGGGAGGGGCAGGGGGGCCAAAGGGCAGGGAGGGGCGGGGGGCCAAAGGGCAGGGCGGGGCGGCCAAAGGGCAGGGAGGGGCGGGGGGGCCAAAGGGCAGGGAGGGCAGAGGGGCAGGGAGGGCAGGGGGGCAGGGAGAGAGGGAGGCAGGGAGGGAGGGAGGGGGGCAAAGGGCAGGGGGGGCAAGAGGGCAGGGGAGGCAAGAGGGCAGGGAGGGAGGGGGGCAAGAGGGCAGGGAGGGAGGGGGGCAAAGGGCAGGGGGGGCAAGAGGGCAGGGAGGGAGGGGTTCAAGAGGCCAAAGGGCAGGGAGGGGCGGGGAGGCCAAAGGGCAGGGAGGGGCGAGGGGGCCAAAGGGCAGGGAGGGGATGGGGGGCCAAAGGGCAGGGATGGGCGGGGGGCGGCGGGGGGGCCAAAGGGCAGGGAGGGACAGGGGGGCCAAAGGGCAGGGAGGGGCGGGGGGGGCAAAGGGCAGGGAGGGGTGGGGGGGCCAAAGGGCAGGGAGGGGTGGGGGGGCCAAAGGGCAGGGATGGGCGGGGGGCCAAAGGGCAGGGTGGGGCGGGGGGGCCAAAGGGCAGGGAGGGGCAGGGGGGCCAAAGGGCAGGGAGGGGCGGGGGGGCTAAGGGAAGGGAGGGGCAGGGGGACTAAGGGCATCTAAGGGCAGGGAGGGGCAAGAGGGCAGGGGGGCAAGAGGGCAGGGAGGGGGGCAAGAGGGCAGGGAGAGAGGGGGGCAAGAGGCCAAAGGGCAGAGGGGCAAGGGGGAAAAGGGCAGGGGCAAAGGGCAGGGGGAGGGAGGGTAGGGGGCAAAGGGCAGGGGGCAAAGGGCAGGGGAGGGAGGGCAGGGGGCAAATGGCAGGGGAGGGAGGGCAGGGGGCAAAGGGCAGGGGGAGGGAGGGCAGGGGCAAAGGTCAGGGGGAGGGAGGGCAGGGGGCAAAGGTCAGGGGGAGGGAGGGCAGGGGGGGCAAAGGGCATTGTGAGGGAGGGCAGGGGGGGCAAAGGGCATTGTGAGGGAGGGCAGGGGGGGCAAAGGGCATTGTGAGGGAGGGCAGGGGGGGCAAAGGGCATTGGGAGGGAGGGAAGGGGGGGCAAAGGGCATTGGGAGGGAGGGCAGGGGGGGCAAAGGGCAGGGGGAGGGAGGGCAGGGGGGGCAAAGGGCAGGGAGGGCTAAGGGGGGCAAAGGGCAGGGTGGGCAAAGGGCAGGGGGGCAGAGAGGGTAGGGGGGGGCAAAGGGCAGGGGGAGTGAGTCTTGGACGCGTTAAATAACCCATTCCCCTGTGTTTCCTCACCTTGCACACGGCCGCCCTCCTCCTCCACCTCGGGCTCCTCAGCGGAGAGGCTGAGACGCTCCGGTGAGGAGGTGCTGCACCTCCCGCGGGGAGAGGCGGAGACAGCCGGAGGAGCGGCCTCTGGGACGGGGAGCGGCCTGTGTGAGGGGAGAGCCGCGTGCTCTGTGTGTGTGGGGGGAGGGGGTGAGGAGGGGGGGGGGTGAGCGGGGGGGGGGGTGAGCGCCGGGTGAGGGAGTGGCCTATGGATGGTGAGAGCCGTGGGGAGGTGAGAGTCCCCCGCTGTGTCCCGGGCGCTCGCTCCGCTCCCCCGCTGACTGTAGCGGCGCCGGGGGGGGGGAGGAAAAAGCGCGGGAAAGCGGGAGACCCGGGGAGAGGAGGTGCGCGCGGGTCCCGATGAGCGCCGCGCAGTGTGTGTGTGTGTGTGTTTTTTTTGGACCTTTGGCCCGTCACTCCGCCTCAGGCCAATGAGAGGTGTGGGGGCGGGCCAAGGGGGTGGTGTGAGTGTGTGAGGCCAATGAGAGGTGTGCGGGGGTGGGCGGGCCAAGGGACCACTGAGATTGCCGCTAGGGACAGGGAACACAGTGAAACATACATACATACAATGCTTTCAGAAATATATAGTAGATATAATAGACTGATTCTCTGAAAGATGCAAAATAGTATAATTAGTTGCTAAAGATTCAAGGTCTCTTTTGATAACAGACAATGAATAAGCTATGTATTCAGACATTGCCTGTATTGGGAGAAACACGTCCAAAAATCATGCCACTAATATGTCCTGCCCCTAAACCACGCCCCTAACCAATGCTACGCCAAAGACACACCCAGGTTACGCCTATGTTACGCCTCTAACCAATATCTTCTTTTTCTGGTATAAAAGTCATTACCCTATGAGTAATAAATTGAGACAAAGGATTTGAAACCTGGCTTGCGTTACGTTTCATTTCTTTCGTATTCCCTGTAAGTTCAACAAAAATCGGGAAGTCTGCTGCAAACGGTGCAGATTGTGTATCCAGTCACAAGGCCTTCAGCTTTTGGCAGAGGAAAGGTTCCTCTCAGTTCTGAAGCCTAGGCGAGGAATAACGGTTTTCCTTCAGCTTTGGTGTCAGAGTTGGGGATTCACAGAGGCGGCAAGTGAGTATATGTGATTTTTACATTGTCTCACCCCCCGTCTGGGAATTTAAAAGACCTAAATTGTGACTGAAGATTGGGTTAGAGGCCCTTTAACAACATTTTTGGTTAGATTCCAGAAAATTTTGTGCACGACTGGACTGTTATCTCTGAGCTAGTTGAACGACCATTGTATATTGTGTAAAGTATAAGAATTGTATTATTATTTATCTGCAATTATTTGTCATAATTTAGCTGTTTTTCTTTAAGCTACTAATGGGTTCTTACATGAGTAAGAATAACTCTGGAGGGAAGCCTAGGAATGTACAAGTTTTTAAATGCGAGTGTAAATCTGGTCGGACTCCTGAGGAATTTGTTGCTCAGACAGCTAGTGATTATTATTGTGACCCGTTTGTATGCAGAAGGTTGTTCTCGACATGAAAATAAGGCAATGTATTTACAAGGCAGAGGGCAGAATAGACAGAGATCTTATGCTGGTCCCAGAAATCAATCAGGAAGAATAGCTCAGAATCAGCTTGCCTGTACTGATTGATCTGTGTGGTTGATTGAAGTGCTGGTTGGTTAACGTGTGTGCAGTTAGAACCAGAAGGAAAGGGAAGTATGGGTATACTAGCAGGGGTGGCTGTTTTTGGGGAGTGTGCAGTGGGTTCATCTATTTTTTTTTTCAACAAAAAGGTTTTTATTGGGTTATGATACAGATCAAACATTGTCTAACAACCCACTGTCTTCCCTTAGTGTCCACATTCCCAAATTTTCCTTTTTTCCTACTCCAAACAGTTAAAGACATACAGGACAAACCGACTCACAGACAAGACGAACAGCACAAACAAGTGAGGGGGGGTAGGGGAGGGGGGGGGAAGCACAGAGCATACCGAGCATTCCCATCTTCTGCCAATGTCACGCCATTCCAGCGCGGACCTACCCTAAGGAGCGCTACCTCTGTAGGCCGTCATCCCTACCTGTGCCCCGTCAGATTATTGTCAGTACTGTTACTTCGGAGGAGAATGCATCTCAATTTATTAGGGCAGTATGGTGGCGGCATTCACCCCGGGGATGTCTGATTGGTCTAGCCACGGGGCCCAGACTTTTAGGAAGTTTGTGCCGGTGTCATTGACCAGACTCGTCAATTGTTCCATCCGGCAAATATACCAAATTCTGTTTCGAATTTTCGTAATTGTGGGCAAATCTGCTAGCTTCCACAATGCTGTGATTTCGCACCTCATGGCTGTTGCAAAATGTGCAATCAATTTCTGCGCTGGTCTGCCCAGCCCCCGGATGCGCCTGCCCAGCAGGAACAACCAGGGGTCCAGGGGGACCGCCAGTCCGAGAATTCTCTGTAGCCAATCTTGGATTTCCTCCCACAAAGGAGCCACTCTGGTGCAGCCCCACAGCATGTGAAGTAAGTCTGCATGTTCCCCACATTGTTTAGGGCACAATGGGGGGTAATCCTTTACAAACTTTGCCAATCTCATTGGGGTAAGGTACCACCTCATTAGGACCTTATATGCATTCTCCTTCAACGTGGTGCATATAGAGCTCTTAGCTGCTGCCAGTACTATTGTGGACCAGTCCTCGTCACCTATCGTTTCCTCTAAGTCCGATTCCCATTTGTTCCTGTAACTAAGTTTGGTATCGTCGTCAGTTCTCGGACAGACCACCTCCCTGTAAATCCTAGACGTAAGTCCCGTGGTGTCCGTACCTCTGGAACACAGCTGCTCAAAATTTGTTCGCCGGGGGCGTTTTGGGATCTTTGTGTAGAATGCTCTTATCTGGAGGTATCTAAAAAATTCAGAGTTTGGCATCTCTGCTTCTGATTTAATTTGGTCAAAGGATTTTATTGATTGGCATCCCTCCAGATGTAGTAGCCTCGTGAGGCCCTTTGTTTTCCATGTGACTAGGTTCTTGCTCAGCAGGCCCAGAGCGAAATCAGGGTTCCCCACAAACGGGGTCATGAGGGTGTGCTGGGTCGTAAGGGCACACCTATATCTAGTGTTCTCCCAAGTTGTCAACGAGCTACTCAGAGCGGCCAGCGGCTCTCCCATGGTCCCATGTACCTTTTTTGGTAGCCAAATTAGATCTTGTAGATCTACTGGGACGCAGCATGTTGTTTCTAGCTCCACCCATCTACGCAAGCTAGGGTGCATATGCCACTGAATAATTTAGGTTAATTGTGCCGCTCTGAAATACGATATCAAGCAAGGTACCCCCAGTCCTCCTTTAACTGTTGGCCTGGTTGGAATGCTAAATTTGATGCGTGGTTTTTTATTACCCCAAACGAATTTCACCATGGAGGACTGTAAACGGAGGATATCATCTTTGGTCACTTGTATTGGAAGGGTCTGAAAGAGATACAAGATTCTGGGAAGAAAATTCATCTTGAGGCTCTGGATCCTGCCGATCCATGAAATTGCGTAGCCTGACCAAATCCGAAGATCCTCCTTCAGAGTCCTAACCAGTTTGGGGTAATTGGCTTAATATAGGGCGTTATAATCTTTGGTGATATTAACCCCTAGGTATTTAATGGAGGAGGCTTGCCATTTGAAGTTAAAATTTAGATCAATTAGTTTTTCGGTGACCTTTGGCAGGTTTGTATTTAGAGCTTCTGATTTGGTTTGGTTAATCTTGAATCCCGAGATCTTGTTAAATTCGCCGAGCAGGCTGAAAACATTCGGCAGGGAGGTAAGGGGCTTTGATAACATTAGGATAATGTCATACGCATACAGGGCCACCTTGTGTGACTGTTCTTTAATTTGTATACCTGCTATGTCGGGACTATTATGGATATGTGCCGCCAAGGGCTCTATACATAATGCGAAAATAAGTGGGGACAGGGGACATCCCTGCCTGGTGCCACTTTTTATCGGGAAGTCTTCCGAAGGGAAGCCCTGGTGTCTGACCCTCACCCTCGGTTCCCGATAAAGAGCTAGAATGGCGCCCAACATTCTCCCCCCTATGCCGAACTCCCCAAGCGTCTCTGTGAGGTAGGGTTAATCGATTCGGTCAAAGGCCTTCTCGGCATCCAGACTCAATGCCATAGACGGGATGTGTTTTCATTGTGCCAAATTAATTAGGTCTATGATCCGTCTAGTATTGTCTGCCGCCTGCCTCCCGCATATGAACCCTACTTGATCGGGGTGGACCAGCTTTGGCATAACTGTGTTTAGGCGGTTAGCCAACAATTTGGAGAAAATGTTGGTGTCCGAGTTGATAAGGGATATCGGACGGTAGCTTTTGCAGTCAGATGGGTCCTTCCCAGGTTTGGGGATCACTGATATAGACGCTTGGAGCATTTGGCCAGGTATAGGGGCACCTTCTAGGAATGAGTTAAACAGTCTTACCTGGTGAGGCACTAGAATTTTTCGGATTTTTTTGTAGTAAAGATTAGAGAAGCCATCCGGGCCTGGGGCTTTGGATGGCTTCAGTGCTTTGATTACCTCCGTTATTTCCTCACCTGAGAAATCTTCCTGTATTGCCTCCCTTTCCTTCCTGCCAAGTCTGGGTAATTTTGCTCCCTTTAAAAATGTCTTCAGCTGCCTATGAGTGTTCTCACAATGGGAGACCTTAGCCCCATCATAGAGGGTCTCATAGTAGTTTTTAAATTCGTCTACGATTTGTTTGGGATCAGAAGTGATCTCCTTTTTTGGTTCGAATTGCCTGGATGTGAAAGTTACGGTTAATGTTCCTAAGTTTATTGGCAAGAGGGGTATCTAGCTTGTTCGCTTTTTCATAGAATTTACGCCTGGACCAGGTCATCTCCTTCTCAGCTCGGGAGGACATCAGTAAATTTAATTTCGTTTTGGTATCACGCCAGGCCTTAAGGGTCTGTGCTTGTTTGTTATTTTTATGGAGGGCAGATAGGGCTGTCAATTCGGATTGTAGGGTCTTAATCTTATGTTCCCTTTCTTTTTTCCGCCTGCTCGCTATCCCTATGAGCTCACCACGTAGAGTCGCCTTATGGGCCTCCCATAAGGTGGATTGAGATGCCACGCTACCAACATTCTCATTGAAATAGTCCCTGATTTTATCCCCTACCGTTGTTTCAATCTCTGGGATTTTTAATAGTAACTCATTGAGTTTCCATGTCGCTCCTGGCCTGTCTAGTCTGAAGTCAGTGCACCGCAGCTCTACAGGTGCATGATCAGACCATGAAATATCATGGATACCCGTATGGGAGATCTGCGAAACCATTCTGTTGGACACAAAGAGGTAGTATATCCTGCTGTATCGGTCGTGTGGTGTGATAAAATGTGTACTCTTTGTCTCCGGGGTGCTGCTCGCGCCATATGTCCACTAATCTATTTGCTTTAAGGCCGCAGGTCCACGCTGCTCTGCTTTGTGGGTGTTTAGCCCCGCTGGGCGTGCATCGATCGGCCTGAGGGTCCAGCGTTAGGTTAAAGTCCCCTCCTAGCACTATACCGCCCTGCGCCACTTTGTGTAGGGTCGTGAAGAATCTATCAAAAAAGGTGTCAGCACGCTCGTTAGGCGCGTAAACGTTTGCTAAGGTGAGAAATTGCCCTCGGATGACACCCACCACTATTATGAATCGCCCATTTTTATCTCGTATCGTGAGTTTAATGTCTAACGCAAGGCGGTTATGCACCAGGATCGCGACCCCTCTTTCCTTTTTGTTAGCCGCTGCAGAGACCCAAGTTTGGTATCTGCCGTCAATGTATTTTGGGGAGTTAGATTTAGAGAAATGTGTCTCCTGTAGTAGGATGATGTCAGGGTCATGTTTTCTGTAATCAGTCATAGCTAACTGTCTTTTCAGGGGGCTGTTGAATCCTTTCACATTGTGTGAAATTACGGTGAGATCCCTACCCATCGGTGATGTCAGGATATTGCCCTGCGATGTAGGCTGGCGCGTTGGCCAGAGGTCTCTGGGGCCCCTGGATCCAGGATGCGTCTCGTGTTCCTCCAATCTGTGCGGGGGGGAAACAGAGGGGTACACACACCACGAACAAAGGGAGAATGACACAAAGACAAATATAACCTTCGGTGAGCCATAGGGACTGAGTCCCCAAGGTCACCTGAATTGCCCCGTCTGGGGGTCCGGCCTGGGCGAGTCCGCTTCTGATCTTGCTGAAGCGCTCCTGGCCCATGGCTTCCGGCCCAGTGGGGTCTTGCATGGGTCCCTTGGGGGTTGCCCCCCAAGTACCCATGTGGAGTCTCATGACGACGATGGGCGTGTAGCCATTATAAACAATTACAACCATTTTAACCGTTGAAAATCACATAGTTCGTGAAGAAAAACAAAAAGCCGCTCCTGAGCGCATGTTGAAATCTGTTCAGTCCCCCTACTCTGTTGCATGTTACTTCTGCATACCCCATGTGCGTGGCCTGCTCACTAATCACCTCCTTCCCCTTTTATGTGTGCAGCGTATATTTGGTGTGAGTGTATCTTCTTGATGGTGTGGGTACAAAGGAGTCCCCTTATGACACTCTGTGGCCTTAGCTGCCTCTCCGGTGGAGCTTCCGCCAATGTAACCCCAGAACCCATCTATCTGCTTCCTCCCTGTAAGTGGGCTTCCCTGATCTGTGTCAAGTCCGGGAAAGGTGCTGTTTTTATTCCAAAGGCTAGGGGTGTTACCCGTTGTCGCGTGAGGCCTATGTGGGGCTAGTCTGGGTGCTGGTCCTTGTCTAGGTTCTTTGTTCCCTCTCCACCCTGTAGCACCTGGCGCTATACCCCTGTGTGTGGTCTGAGGCTATTTGTTTATGCTACGTTCTTCTTTATTGGTGTGGGAGAGAACCCCTGCTGGCTCCGCAGGCCTCAGGTTGCTTCCGCTGCACACCGGTTGTGTACTTCCGGTCCCGGCTATGGCGTGCCCCATCCAAGATGGCCGCGCGGCCATATCCGGTGATGTCTGTCCGGTTCCTGTCCTTTGGCTGCCGGATATCCTCGGAGGTGGACGTCTTCCCGCGCTGGGTCCTTCTTCATCCGGTGATGTGCCGTTTAGCCCGCCAAGACCAGGAGCGCCTTCATCTTCATGGGCGTGCGTTCCACGGCCCTCTTCCGGGTTGTAGTCTGCCACGCACCACCGGGATTTCTGGTAAGTACTTTGTCCTTGTGGTTTAGCAGGGTATCGTGTCGTTTGGTGGTCGTACGCAACATCAGTAAGATGATGTAGTGGCTTTGTGGGGCTTCTTCCTAGGGGTCAACCTCGCGTCTTTGAGCAGTTTATTAGAGGTTATCTGCGCCCATTAAACTGTAACTTGTGCATCAACTTAGGCAACAGAACCATGAAAAGTGTCTTTATTTCCCCCCTTATTTGTTCATTCTTTCTCTGATTCACTTGTTGTGCGAGACTTCTTGGAGGCGTTGGCCTGACACCATTCTGTATCGGGCTCCGGTTTCCGCCGGGGCCCCGGCGCCTCACCCTCCTTCACCCCCAACTTGCGGAGGAAGTCGTCGCCTTCTTCTGGGTTTTTCATGGAGATGGCCTTCCCGTTTCTAATGACCAGCAGGCCAAACGGGAAGGTCCATCTATAGCGTATGGCTCTGTCCCGGAGTACCTTTGTGACTGGCTGAAGCTTCATGCGCCGGGCCAGAGTTATGAAGGACAAGTCCTGGAACAGCTGGAGGGCGGCCCCCTCAAACCGACAGGCTCCCTCCAGTCTTGCCTTTTGGAAAATCGCTTCACGGGTACGAAAATAATGCATGCGGGCGATGACATCCCGCGGCTGGGCGTTTGCCACCGGTTTACTCCTTAGGGCTCGGTGACACCTGTCCATCATTAGCTCCGCCGCAGGGGTGTCCGGGAGCAGGGTCGCCATCCATCGGGTAACGAACTCCTCAACCTCTGTTATTTCTTCGGGGATGCCGCGTATTCTAACATTGCTGGGGCGGTCCCGGTTCTCGGAGTCCTCTTGTCGGTCCGCCAGGTCCGAGATCTGGGCTTGGAGATAGGAGGTCCGTTTCTCCGATTTTTTGATGGTTGCGGAGACGGTCGCCATTTTATCTTCCAGGGCCCCCGTTCTTTCACCGAGGCCCTGAACCTCCTTCTTGAGCTCCTGGATTTCCGCACGGAAGAGCGTCTTCATTCTGTTATACAAGCGATCGAAATCGCAGCGCCGTACTGGTTGCTGCTCCGGTGCCTCGTCCATATCTTCTTCGCGGTCGGAACCCGAGCCCACGGCGGAACTGGGCGCCATTTCTGTCTCGGCATGTCTGGCTGCAGACCGACTGAGATACTTCCGTAAATCGCCTGTATTTTTCTTTTTTGTCGATTGCGGAGCCATCCCTGCTATCTCCCTAACTAGCGTGGGGGAACGTTGGTTGTGAAATTCGTTTTTTTTTGGCTGTAATTGTGTTAAATCATTAGCGGGGGTAGGAGCTCCTGGCTTAAGCAGCTAGTCCCCTCACCATCGCGCATGCGCCTTCGACTCCCGGGTTCATCTATTTTTAAAGTGTGCTGTAATTTGAAGCCTGTAACTTTTTTTTTTCCCTTTCTCCTGCCTGAGGCAGAGTGGGTGTGGTTGGTTAATTGGCTGGCCTAACACACCTGCAGTGGGTGGGGTTAGTTAATTGATAACCTATCTCACCTGGTGGGTGTCCCTATTTAAACAGAGGCTTCTAACGAATCCTGAGCTTGCGTGTACTGATTGATCTGTGTGGTTGATTGAAGTGCTGGTTGGTTAAAGTGTGTGCAGTTAGAACCAGAAGCAGTTTGAACAAGGAAGCAGTTAAACAAGGTATAGTTTATTGAAGTACAGTTTACTGTTAGTACTTCTAAACTTCATAGTTGCTAGAATGAGCAGGATTGAAAAGGCCACTCAATGCACATCTTGCCACATGTATGTGCACTTGGAGCAGCTGTTCCAAGGAGCATACCGCTGTGAGAAGTGTGAGCAGGGGGTCTCTTTGGAATCAGAGATTGCTGATCTGAAGAGGCAACTTGCAATATTGAGGGACACTGGCAATCTTGAAAGGGAATTAGAGCTCACTGAGCAGGCCCTTGCTTCGACTAGTGGTGCAGATGGTGGCGCTTTTAGTGAGGAGCAGGTAGGTAGCTTAGTTGCTGTTAGTGAGGAGCAGGTAGGTAGCTGGGTGACAGTTAGAAGGGGAAGCAGGGGCAATAGGGAGAGGCAGGTAATTTCTGAGCTGACAAATCCCAATAGATTTGCCATGTTGAGTGAAGATATTGGGAATGTTGGGGCAGAAATGGCAAGGCTGGGGGAGACTAATTCCTCTAGCAGCCAGGGGAATAGTTCCTCCAGCACAGTGGGGACTCAGGATGCTCAGATGTAAAGAAAGATTGTGGTGGTAGGGGACTCCATTATTAGGAAGGTAGATAGGGCTATCTGTTGCCGGGATCGCATGAACCGAACAGTTTGTTGTCTCCCGGGTGCTCGGATTCGGCTAATTGCGGATCGGGTAGACAGATTGTTGGGGGGGGGCTGGGATTGACCCGGCGGTCTTGGTACATGTTGGCACCAATGACAAAGTTAGAGAAAGATGGAGGGTCCTAAAAAATGATTACAGGGATCTAGGCCAAAAGCTTAAGGCAAGGACCTCCAAGGTAGTATTTTCTGAAATACTACCAGTGCCATGCGCTACCGCAGGGAGACAGAGATCAGGGAGGTTAATGCATGGCTGAGAAAGTGGTGTAGGAAGGAGGGGTTTGGGTTTTTAGAGCACTGGGACTCCTTTTCTGAGAGGTGCCATCTATATTCTAGGGACGGATTGCACCTCAATGAAGAGGGATCTTCTGTGCTAGGGGGGAGAATGCTAAAAAGGTTGGAGGAGATTTTAAACTAGGATGGAGGGGGGAGGGAAATTAAACAGATAATGAACTAAATGGAATAGATGAGGACACAAGGGGGTATGGAGGTAGAATGGGGGCAAGTGCAAGTTTGATAAGCAGTGAGATACCCATAGTAAATAAAGATAATACTAGAAAACTTCTAAAGACTAAACCAAGTGGGAGCAGAAAGGAAGGAGCAGATAAGATAATAGTTCAGGCTGAAAAAAAACTTAAATGCATGCTTGCTCATGCAAGAAGCCTGACAGATAAAATGGGGGAGCTTGAATTAATAGCTACAAGGGAGCAGTATGATATCATAGACATTACTGAAACCTGGTGGGATGAAACTCATGACTGGACAGTTAATTTAAAGGGGTATTCTCTTTTTCGGAAGGATCGAACAAATAGAAGGGGAGGTGGAGTATGTCTATATGTTAAACCAGATCTAAAACCTATTATAAGGGATGATGTCTATCAAGGGAATGATGAAAATGTAGAGACCTTGTGGATAGAAATTAGCAGTGGAGGTAAAAGTATAAAGAAAATGTTTGTGGGAATATGCTATAAACCACCAAATATCTGTGAGATTGAGGAAGCTAAAATACATTTGCAAATGGAGAAGGCATCAAAACTGGGTCATGTTTGCATAATGGGGGATTTTAATTATCCAGACATAGACTGGGGCAATGAGATTAGCGTTACAACAAAAGGAAACAGGTTTTTGGGGGTGCTTAAAGATAATTATATGACCCAAATTATTGAGGAACCAACCAGGAGAGGGGCAGTTCTGGATTTGGTCATATCAAACAATGTAGAAGTAATAACAAATATTCAAGTCCTGGAACATTTGGGTAACAGTGATCATAACATGGTCTCATTTGAAATAAATTATCAAAAAACAGATTACTTGGGTTCAACAAAGACTTTAAACTTTAGAAAGGCAGATTTTAATAAACTGAGGTCTAATCTAGTAGTAATACAATGGGATGATGTTTTTGCAGGGAAAAATGTAGAAGATAAATGGGCAGTATTTAAAACATTGTTAGAAAAGCACACTTATCAGTGTATACCCTTGGGTAATAAGTATAAAAGAAATAAGTCAAAACCAATGTGGCTAAATAAACAGGTAGGGGAGGAAATGGACAAGAAGAGGAAGGCGTTTAGATTCTTTAAGTCATAAGGGACAGAGACATCGTATCAGAATTATAAGGAATGTAACAAAAATTGCAAAAGGGCAATTAAATGAGCAAAAATGGATAATGAAAAAAGGATTGCAATAGAAAGTAAGGTCAACCCTAAAAAGTTCTTTAAGTACCTTAATAACAAAAAAATGAGAAATGAAAATATAGGACCCTTTCAGTGTGAGATGGGTAGGCAGATTATTGGAGATAAGAAAAAAGCAGAGGTATTAAACAAATTATTTGCCTCTGTGTTTACCAGGGAAGAATCAAGTTCAATAGTAGCGCCACAGGAGGAAGCCACAACCTCCATATTAATGACCAATTGGTTAACTGAGGAAGAAGTTCATAAGCGACTTGACAAAATTAAAGTAAATAAGGCACCTGGCCCCGATGGCATACATCCAAGAGTTCTCAAGGAGTTAAGCTCAGTAATAGCAAAACCATTATATTTAATATTCAAGGACTCCATTTCCACAGGCTCAGTACCACAAGATTGGCGTAAAGCAGATGTGGTGCCTATATTTAAAAAGGGAGCTAGATTACACCTGGGGAATTACAGACCTGTAAGCCTGACTTCAATAGTAGGGAAACTACTTGAAGGTTTAATACGGGATAATATTCAGGAATACCTAATGGAAAACAAAATTATTAGTAATAGTCAGCATGGATTTATGAAGGATAGATCTTGCCAAACTAACCTTATTTGTTTCTTTGAGGAGGTAAGTTGGAATTTAGACCAGGGTAATGCAGTTGATGTGGTCTACTTAGATTTTGCAAAGGCCTTTGATACGGTTTCACACAAGAGGTTGGTGTACAAAATAAAGAAAATTGGACTCAGTAATGATATATGCACCTGGATTGAAAACTGGTTAAAGGACAGACAACAGAGGGTTGTCATAAATGGAACTTTTTCAGGTTGGGCTAAAGTCGTGAGTGGAGTACCTCAAGGATTGGTACTGGGACCCCTGCTTTTTAACTTGTTTATTAATGACCTTGAGGTTGGGATCGAGAGCAAAGTCTCCATCTTTGCTGATGATACTAAATTGTGTAAGGTAATAGAATCAGAGCAGGATGTCATTTCTCTTCAGAAGGACTTGGAGAGACTGGAAACGTGGGCAGGTAAATGGCAAATGAGGTTTAATACAGATAAATGTAAGGTTATGCATTTGGGATGCAAGAATAAAAAGGCGACTTCAAATTAAATGGAGATATATTGGAGGAATCCTTGATGGAGAAGGATTTAGGAGTGCTTGTAGACAGCAGGCTTAGCAATAGTGCCCAATGTCGTGCAGTAGCTGCAAAGGCAAACAAGATCTTATCTTGCATCAAACGGGCAATGGATGGAAGGGAAGTAAACATAATTATGCCCCTTTACAAAGCATTAGTAAGACCACACCGTGAATATGGAGTACAATTTTGGGCACCAATCTTAAGAAAAGACATTATGGAACTAGAGAGAGTGCAGAGAAGAGCCACCAAATTAATAAAGGGGATGGACATTCTAACTTATGAGGAGAGGCTAGCTAAATTATATTTATTTACATTAGAAAAGAGGCGTCTAAGAGGGGATATGATAACTATATACAAATATATTCAGGGACAATACAAGGAGCTTTCAAAAGAACTATTCATCCCACGGGCAGTACAAAGGACTCGGGTCATCCCTTAAGGTTGGAGGAAAGGAAATTTCACCAGCAACAAAGGAAAGGGTTCTTTACAGTAAGGGCAGTTAAAATGTGGAATTCATTACCCATGGAGACTGTGATGGCATATACAATAGATTTGTTCAAAAAAAGGTTGGACATCTTTTTAGATGGGAAAGGTATACAGGGATATACCAAATAAGTATACATGGGAAGGATGTTGATCCAGGGATTAATCCGATTGCCAATTCTTGGAGTCAGGATGGAATTAATTTTTCCCCTTAATGGGGTTTTTTGTTTGCCTTCCTCTGGATCAATAAGTAAGTATAGATATAGAATAAAGTATCTGTTGTCTAAATTTAGCATAGGTTGAACTTGATGGACGTACGTCTTTTTTCAACCTCATCTACTATGTAACTATGGTGCCTGTTTCAACTGTGGTAATACTGGTCATTGGCAGAGAGAGTGCCCATATCAGAGTCAGAAGCAGGGAAGTGTAGCTTCGCCCGTGGGGGCTCAGAGTGCAAGTCTCTGTAAAAAAAAAAAAAAAAAAAACACCGCTACCTTATGTAAAAGAGTTTGTTTGTAACCCTGATTAATTTTTTCCTGAATGATTTCTTGTGTGAAAGATACTGTGGGTCATGCTGATTATCATGTGTGTATAGGTCGCCATCCATGCATTTGCAGATAATTACAAAAAAAATATGAATATTAGTTGCTCATGATGAAATCTAAATTTTAAAAAGGTGTACACCGAATATAGGAGAGAAATACCTCACAACAAAAGGGGAGAATATTCAGCTCTGTCCCTGGTTATAGTTTGAAAGGTTTATTCGTCCTAGCCAGGCGGATGGATACTTTTTAAACCGGACACATTGCTTTTCGTTTGCGGTATTTCTATCTTAAGGAAAGGAGGGGCACAGCCTCTCCCTTACAGTTTAAAGAATGTGAAGCATTCACATTAAAATTAACTAGCTCTGTGCTTAAGCAGTTTATTTGTGAGAACAAGGTAATGTAGAACTGTTTTGTTATCTGTTTATTTCTGTGAAGCTGGCTGTGTATGAGAGACGTTTTTGTGTTGAGTGTCCTGTATTGTGTGTAACCCGTAAGATAACACATTTCAATTTTATTTCTACAGGATTAAGATATGTTTGGGAATGTTTTTGTTTAAAAATGCTGGTAAAAGCTCACAAGCACTGTTTGAATTAATATATTGTATTATATATGTATATAACGCCATTAATGTGCATAGCGCTTCAAAGGAGGGTGTCCGTGGTGGCAAATGCTGCAGAGAGGTTGAGTAATATGAGCAGAGTGTAATGATATCTGTCTTTAGCAGCATGGAGGTCATCAGTTATTTTAGTGAGAATTGTCTCCGTTAAATAAGCAGTATAGAAGCCATATAAGACAGGTAGAGTCAAGCTTGCTGTTTTTTTAGTCATGGTATAACTGTTGCATGTTTGAAGATATTTTGTTTAGTTTAAGAGAGGGCAGAGTTGAAACGGGATAGCATAAAATTGTATTGATGGAAGTTTGCAGGAATATGAGATTTCTTTCAGAAGGCATTCAGGTGAATTAGTGGAAGAATATTGCATGCTCTTGTTGGCATAGATTTGGTGTTTATAAGTAATTTGAAATATTCCCGTTATTTAATATTTGAAAGGCCATACAAAATGCAGTTTTAGGACAGCGTGGAAAGCTTCATATTTAACATTAAACTAATGTTACAATCCCCTGCGCGAGGGATTAATAAGACAGTGAAACCCGTTATCTGCTATCCGTACTTTAAGGTTTCTTTCGAAAAGCCTGGAACAACTGGCTGTTTGCCCAGAAAGAAAAAAGCGCTTTGAAAATTATTTTTTTTCCTTTTTAAAGTCAGAGTGTCTTTAAAAGTTAATGCTGGCCGTGTGCTCAGCACTTTGCAAAGAGTTCAAAATTATTTGTCTATTTTAAAAGGAAATCTCTTGTTCAGGATTTTTATTATATTTACAGGTTCCCTATTGTTAATGCCACAGCTGTTAAAAGACCTACTGCAGGCTTTATCTTTTAACACAAGCAGTAAATATTTTTAGAGTTGCTACACATACAAATCTATTGACCAGTTTAATTTTGCTATATATCAAGCAACCTGTTTTCATAACTATTTTTGTATTTTTGTTCATATAGATAATATATGAAAAAAAGAGGGGAGATACATAGGTTATTGAAGGACTCTCTGAGATCCCTATAGAGGAGCCAGAACTTGATATGTTGTAAATAATACACAATGCACAACAGGTTCAGAATTTATTTGAAGTAATGTTAACTCCAATGGCTATTGCAGTAATAAAGGTTGCTGCCATACTAACAGGGCTGACAGGCCCCTGGTAAAAAATAATAATACCTTTGCAGATGTCACAGCAAAGCAGGTAGCAACTGCAGTGAAAAGAGAAACTAAACTACAACCAAGCGCTCAACCTATTGTGAATTGTGTGTATAGTGAATTAGTATATACAACAAGTGAAATATAAATAATAATAAAATATAAATGAAATAATGTGACAATAATAAGTGTGTTAAACGTATTGAGGATAACCACTATATAATATATACCCCACACCATCAGATTAGGGGAGGGTATGGGATTGGGCTGCCCAGGACTATAAACAAGCTATTCCATATAGCTGTAAAACCGAAATGTTAGTACAGAGAGCAAAGTCCTTGGCGCACTATCAAGTGCATAACCTGATAAATTAGTCCTGTTTGTTGAAAAACTGGTAGGAAAATGTCCACAGTCTGACTTCCTGGTTTTCTTCTGAAGTTTGTTGATCTGCAATCAAAGAGAACAGGAAACCATTGCGCAGTATCTCATATGTATTGAAGCCTCATTCACACAGCTGCTAGATACTTACATCTAGATGGGTGAATGCAGGCCTTGAAAGGTATCTTTAAACCGGAGAATAGTATCTGTCACCGGGTCCCCACTGATGTTGCTCCCGCTCCACAGATGGCCGGTCCGCCCAATGATACACAAAAGATAAAAGGCCCAATAGTGTGGTACAGTACAATTTAATAAAACAATAAAAAGACCAACATATAATGCACTCACATGCTAGATGATCTAACTGCACGATTTACAATGTGCCGTCCGCAAGCATGAGGGGCTGAACCGTGATGTGCGTGGAGGCTGGATCCTGCGTGTATCTCCTCCTCGCGGCCGCAAATCGGAGCGCCAGGTCCACCTCAGATGTCGTCACCTCAAACAGCAACCTCCTCAGCTGGTACTAGCACGTAGCAATGCGTGCAGCTATGCTCCACCCTACGCGCGTTTCGTGACCTCTGACGTCACTTCCTCAGGGGTAATGGAGCATGGATGTTGTATGGTGCTATTTAAGCACAGCTAATTGGCCCTAAACTCGCCCTGATAGGATAATTATTCCCAGAGGGATATTGGGCTAATTGGTGTTATAAGGTGCTGCTTAAGCACAACTAGATAGCCCTAGACTTGCCCTGATAGGATATTTATTCCCAGAGGGGTGTTGGGCTGATTGACTGGTGTAATGATGTTTTCATTACAGAATCCTGTCATATATCGTAAATGTATCACAAACTTGTTATAATAAGACTGTAACACAACATTTCTAAAATACAATTCACATACAGTATTACATATGATATTAAAAAACAACAACAGATAATACAATTGATATTTCTAATGCATGAAAATAAATATATATAAACATTCATGTCTGAATTCATTTAATACAGTACTAATTGATTATATACTTAAAATGAGCTTATATAAAAATGGAACTTCAAATTGGTATCCATATAGTGTGTATGGGACAGATTGAACAGAGGACTCATAGGAATTAAATGATGCTGGCTGACTGATTTTGCATGTTTGATATTGATCAACTATCAATTTGATATCAATTAGCTATCTCTCAAAAAGGATGCCAGGTCAAACTCTATGTTTAGACCTTTTGGGGTTAATGTTTTTAGGGTGTATATCCAATAGCTTTCACGCCGCGATATTAGATTGATTTTATCTCCCCCTCTCCAGTTTTGTTTGGGGCAATCTATACCCTTGCAGACCAATCCCTCGGGGTTTTGGTTATGTTTTATTTTGAAGTGATTCGAGACACTATGTGTCTCGAGACCCCTTTTAATATTGTAAATGTGTTCCGCAAAGCGTCTCTTTAATGGTCTACCTGTTCGCCCTACATATTGTAGCCCACAGGGGCATTCTAACAGGTAGACCGTAAAGGAGCTTTTACAATTTATGAAGGATTTAATTGGAAATACAACACCTGTTATATTGGATTTAAATTCCCTACATTTGGTACTGTATTTGCAGCCAATGCATTTCCCACATGTAAAGAACCCATTTAGTTCCCTAAGCCATGTGGTATTGGATTTTTTTGCCACGTCAAATGGACAGCTTGGGGAGAGTTGTAGTTTAAGATTATCTGCCCTTTTAAACACTATTTGGGGAATTTTTGGTAAAATGGTGTTTAATGTTTGGTCTCCCTGTAAGATGCCCCAATGTTTTTTAATTATTTGTGTAATTTTCGGGGCCATGGCATTATATTTGATAATGAATGGAATAAATTCCCCTTCTTTGGATTTCTTTTTATTTGGATTCATTACTATTAGATCTTCCCTTGGGATATTTTTTACTGATTCTAGTGCCCTTATTACCTTAGTGTGCTTGTATTCCCTATCCATAAATTTATTTGTTAGTTCTTCTGCCTGTATATCGAATATCTCAGTTCTGGAACAATTTCTTTTTGTTCTGAGAAATTGCCCCTTGGGTATATTGTTTATCCATCTTTGATTATGATGACTTGATGCCAACAAGTAAGTGTTGGCATCCACCTTTTTATAAAAGGTTTTTGTCTCGATGGACCCTTCTTCTATATATAAGGTTAGATCTAAGAAATCTATGGTTTGGGGACTATTGCTAAAGGTAAATTTTAAATTTAATTTGTTTTGATTAAGGTACTCTTGGAATTTAAGTAAATCCTCGTTACTTCCCCCCCAGATACACAGCACATCATCAATGTAGCGTTTCCATAGCACCAGGTCCTCCCCATATGGGTTGTGGGATAGGATATTGTCCTCTTCCCACATACCCATAAATATGTTGGCATAGCTGGGGGCGAACCTGGTGCCCATTGCGGTACCGCATATCTGGAGGTAGAAGCTGTCGTCATGATGGAAGAAGTTGTGTTTTAGAATGAATTTTATTCCATCTATTATAAAGTTTTTAAATTTTATCTCCAAGCTGTCATCACGATCCAAAACTCTTCTGATCGCCGCGACACCTAATTATATTTTTTATATTATTATATTTCACTTGTTGTATATACTAATTCACTATACACACAATTCACAATAGGTTGAGCGCTTGGTTGTAGTTTAGTTTCTCTTTTCACTGCAGTTGGTTCCATTTTTCTACACTAGCAGCCAACCATTTAAAATTTAGAATGTCACTGTTTTCTAACCGTGCACTACGGAGTAGTCATATTGACACCATCTTTGCTGATGAGTCAGGGGTGGAGAATATAGATATAGACACTGAAAATTTGGACACATTATTTAATAAAGTAGAGAAATCACTCACATTAGAAATGAGACAAATTTGGGAAGTAGTAACACTAAAGAAATACATGGAGTATCATAGGATACCACGGGGATTGAGGGTTCTCAAGCCACCCACACTGGAAACTGACAATGAGGTGTTTTTGAAAGAATGGAATCACATTCTGGATACATGCTCATATGATCTGATGAGATTATCAATTCAGTATAGAACTAAGTCTCTCGATGTCCTGGATAAGGAAATCGCTGAGACTCAAGAAAAATTGGCGGTTTTCTCAGAGTCCAAAGAATATAAAACTTTGGATGAGAAAATAACCAAAAGAATTGAAAAACTAGAAAAGGAAGTGATCAATACCAAACAAAAAAAGTTTATTAGGGACAGAAAGGATTATGAACAAAATAAACAGAGGGACTGGAAGACAGAGAAAAAAGTCATAATCTCTGAAGAACCTCCATGTTCGGAGGGAACACCTGTCCCCAAAGAGACACCCAAAATAGACAAAAAAGACATACAGAAAGGAACTAAAATGTCTGGTAAAAATAAAAAACCATCGGGTCAATTACGCCCTTTCTTTGGCACTAGACCACAAGTACCATTCAAAGATGGTTACCAAAGATATCAGGGCCCACCATATAGGGGCTATCATGATGATCGTGAGAACTATGGTCATCGTGACTACTATCATGATAGACATAGGGACCACGATTTCAATGCATATAGACCCAACAATACATTTAGACCCTATGATGTACCACGAAGGGATTTTGTACCTAACCAATCCCCGGTGTCTTTTTTAGATCACGACAGGGAGCAGGACTTCCCTACAAGGAGGGACAGCGAAACAAAAAATCCAGTGGGGAGACAAGACACTCCTCGCTCCACAAGGCGGAAAAGAACAGAGGACTCAGAGGAAAAAGAGGAGGGAGGAAATAGAAAAAAACAAGAACTCGGGAACCTAAGGTAGGAGCCACGAATGTGTTCAACATCAGTGGACA
This sequence comes from Ascaphus truei, assembly GCF_040206685.1. Classification (NCBI taxonomy): domain Eukaryota; kingdom Metazoa; phylum Chordata; class Amphibia; order Anura; family Ascaphidae; genus Ascaphus; species Ascaphus truei. The sequence goes on from NC_134499.1 coordinate 17,193,519, forward strand.
CCAGACCACTGCGGTTGAGGACAGGGTCCTATCAAAGGGTCTAAATTTTGCTCCATCACAGGGACCTAATATGTTCAACCTCTATGTTGACACTCACAAATTTGTGAGAAGGCTGACTTTGAAAAAATATTTTTTAAAGGATGCTGTAACTAGAAGCATTACACATACAGAGAGCTCTCCAACTGTAACAGAACCCATTATAAGAAAGCAATTCAAAAACCCATCAGTCTTTTATCCAAGACATATAAAGGGCAATTTCTTGGATACTTTTACTGAGTTGGTAATTAAGGATATGGAGAAGGCAGCTAATGAATTCACCATTAAAAATCACAATCTTAGCTTATTGGAAAAGCAAGCCATTAAGGGGTTAGAAAGTAACCCTAACATAGTGATTAAGGCCGCGGATAAGGGCGGGGGAATCGTCATCATGGATTCATCCTATTATAGGAAAGAGTCCATGAGGATACTAAGCGACCAGGATACATATATTAAATTAGATCACAATCCATCAGTAGTTTTTAAAGAAACAATAAAGGACTACATACAAAAAGGTTTTAATGATGGAGTTATCTCAAAGGGAGAATTGGAATTCTTGGACATCACACAGCCAAGAGTTCCAGTTTTCTACTTCATTCCCAAGATCCATAAGGATCTTTGGAATCCGCCAGGCAGCCCAATAATATCGGGCATAAAATCCATGTCGTCCAACCTTTCCCAGTTCATAGACTCAGTACTCCAAAAATATGTCCTGAATATGCCCTCCTATCTCCGCGACACCACTCATGTTCTGAACATCTTAAAGGATATACAGTGGGCTAGTCACTACACATGGGTCACGTGTGACGTGACCTCACTGTACACTGTCATTGACCATGAGTTAGGTGTCGCGGCGATCAGAAGAGTTTTGGATCGTGATGACAGCTTGGAGATAAAATTTAAAAACTTTATAATAGATGGAATAAAATTCATTCTAAAACACAACTTCTTCCATCATGACGACAGCTTCTACCTCCAGATATGCGGCACCGCAATGGGCACCAGGTTCGCCCCCAGCTATGCCAACATATTTATGGGTATGTGGGAAGAGGACAATATCCTATCCCACAACCCATATGGGGAGGACCTGGTGCTATGGAAACGCTACATTGATGATGTGCTGTGTATCTGGGGGGGAAGTAACGAGGATTTACTTAAATTCCAAGAGTACCTTAATCAAAACAAATTAAATTTAAAATTTACCTTTAGCAATAGTCCCCAAACCATAGATTTCTTAGATCTAACCTTATATATAGAAGAAGGGTCCATCGAGACAAAAACCTTTTATAAAAAGGTGGATGCCAACACTTACTTGTTGGCATCAAGTCATCATAATCAAAGATGGATAAACAATATACCCAAGGGGCAATTTCTCAGAACAAAAAGAAATTGTTCCAGAACTGAGATATTCGATATACAGGCAGAAGAACTAACAAATAAATTTATGGATAGGGAATACAAGCACACTAAGGTAATAAGGGCACTAGAATCAGTAAAAAATATCCCAAGGGAAGATCTAATAGTAATGAATCCAAATAAAAAGAAATCCAAAGAAGGGGAATTTATTCCATTCATTACCAAATATAATGCCATGGCCCCGAAAATTACACAAATAATTAAAAAACATTGGGGCATCTTACAGGGAGACCAAACATTAAACACCATTTTACCAAAAATTCCCCAAATAGTGTTTAAAAAGGCAGATAATCTTAAACTACAACTCTCCCCAAGCTGTCCATTTGACGTGGCAAAAAAATCCAATACCACATGGCTTAGGGAACTAAATGGGTTCTTTACATGTGGGAAATGCATTGGCTGCAAATACAGTACCAAATGTAGGGAATTTAAATCCAATATAACAGGTGTTGTATTTCCAATTAAATCCTTCATAAATTGTAAAAGCTCCTTTACGGTCTACCTGTTAGAATGCCCCTGTGGGCTACAATATGTAGGGCGAACAGGTAGACCATTAAAGAGACGCTTTGCGGAACACATTTACAATATTAAAAGGGGTCTCGAGACACATAGTGTCTCGAATCACTTCAAAATAAAACATAACCAAAACCCCGAGGGATTGGTCTGCAAGGGTATAGATTGCCCCAAACAAAACTGGAGAGGGGGAGATAAAATCAATCTAATATCGCGGCGTGAAAGCTATTGGATATACACCCTAAAAACATTAACCCCAAAAGGTCTAAACATAGAGTTTGACCTGGCATCCTTTTTGAGAGATAGCTAATTGATATCAAATTGATAGTTGATCAATATCAAACATGCAAAATCAGTCAGCCAGCATCATTTAATTCCTATGAGTCCTCTGTTCAATCTGTCCCATACACACTATATGGATACCAATTTGAAGTTCCATTTTTATATAAGCTCATTTTAAGTATATAATCAATTAGTACTGTATTAAATGAATTCAGACATTAATGTTTATATATATTTATTTTCATGCATTAGAAATATCAATTGTATTATCTGTTGTTGTTTTTTAATATCATATGTAATACTGTATGTGAATTGTATTTTAGAAATGTTGTGTTACAGTCTTATTATAACAAGTTTGTGATACATTTACGATATATGACAGGATTCTGTAATGAAAACATCATTACACCAGTCAATCAGCCCAACACCCCTCTGGGAATAAATATCCTATCAGGGCAAGTCTAGGGCTATCTAGTTGTGCTTAAGCAGCACCTTATAACACCAATTAGCCCAATATCCCTCTGGGAATAATTATCCTATCAGGGCGAGTTTAGGGCCAATTAGCTGTGCTTAAATAGCACCATACAACATCCATGCTCCATTACCCCTGAGGAAGTGACGTCAGAGGTCACGAAACGCGCGTAGGGTGGAGCATAGCTGCACGCATTGCTACGTGCTAGTACCAGCTGAGGAGGTTGCTGTTTGAGGTGACGACATCTGAGGTGGACCTGGCGCTCCGATTTGCGGCCGCGAGGAGGAGATACACGCAGGATCCAGCCTCCACGCACATCACGGTTCAGCCCCTCATGCTTGCGGACGGCACATTGTAAATCGTGCAGTTAGATCATCTAGCATGTGAGTGCATTATATGTTGGTCTTTTTATTGTTTTATTAAATTGTACTGTACCACACTATTGGGCCTTTTATCTTTTGTGTATCATTGGGCGGACCGGCCATCTGTGGAGCGGGAGCAACACCAGTGGGGACCCGGTGACAGATACTATTCTCCGGTTTAAAGATACCTTTCAAGGCCTGCATTCACCCATCTAGATGTAAGTATCTAGCAGCTGTGTGAATGAGGCTTCAATACATATGAGATACTGCGCAATGGTTTCCTGTTCTCTTTGATTGCAGATCAACAAACTTCAGAAGAAAACCAGGAAGTCAGACTGTGGACATTTTCCTACCAGTTTTTCAACAAACAGGACTAATTTATCAGGTTATGCACTTGATAGTGCGCCAAGGACTTTGCTCTCTGTACTAACAAAGCAGGTAGCAAGCCGTCCCTATGTTGAGGGATATATCATATCTGCAAAATTTATAATTTTGTAACCATTTATTCGTTTTTGGGTATGTCCTGGACATAGAGTTAAAGGACAGGGGATATATAATTGCAAGTGCAGTTGCATAAGTGAACAGGGTATAAATTATATACAGGGCATTTCACATTTTGTTTAGCAGAATAGTTACAGTGGAGTGTTTGAGGTGAAAGCCAGGAGTGACTGTGGGTGTGGGACAATAGCCATGAGTGCAGGCTGTTGGGATGCTTGATTTGTGGGGTGAGTTTTAAGGCTATTTAGTAATAAATGATTAAAAGGTTGACACCATTTGCATCAGAGAAAATGGCAGATGGCAGTTAGGTATGAATGAGAGTAAGTGTGTATTGGGAGAAGAGAGATTGATCTGTAGTTCGAGACAGTGTTTTTGTCCCCATTTTTGAAGATTTTGAAGTTTTCCAGGTCTTAGGGATATGGCCTGCAGACAGAATAGAGTTGATTATGGAAGCAATTGGTTTGGCACAGGCTGAGGTACCAAGTTTTAGGAACTTGGATTGTAGCAAAGTCAAGTCCACGTTGGTTGCTTAGTTTAAAATTTGAGGAGCATTAATAGGGGATATCTCTGTTTATATGCGGATGCTAATAATAGTAGTAACCATATTAATACAAGAATTTATTTCTAGGTATAAATTCTCTCCCTATGAGACACTTATGGGATGAGTTATGACCATCAGTAGTTCAAAGTAACGAATTAAGGACCATGTTATTGGTAATAAAACAATTAATAAGTATTGCATGCAACTAATATATATTTTTTAGTCTTTCTAGGCAAAGGTTAAAGCTGAAAGTGCACCTACGCGAGACGGGTTAATGGTCAAGCATTTTCTACGCAAGCACGCTCTTCATCCCAGATGGAAAGGCCATTTAAATACTACTCATAACCAGCATTGCAGTAAAAAAAAAATCTTATCATCATGGATACACATCACGCACGTCAACATAGTGCCAGCCTAGGCACAAACAGCTAATAAAGACAAAGACATAGCGCCTGCAAATTAGTTTTGATGGACACAATACTCTCTGACCACTAATCATCAAGGGAGAAAGGTCATAGGCAAAAAAGTCCAGGCCTCAACACACGAACTTTGAACTTTTTATTTTTACAGGTTTTTATTATTTTTCAGGTACAATGTATGCTCCATTATGTTTGTGTAAGTGGCGTCCCATAAGGATGACAAAATAGTATAAGGTATTATTTGTTTAACTCTGTTTATTTTGTTTGGATTTATAGGTTAATAGAATCTCCCTGCAGAATGATATCCCGGTGGGAGAATGTTTTATCAGTCAAACACACGGTTATGTTAATTGCTCACAGGTAGAGTTAGAAACAAAAGAGAGACACCCAACACACAAGTGCTATAAAGTACTCTATGGGAAGAATAAGTTTTGGGGAATTTATTCCCAAATGTAGGAGTTGGGTTACTGTATGACAGGTTTACAGGGATATCCTCAATCATACAACCACAGACATTTACTCACTTAACCAAGAATAGGGTTAGTTTAAATTAATGGCTCTACAGAATAAAATAGCTCTAGACTATATTTTAGCCTCATAGGGAGGGGCATGTATGCGCCCTAGTTAAAGCGCAATGTTGTGTATTTATCCAGGATTCAGGGACCATGGGGACTTGGTGGTTGGATTGATTTGCTTTGAGCGAAGCTAGCGAATGTTTTTGTATGTGTATGTTTGTCCTACTCATTGCTCTCTATGTGTTAAGTACAGCAAAACTCTGATCCAGAAGTGCGTTGCAACCCCCACCGACGCTATGCCTCTTTGCGGTGATGATGTCGCCAGTCCCCCAGAAGAAGAGACCGAAGAAGAAATCAACTGGGCTGATATAATGGCCAGAAAAGAAAGGAATGAAGTTATGCACAACTTGGACATCTTGGTCCATCAGGACTATGAAATGGTTAACTGTTCTGTTCTTTAAATAGACTGTCTCTTAAGGATATGGGGGGACTGAGAAGACTGGATATGAGGAAGGTATGAGGTCACCAAGGGCCGTGAGTCAACCACAAGGAAAGGATCACAAGTGCCATTTTGACCATAGCAGCCATCTTGGTTCGTTTTGCCATTCTGAGTAAATGCAGTATGAAGAATTTTTGTGCAGTCGCTCTTAGCAGAAATTAGTCCCCACCAATTCTCACAAATAGCTGACCCTTGAATTATGTGACATGTTGAGATTTAAGCCATTTTCTAATCTATAGAAATATTTAATGTTATATATATGTCTCTATTGGTCACTACAAGGCCATAGTCATAAAGAAGAGTACCAAGTAAGGGTATTTGTTCTTTTAGAGAACAAAAAGGAGGGAATTGTTAGGACCAGTAGGTCAGGCAAGAATCTACACTTGTGTTAAGCATCCATTTTGTCTGATCATAACTAGTTAAGATTCTGTAGTCAGCTTTTTGCTGAAATATAATTCCTAATGCACTCAGTTTCTGCCAAATTACATTTCCTTTCTTCCTGCTCAGGATATTGCTAAGATACTTTTTGTATTGTCAGTCTCCTGCTCTTTTAGTTAGAATATAATAGACTGATTCTCTGAAAGAGGCAAAATAGTATAATTAGTTGCTAAAGATTCAAGGTCTCTTTTGATAACAGACAATGAATAAGCTATGTATTCAGACATTGCCTGTATTGGGAGAAACACGTCCCAAAATCATGCCACTAATATGTCCTGCCCCTAAATCAAGCCTCTAATCAATGCTACGCCCAAGACACACCCAGGTTACGCCTATGTTACGCCTCTAACCAATATCTTCTTTTTCTGGTATAAAAGTCATTACCCTATGAGTAATAAATTGAGACAAAGGATTTGAAACCTGGCTTGCGTTACGTTTAATTTCTTTCGTATTCCCGGGCCTGTAAGTTCAACAAAAATCGGAGATGACAAGTCGCAGGGCGTGAAAGCTTCTCGGGAAGTCTGCTGCAAACGGTGCAGATTGTGTATCCAGTCACAAGGCCTTCAGCCTTTTGTCAGAGGAAAGGTTCCTCTCAGTTCTGAAGCCTAGGCGAGGAATAACGTTTTTCCTTCAGCTTCCCTAACAGAGGCGCCAGTAACTGTGCAGAGCAATGTGTTGCAGACCCTCTGGCAGCCAAATGGTTAAACAAACCTGAAGCCACATGTAATAAATATGCTGAAAACACGTAACCAAAGTAACTAAAGACAAACCCTTCTAAATCTAACTTCTGTGGTTACATACGGGCTCAGCCTTAACGCGGGACCTTCACGTAACTACGTCATGTTTGCAGTGCGGCTGCTGTGGTTTGGAAGTTTATCTTTTGCCGCCATTTTAATCAGTCCGTGGTGGCCTGCTGCTCAGGGCTTGGTATCTCTGAAGTGGGAATATTGCCAGTTTCAGAGAATAGCGAGAGAGACTCTATATTTAAGTGGAACACAGCAAATTGCCGCTATAAAGGTTCAGCCCCTTTTGTGACGTCAGCCTCTGCTGAGGAGAAGCGTATATCCATATCCACACTGACAGGGGCCTGGTGGGCCAAGGTTACAGGAAGCACCTCATTAATAAAAAGCGGCCCCCATTAATTCAGAGCCCACACTAAAAAGAAATTCCCCCCGGGGAACCTGTGTCCTGATATATTTAGTTTTTTTGTGCCATGTCTGCCGGATCACAAATAAAAAGGCTGCAACACAACCCCCGATGACATTGCAACTTTCTATTGGCTGCCAGAGACTCCGACACTGTAGCCATTTTGTGTCACCAGTCACTTGAGAACTGGTAGGCCATGGATCGGCTCCCTTTAAAGTGTCAGGTTTGTGTAGATTTTGCTGTTCTCCCAGGTAAGAAGCTGGTGGTCTCCAGAAAGACGTTCATTTCAGCTCTGGTAAGCCCTTGCTCCTGAGATCCTTACCTATGAAGGGACTGCCGATAATCGCTCTGGCTGGGCACTAAATATGGCAGCTTAAAGGTCTCACGGGCCAATAGGAAGCTGCGATGTCATGCCTTGAGGGATTGAGATTGCAGCAGCAGCACCTTTAGAGGTACGTACCCTGGGAAGCAGGGAGAAGAGAAACGCAGGAGGGGTACCGACCTGCTCATCGTTACGCAGGTCTTTCTTGTTCCCCACCAGGATGATCGGTACATTGGGGTAGAAATGTTTCACCTCCGGGGTCCACTTCTAAGGGATGTTTCCTTAACGCGGGACCTTCACGTAACTACGTCATGTTTGCAGTGCGGCTGCTGTGGTTTGGAAGTTTATCTTTTGCCACCATTTTAATCAGCCCGTGGTGGCCTTCTGCCCCCCGATGACATTGCAACTTTCTATTGGCTGCCAGAGACTCCGACACTGTGGCCATTTTGTGTCACCAGTCACCGGGGGGACCAAGGATCGACTCCCTTAAAAGCATCATGTTTCGGCAGACATTGCAGTTGTCCCAGTTAAGAGGGGGTCTCTAAAAATATGTTCATTTCAGCTCTGGAAAGCTCTTGTTTCCTGAGATCCTTACCTCTGAAGGGACTGCCGGTAATCGCTCTGGCTGGGCACTAAATATGGCCATTAAAAGATCTCACAGGCCAATAGGAAGCTGCGACGTCATGGAAACAAAAAACAGTGCAAAACGCAAATGGTGAAGTAAATCAAGGTATTATTACATAAAACGTAGGGATAAATATTCTGCATACATCAAAAAGCTAGAACATAAGCATTGAGTGTGCGAAGCACACAAGTTACCAATCGACAGGTTGGGATTCAGGAATCAGGAACACGTCTCTCTGGTAGGCGTCTCAGATTGTATCTGTGTGATTCCTCCTCTGGAAGAGTAACCGGAAATGGTAAATCCGCCTCAGTAGGAACCCTCCCATTGGTCGGCTGGTCTCAGGAGTGTCCAAAATTCATTCAAAGGTTTTGGCATGGCAGCGGTAATTGAACAGTGAGGGGGACCCAGACATTTAGAGTGTGCTTCTGAAACCGGCACAGCAACAGCCGGGAGCGGTCACTCTCACAGCAGTGTGATATGGCCGTTTAAAGGTCTCACAGGCCAATAGGAAGCTGCGATGTCATGCCTTGCAGGATTGAGATAGCGGCAGCAGCACCTTTAGAAGTACGTACCCTGGGAAGCAAGGAGAAGAGAAACGCAGGAGGGGTACAGACCTGCTCATCGTTACGCAGGTCTTTCTTGTTCCCCACCAGGATGAAAGGTACGTTGGGGCAGAAATGTTTCACCTCCGGGGTCCACTTCTCAGTGATGTTTACTGTCGTAAAAAAAATAATCAATCCTCAGTGTCTGTGCACAGGAGAGAGGGACGGAGGAGATCTCACACACTAACATCAGTGTCTGTGCACAGGAGAGAGGGACGGAGGGGATTTCACACACACTAACATCAGTGTGTGCACAGGAGAGAGGGACGGAGGAGATCTCACACACACTAACATCAGTGTCTGTGCACAGGAGAGAGGGACAAAGGAGATCTCGCACACACTAACATCAGTGTCTGTGCACAGGAGAGAGGAACGGAGGAGATCTCACACACACTAACATCAGTGTCTGTGCACAGGAGAGAGGGACGGAGGAGATCTCACACACTAACAGCAGCGTCTGTGCACAGGAGAGAGGGACGGAGGAGATCTCACACACGAACATCAGTGTCTGTGCACAGGAGAGAGGGACGGAGGAGATTTCACACACTAACATCAGTGTCTGTGCACAGGAGAGATAAACGGAGCTCAATCACATACATGATAGTGAGACAGAGCGGGATCTCACACAGAGTAACGTCAGCGAAAACACAGGGTCGGAGAATAAATGCAGATACAGCGGGTGTTTAAGGAAAGACGACAAATCTAGGAGAGAAATGTGCTCAGGGACAAGGGGAACAAGTTAACCCTTGCCCTGCAACTCATGGGACACAATATTCTAGCTTGGAGAAAAAGGTGCCCTCACAGGACTCCAGCACAAATGCCTCGGGTGCACGTCCATCACCGGTAAGGGCGCTATGAATATTAGGGTAAAATCTCCTTCAGCTGAAGAATAAACAGCGGCTCTCCAGAGGTCTATCTCAAAAAGTATCTTCTGGAGACCCGCTGTTTGTTCTTCAACTGAAGGAGATTGTACTCTAGTATTTTATATGCCTACATTAACATAACCAAGTACGGATCGGATGGAGAGCGTTCAAGTGCAGTGATGTGTCAGCGATTCAATCGTTCTTTCCTACCTAAACTGTCCGGGCTAGCGATGGAAAAGCACATTACTATAACGTCAGTGCGCGGATAGGACAGAGGCCGCAGCCGGTCGTAATCTTCCTGCCCGGCAGTGTCCCACAAGATCAGCTCCACCTAGTGGCAGAGGAAGGAAGAGAAGCGTCCATATATAACAATGCACAACATTAGGCATGTAATATAGTGAGTGCGCGTGCACTATCGTGCGCGTCAATTACAATTGGCTGTGGGAGGCTGATGTTATTACCTTGGAGACGCGCGCACGGCCGTGAGCAGTGGCGCGGCAGATCTCAGCAAATACATGAGAATGTATATGTTCGCGCTGCTGCCGCTCCTCCTGACGCTGCCAAGCCAATCACAGCGCGGCTATCACTGTGACGTCTATAGCCACGCCCCCTACCCGTGCACGCCACCGCTTACAACATATAAACGAAACGCATGCGCAACGCCGAACGGGCGCCCGCATGTGCACCAGCGCCTTTGCTGTGTGTATTATATAGTACTAGCTGAGAGACCCGGCGTTGCCCGTGAGTGAAATTTCCCGCTAGGAAAAGGTGGGGGGAGGGACAGTGGACAGGAGATGGGGAGGGACAGTGGACAGGAGATGGGGAGGGACGGGGACAGTGGACAGGAGGGGACGGGGACAGTGGACAGGAGGGGGGGACAGTGGACAGGAGGGGGGGGCAGTGGACAGGAGGGGGGGGGGGACAGTGGACAGGAGGGGGGGGGGGGCAGTGGACAGGAGGGGGGGCAGTGGACATGAGGGGGGGGCGGGGGACAGTGGACAGGAGGGGGGGACAGTGGACAGAAGGGGGGTGACAGTGGACAGAAGGGGGAGGATAGTGGACAGGAGGGGGAGGATAGTGGACAGGAGGGGGGGGAGAGTGGACAGGGGGGGGTGACAGTGGACAGGAGGGGGGTGACAGTGGACAGGAGGGGGGGGAGAGTGGACAGGAGGGGGGGTGAGAGTGGACAGGAGGGGACGGGGACAGTGGACAGGGACAGTGGACGGGGACAGTGGACAGGGACAGTGGACAGGAGGGGACGGGGACAGTGGACAAGAGGGGATGGGGACAGTGGACAGGAGGGGTCGGGGACAGAGGACAGGAGGGGACGGGACAGTGGACAGGAGGGGACGGGACAGTGGACAGGAGGGGACGGGACAGTGGACAGGGGGGGACGGGACAGTGGACAGGAGGGGACGGGACAGTGGACAGGAGGGGACGGGACAGTGGACAGGAGGGGACGGGCAGTGGACAGGAGGGGACAGGACAGTGGACAGGAGGGGACGGGACAGTGGACAGGAGGGGACGGGACAGTGGACAGGAGGGGACGGGGACAGTGGACAGGAGGGGGACAGTGGACAGGAGGGGGACAGTGGACAGGAAGGGGACAGTGGACAGGAGGGGGAAAGTGGACAGGAGGGGGACAGTGGACAGGAGTGGGACAGTGGACAGGAGGGGGGGGACAGTGGATAGGAGGGGGGGGGACAGTGGACAGGAGGGGGGTGACAGTGGACAGGAGGGGGGTGACAGTGGACAGGAGGGGGAGGAGAGTGGACAGGAGTGGGGGGAGAGTGGACAGGGGGGGAGAGTGGACAGGGGGGGAGAGTGGACAGGGGGGATGACAGTGGACAGGAAGGGGGTGAGAGTGGACAGGAGGGGGGTGACAGTGGACAGGAGGGGGTGAGAGTGGACAGGAGGGGGGTGACAGTGGACAGGAGGGGGGGAGAGTGGACAGAAGGGGTGGGACAGTGGACAGAAGGGGTGGGACAGTGGACAGGGGGGGGTGGGACAGTGGACAGGGGGGGGTGGGACAGTGGACAGGAGACAGGAGGGGGGACAGTGGACAGGAGGGGGGTGAGAGTGGACAGGAGGGGGGTGAGAGTGGACAGGAGGGGGGTGACAGTGGACAGGAGGGGGGAGAGTGGACAGGAGGGGGGGGGAGTGGACAGGAAGGGGGGGAGAGTGGACAGGAGGGGGGGAGTGGACAGGAGGGGGGGAGAGTGGACAGGAGGGGGGGTGAGAGTGGACAGGAGGGGGGTGAGAGTGGACAGGAGGGGGGGTGAGAGTGGACAGGAGGGGGGGTGAGAGTGGACAGGAGGGGGGGTGAGAGTGGACAGGAGGGGGGTGAGAGTGGACAGGAGGGGGGGACAGTGAACAGGAGGGGGGGCATTGGACAGGAGGGGGGGAAGTGGACAGGAGGGGGGGGACAGTGGACAGAAGGGGTGGGACAGTGGACAGGGGGGGGTGGGACAGTGGACAGGAGACAGGAGGGGGGACAGTGGACAGGAGGGGGGACAGTGGACAGGAGGGGGGTGGGTTTCTTAAAATTTACGGGTCCCTCCTCTCCACTCCCCCTGTATGTTTCTCCGCTCCCCCCTCTCTCTCCGCTCCCCCCCACCCCCCCATGCGTAGCTCCGGTCCCCACCCTAGAGTGTCTGACACACACAGTGTCACACACACACACACACACACACACACACACACACACACACACACACACACACACACACACACACACACACACACACACACACACACACTGTGTCCCACACACACACACACTGTGTCCCACACACACACAGTGTCCCACACACACACAGTGTCCCACACACACACAGTGTCCCACACACACACAGTGTCACACACACACACACACACACACTCACACACACACACACACACACACACTGTGTCACACACACACACACACACACACACACACACTGTGACACACACACACACACACACACACACACAGTGTCACACACACACACACACAGTTTCTGAATGTCTCTCTGCTATATCATCCTGGATGGCCCTCCGTCGCCTTAAACTCAACATGGCTAAAACAGAGCTCCTCATACTTCCTCCCAAACCTGGCCCTACTACCTCCTTCCACATTACTGTTGGAACTACGATCATCCACCCAGTAGCCCAAGCACGCTGCCTAGGGGTCACACTCGACTCCTCTCTCACATTCGCCCCTTACATTCAAAACATTTCTAAAACTTGTCGCTTTTTCCTCCGCAATATAACAAAGATACGCCCTTTCCTCTGTTGCTCGACTGCTAAAACTCTGACTCAGGCCCTCATTCTCTCCCGTCTTGATTACTGATTTCTCGCTATGCACCACCCCGACTCTTGCGTTCTGCTCAAGGATGTCTTCTTTCTACCCCCTTTTTATCTAAAGCCCTCTCCCGCCTTAAACCTTTTTCACTGACTGCCCCACACCTCTGGAATGCCCTTCCCCTCAGTACCCGACTAGCACCCTCTCTATCCACCTTTAAGACCCTCCTTAAGACACACTTGCTTAAAGAAGCATATGAATAGCACTGTGAATATTCTGAACACATGATACATAAAGCTTGGCCCCCTGCAGACGCACTTACCAGAACTCCCTCCTACTGTCTCTGTACGTTCTCCCTACCTACCAATTAGATTGTAAGCTCCTCGGGGCAGGAACTCCTCTTCCTTAATGTTATGTTTGTCTAAAGCAATTATTCCCATGATCTGTTATTTATATTATCTATTATTTATTCGATTACCACATGTATTACTACTGTGAAGCGCTATGTACATTAATGGCGCTATATAAATAAAGACATACAATACAATACAATATAACAAGCCTTAGGCTTTGACAGATTGCACCCTTCAGATGGACCGCCACGTGCCCAGCAACCAGGTAACTGCCCCCCGGGTTCCTACCTGTTTGTCATCCACCTCGATGTCCGCTACGTAGTTCTCAAGTATGGTTGGTACGTAAAGTTCTGGGAACACGTCCCCATTGAACACGATTAGGAGGCAGGTTTTTCCGCACGCTCCATCTCCCACAACCACAAGATTCTTCCGAATGGCTTCTGTGTCTGCAAAAGAACAGGCGAGATGTCACACACAGGACAACCGCTCACCCCATCTCGCCGCCAGAGGGTTCCGGACAGCTCAGGACAGCCGCTCACCCCATCTCTTACTGTGAACCCCAAAACTGGAACAATCTACCGGAGACTCTCACAGCCGCCACCAGTCTAAGTTCTTTCAAAACTAAAGCTGTCTCACATTTTAATCTTGTCTGTAACGGTCACATACGCCTATAATATAAATTATCTCTAAGGCCCGGGCGCCTTCGCCCACGTGGATGCGTGCGGAGGCTGTGGAAAAGTGGGTGCTTTCCGTGGCCATGGTCGACGGGCCGGGGCGTGCTAGGGAGGTGTGTCTAGGGGCGTCACTGAGCTGGTTCGCCCTCATTGAGTGAACCGCTCACGTGACCGGCCTATCGCGCCAGGAAATCAGTTTCAATTGATTTCTTGCGCAAAGCGCGCCCCCTCCCGCATCCGCGCACAAGCTCCCGCACGGCGCATGCACGCGAACACTGCGTTAAGGCAGTCTTATCGCTCAGCTTGCGGACGCATCTGCAGTCTGCGGTACCGTGGCCCCAGCCTAAGTGTGCACGCTATGTCTTGTATATAATATACAGTATACCCTCCTCGCTTATGTAACTGTATTTGTAAACATGTATTATTTGCCTTAATTCTATGCCCAGGACATACTTGAAAACGAGAGGTAACTCTCAATGTATTACTTCCTGGTAAAATTTTATACATAAATAATTCTGCCAGAGGGGCCCGTACAGGACAGCAGACACCCCTCACCCCCTCATCCCATCTCTCTGCCAGAGGGTCCAATGCAGTGTGTGTGCAGCTCACAGCAGGAAAAATGAAAGAGAAGCAGGTCTGGAAAAAACATACTCTTTAATGGGAAGCCATAAAATAGAGGGATGCAACCCTTCTACGCGTTTTGTGCTTTGTACTTCTTGATAAAGTGCATAACCTGCACGAAACGCGTAGAAGGGTTGCATCCCTATATTTTATGGCTTCCCATTAAAGAGTATGTTTTTTCCAGACCTGCTTCTCTTTCATTTTTCCTGCTGTGCGCTGCACATACACTGCATTGGATTCTCCTGACCTGGATACAGCTGCAAGCTTTGGGGAGAGCTGCTGGGGATCCGTGAGTACTCATACCCGGGGCCAACCCAATAAGGAGGTGGAAAGTGTCTCTGTATACTGACCCCCACCTTCAGGGTGTACTAGAGCCCCTTTTATAGGTTTAGTACATTGATCATTATTTATCAGTTATTACCCAGTTTTTGCTCTTTTTCCTTTCAATGTATGGATATATTTCAATATAGGTTCTAGTATTTTGAGCACCATCCTCCAAACATATCTCTGCCAGAGGGGTCTGCGCAGGACAGCCCCTCACCCCATCTCCCAGTCAGAGGGGCCTGCACAGGACCCCAGCACTGCTTTGCTTGCCCCTTGCTTACAGACTTCTGCAAACTTCTCAGTAATTACATAAATCGAGTCCAGTCCCATAATCTTTGCCTCCCGCTGTCACATAGTACCCGTTACTATCAACGCATGCGCAGACTGCACTTCTAATGGTCGCGCATGCCCTGAAAAGAACGCCTGTCTACACATGCGTACAACAGACCGCACGTACCCCGAGTTGGAACGCAACCCACGCATGCGCGGAACATCGCAAATTACATAATATTCCTCCGGACAAGCGTCGCATCACGGCAGTACACGCATGCGCAGAACAGATCACCAACCCGTCACAAACGCCCATCAGGACGTTATATTCGGCGCACATCAGACCAGGCACAACGATTACATTTTATCAGCCAACACATGCGCAAAGGCTGCCAGTACAAAAAGCGCATCCGCAATAACAAACACTCACCCCATGAGTTCCTTCACCTACATGCACAGCACAACCGCACCTCTGCACACCATAACCCTTCCCATGTCACTGGGACTCCCCCACAGCCCAGTACACAGGATCAACACGCAGAGCAAGATGGTGGCACTATTCTCAAGTTCAATTCCAACACACACCTTCCTGTAACACTCTCCAACACACACCTTCCTGTAACACTCCAACACACACCCTTCCTGTAACACTCTCTCCAACACACACCTTCCTGTAACACTCTCCAACACACACCTTCCTGTAACACTCTCCAACACATACCTTCCTGTAACACTCTCCAACACATACCGTCCTGTAACACTCTCTCCAACACACACCTTCCTGTAACACTCTCCAACACATACCTTCCTGTAACACTCTCTCCAACACACACCTTCCTGTAACACTCTCTCCAACACATACCTTCCTGTAACACTCTCTCCAACACATACCTTCCTGTAACACTCTCTCCAACACACACCTTCCTGTAACACTCTCTCCAACACATACCTTCCTGTAACACTCTCCAACACATACCTTCCTGTAACACTCTCTCCAACACACACCTTCCTGTAACACTCTCTCCAACACATACCTTCCTGTAACACTCTCTCCAACACACACCTTCCTGTAACACTCTCTCCAACACACACCTTCCTGTAACACTCTCCAACACATACCTTCCTGTAACACTCTCCAACACACACCTTCCTGTAACACTCTCCAACACACATCTTCCTGTAACACTCCAACACATACCTTCCTGTAACACTCTCCAACACATACCGTCCTGTAACACTCTCTCCAACACACACCTTCCTGTAACACTCTCCAACACACACCTTCCTGTAACACTCTCCAACACACACCTTCCTGTAACATTCTCCAACACACACCTTCCTGTAACATTCTCCAACACACACCTTCCTGTAACACTCTCACACACACCTTCCCGTAACACTCTCTCCAACACACCTTCCTGTAACACTCTCCAACACACACCTTCCTGTAACAGCCTCTCCAACACACACCTTCCTGTAACACTCTCTCCAACACACACCTTCCTTTAACACTCTCCAACACATACCTTCCTGTAACACTCTCCAACACATAACGTCCTGTAACACTCTCTCCAACACATACCGTCCTGTAACACTCTCTCCAACACATACCTTCCTGTAACACTCCAACACATACCTTCCCATAACACTCTCCAACACATACCGTCCTGTAACACTCTCCAACACACACCTTCCTGTAACACTCTCTCCAACACACACCGTCCTGTAACATTCTCTCCAACACACACCTTCCTGTAACACTCTCCAACACACACCTTCCTGTAACACTCTCCAACACACACCTTCCTGTAACACTCTCTCCAACACATACCTTCCAGTAACACTCTCTCCAACACATACCTTCCAGTAACACTCTCTCCAACACATACCGTCCTGTAACACTCTCTCCAACACATACCTTCCTGTAACACTCTCTCCAACACATACTCCTGTAAGACTCTCTCCAACACATACCTTCCTGTAACACTCTCTCCAACACACCGTCCTGTAACACTCTCTCCAACACACACCGTCCTGTAACACTCTCTAACACACACCTTCCTATTACACTCTCTCCAACACACACCTTCCTGTAACACTCTCTCCAACACATACCTTCCTGTAACACTCTCTCCAACACACACCTTCCTGTAACACTCTCTCCAACACACACCTTCCTGTAACACTCTCTCCAACACATACCTTCCTGTAACACTTTCTCCAACACATACCGTCCCTTAACACTCTCTCCAACACACACCGTCCTTTAACACTCTCCAACACATGCTGTCCTGTAACACTCTCTCCAACACATACCGTCCTGTAACACTTTCCAACACATACCTTCCTGTAACACTCTCTCCAACACATACCTTCCTTTAACACTCTCTCCAACACATACCTTCCTGTAACACTCCAACACATACCGTCCTGTAACACTCTCTCCAACACATACCGTCCTGTAAACAGGGGTGAGCAAACTTTTTAGGTCGCGCCCCCTTTTCATCCATGACATTTCTCGGGCACCCCTGCCTGATGTAATTGTAATTTGCCTTTTTATTCTCCCTGCTCTTTGGCTTGATGTCCCCAGGGTTATCCACACTCATACCTACCAGTACTAGATTTCTTCTTTGGGGGGAGGAGCGCTGAATATATCCAATAATATGTGAAATGAAAGAAAACAAAATAGTGCAGATGGTATATGCCAGTGGTTAAATAAATAGTAAGGCTCCGATGAGATTGCACTCTCAAAACTTCCAGGTAAAGAAGGTATGTCAGAGATACTTCTCTCTCTGACTGGAGCCCTTTTGTAGAGAGATGGTGTGGTCACAGGATATCCCTCAGTGTGTATGGTTTGTAGTCGTCAGATATACAATGAGAGAAAGATGCCACAAATAGTGTGTAATGTTTCACCAGATATATTCAAAGATTTAGGATAAAAGGTAACAAACTCACATTTTCCATATTACAAAATGAATTGGAGAGAACCGCCGATATAGTGGAGCACTGCGCCGGTGGAACAGCTGTATGTCCCGCTCACGTCTCAGCAAGCCCTTCCGCATGCGTCACTTCCGGACGACGTCACAAGTGAGGGCGGAAGGATACCTTGCCTGTGGGTACAGCTCCGAATGCCTGTGCTTCCAAATTTCATTTCTCCCAAGCAGACACTCTGACTCTACGTGTTTCACTCGTTTGCTTCCTTAGGAGTCATCATGACTACAGCTGTTTCCACCAGTTTACATCTGTACATCTGACTACAAACCATACATACTGAGGGATATCCTGTGACCACACCATCTCTCTACAAAAGGGCTCCAGTCAGAGAGAGAAGTATCTCTGACATACCTTCTGTACCTGGAAGTTTTGTGAGTGCAATCTCATCAGAGCCTTACTATTTATTTAACCACTGGCATCTGCACTATTTTGTTTTCTTTCATTCCACATATTATTGGATATATCCAGCGCTCCTCCCCCAAAGAAGAAATCTGTTACCATTGGGACAAAGAACAGTCCCACCTGGATGTTGAGCAGCTTCATTTTACACTGTATATATTGTTCCATTATTATATTTTTCACTATGGGTTGGTGAAAGACATTGGTTGATCACGTATTTAAAGTTTATTCACTTTGCATTTTTAAATGTATTAATTATCACTTTTTTTATCACTTTAGAAGCGCCCAGTCCACTCCCCCTTTTCCCTACCTGTATTAGGCCTGTAATACAGTGCGCGTGAGGGACAGGGTAGAATGCTGGGGGGCGGGGAACGGTTTGGTTGCCTGCACAATATAAAAAGGTATTTTTAACGAGTACTGGCATATTTTGCTTGAGGACCCTGACCTGAGCCAGGTTCTACAGCAGAAACCTAGTATGGGCTGTAGGAGGTCGAGAAATATTAAAGATTGACTTGTTAGAAGTCACTTTCAAATTCCATCAACTCGGACATGGCTGGGGCAGAAACCTCGTGGGTCTTTTCCTTGTGCAAGGCGTGCAAATTCATGAAAGTCACTAAAGACTTCATGGATTCCACAGGCTCTAACTCGTTTAAGGTCAATGATTATATTAATTGTCTGACCACAGGTGTCATTTATTTGATTACCTGTGTGTGCGGAAAATTATATGTAGGTAAAACCCACGCCAATTAAAAACAAGGGTTTTGGAGCATATTGGAGCTGTCAGAAATAACATTGACACCACGGTGGCACGACATGTTGTAGAGGCCCATGTTACACTTTGCAGGTATCGAGCATGTCCCTTTGGGTCAACGCAGGGGCAACTGGGACAAACTTCTACTCCAGAAGGAATGCTGATGGATATTTAAATTGCAAACCCAGAGCCCACAAGGCCTGAATGAAGGATTTCTGTACTCTTCATTTTTGTAACAACTGAGATTTATTTAATGGCTGATACTTCTTAACTAAATGGGATCCAGGTATATAGTCTTTAATTATGTTAAGATCTGTTTTGACCACTTTGGGCAGATTACCTTAAAGGGCTCACACAGCTACATAATCACATACCATCATGTTCTAAACAATGTGGCATTGTTCTATTTCTATTCATCTGTGTCATGATAATGTCATGAGTTAATAGCTATTTTAAGCCCTCTGGTGCTTAAGGGGTTAATGAGCTACAGTTTGAGTAAAATACAAATATGTGTGGTGTCTTTTCAGAAATCTCGGGGCTTCAAAAGATTGATTGAAGTTGGGTGTGAAAAGTACAGAGGGGGTTTGGTGTATGTTAACACCTAATTTGCAGGCCAAGTGTATATTGCTGGTAGAGACAGCTAGGCCCATGTCTGGAGCATTGGGTGTGAAATATAGCACCTGTGACAAACGTTCTCTACACAGGAGGCCCAGCTTTAAAGCATTTCTTGTCAAGAGGTTTATGGGGGCCAGGGGCTACAGAAGGTATCAGAATGAGTGACCTTATTAAAGGTCCCTTGGGAGAAGGAGTGGCTCAGTGAGTAAAGACACTGACTGACACTGAGATTGCTGCAGGGGAGCCTGGTGTCAGCTCCTTGTGACCTTGGGCAAGTCACTTTATCTCCCTGTGCCTCAGGCACCAAAAACATAGATTGTAAGCTCTACGGGGCAGGGACTGTGCCTGCAAAATGTCTCTGTAAAGCGCTGCGTACAATTAGCAGCGCTATACAAGAACATGCTAAAAAAAATAAAAAATATGAGAATATCATGAGACGTCCTCTGCTGAACATGCTAAAAGTTACATGTGTGTATCCGTGGTAATGATTACAGACACGTGACGTCTAGCAGGTACTAAGAGAAAGATATTAATATCTCTCTTAATTTTAGGATTAAGAGAATGGAAGGATTGAAAAAACCTCCCATAGTAGAGCTCCAGAGGAAATGAAGAAAACGTCAATCACTATTAAACCATATGCATATCAAATCCACGATAATCCATCCAGTGAAAGATCCTATATAAGATCATATTAGGGGTGTAAACCAAAAGTGAATGGGTTAATCTAGGAAGACCATATGATAGACCAGAGGGAAAAAAGGGGGAAAGTTTGCGCCAAAAAAGAAAGGATTAGCCTACTGTTCAATTTGTGGTTCCAGTCCTTTCCACAGAGTGATTTCGCTGCCTGAGTCTTTCAGAGGTTATTCACCAACCTCTGTATGGATTTGAATGGAGAAAAGGGGTTGAATGTCCTCGGGCGCGTCACTCTGCTTACGGCTCCACAGCGTGTATTATATGCAAGGCAAAAGAGAGAGAGAAGGGCCACAGTGAAAAAAGACAGCTCAAAGTTTTGCACACTTTTTCATCAGGGTGGAGGGAAGGGGGGGGGGGTGGTTGCGAGGGGTGAGAAATAAAGACAAGGGATGGCTATTGTTAATTCAAATTTGTTGACTGGGGACACACTCACATTAAAACTCTCAAAACTTGAATTGGTATTTCTTTCTCTTTTTGTAGTAGGTGTCTTCAACAGATGTCTTCTCTTCTATGTGTAGGTAGATGGGTTGAGGCCGAGGAGATGCCTTCTAAAATCTTCCTTAGTAAAAAATAAAGGGAAAAAATAGTGCAATACAATTTATTAACGAATAAAAACTTGAGATTTAAAACTTACAAGCGACCGATCAATTCGAGCATAGGAAGGAGATGCCGACAGGTTCCACAATTAATCCCTTTCTGGGCAGTGATGTCCTGTATCGGCTGGTTCCCACTTGGCAGATGTATGCTGTCTGTGGCTTGGGTTGCAGGTAGCCGCAGTGCGGATGTCCAGAGCCCGTGCACAGGCTATGTCCTCCCCCTCCGGCTGCCTATCTTCCCCGTGCAGACAATTCCAGGCTTCTCTGCTCCGCTGTGCATGCGCATGCGCAGATGGCGAGACGCTGGGCCAGGGAAATCAGACCTCCTCACTATGGTGGCTTGTAGAGACCAAAAAACGTCAGACGCGTTTCGCCAATGCTTCCTCAGTGACGTCACTGAGGAAGCATTGGCGAAACGCGTCTGACGTTTTGTGCGCATGCACAGCGGAGCAGAGAAGCCTGGAATTGTCTGCACGGGGAAGATAGGCAGCCGGAGGGGGAGGACATAGCCTGTGCACGGGCTCTGGACATCCGCACTGCGGCTACCTGCAACCCAAGCCACAGACAGCATACATCTGCCAAGTGGGAACCAGCCGATACAGGACATCACTGCCCAGAAAGGGATTAATTGTGGAACCTGTCGGCATCTCCTTCCTATGCTCGAATTGATCGGTCGCTTGTAAGTTTTAAATCTCAAGTTTTTATTCGTTAATAAATTGTATTGCACTATTTTTTCCCTTTATTTTTTACTAAGGAAGATTTTAGAAGGCATCTCCTCGGCCTCAACCCATCTACCTACACATAGAAGAGAAGACATCTGTTGAAGACACCTACTACAAAAAGAGAAAGAAATACCAATTCAAGTTTTGAGAGTTTTAATGTGAGTGTGTCCCCAGTCAACAAATTTGAATTAACAATAGCCATCCCTTGTCTTTATTTCTCACCCCTCGCAACCACCCCCCCCCCTTCCCTCCACCCTGATGAAAAAGTGTGCAAAACTTTGAGCTGTCTTTTTTCACTGTGGCCCTTCTCTCTCTCTTTTGCCTTGCATATAATACACGCTGTGGAGCCGCAAGCAGAGTGACGCGCCCGAGGACATTCAACCCCTTTTCTCCATATGATAGACCAACCTGACTCCCAGCTAAATGGATAAACAGCACCCTGGAGCTGGATCCAATATATATGGTGAAGAATAACGCTGTAGTACTCACTGAGACTTGATTGAAGAGGTCTGGATGGCCATGCACCAGCTCAACAATCAATGCAGGTAAGGAGGAATCCCAGCCAAGGGGAAAAGCGCCGTGCACTGCTGCCATGGAGTCGCCGAAAGACAAGCTGATGCTGCTGGGTCACTTAAAACTTGTTTATTGGATCATCAGTACATACAAAAATAGAAAAGTTCCTCGCGGAGGAACACTGACGCGTTTCGTGCCCTTAAGGCACTTTGTCAAAGAGTGCCTTAAGGGTGCCTTTAACAAAGTGCCTTAAAGCTGCAGTTCAGTCTTTTTTTTTTTTTTTTTTTTACATTTATTTTTTTACTTCAATAGTTTCATGTGTGCAATCTCTAATTAGCTAAAGAACAGTATAGCTGCAGCTCAATTCGTTTTCCATGTATTGATAGGTCGAAATTTGGTGACATATTAAAAGCTGGCATTTGTTTATAATCTGCTTGACTGGCAGTGGAAGCTCATGAATATTCATGAGCATTCCTGCACTGACAAGTGCTAGAGGGAGGGCAGGGCTGACAAAGGGGTGTGCCAGGGCTTGTGACAGGACATGAAGGGGCAGTGCCTTAGCAAATGGCTGTTAAAATAGAATACAAGAAAATTGGTCTTTCAAAGTTGTTTTTTTAAAAACAGAAAATGCTAAAAGTATTTTTTCTTACTACAGAACTGATTTATTAAAACAAACAAACATGCAGGATATTGACTGAACTGCAGCTTTAAGGGCACGAAACGCGTCAGTGTTCCTCCACGAGGAACTTTTCTATTTTTGTATGTACTGATGATCCAATAAACAAGTTTTAAGTGACCCAGCAGCATCTGCTTGTCTTTCGGCGACTCCACGGTAGAAGTGCACGGCGCTTTTCCCCTTGGCTGGGATTCCACCTTACCTAATTTTAGGATTACACGGTTTTCTTTAGTCTCATTGGGACTGTCATGCGTGCCGGAATGTTTTATATATATATATAAAAATACAGTGCTTGGATTACAGAAAAAGTATTACAAAATAAACATACAGTTACAATAGAAGGCAGAACAGCTTAAAATAAAATGATAAACAGAAAAGAAAATCTATACTTTACCAAATGACATAGATTTTTCCCCGGGGAGGTCGCTGGTAAGAAACATTCAGAAATCCCGTATCTGGTCTCAAAAATACTCCTCTGTGGATATGTCATGCCTGTATGCCTGCATACCTGGCGAGACCCCAATACTGAGGTGGGAACGGTATTACCACACACCCACAGCAGTGGGGGCAAGCCCGGAGTGTGGTATGGCGTTGCTGGGCCTGTTGGAAGATAGTTAGTATACTCGCAACGCCTTGGTGGTGTAGCGTAAGAATAGTGGTGTCCGTGCGCCAGAGTCCAGGGATCCAAAAAGGAGAGTAGTCGAGTTCGTAAGCCATGTCCAGGGGTTACAGAGGTCAGCAAGGTAGAGTTCGTAAGCAGGGTTCAAGGGCAACAGAGAGCAGGGTAGTCCAGGATGAGCAGGGGTCAAAACCAGGGAAATCCAATGATAAGTAGGAGCAGAAACAGGCTGGAACACAGAGAGAGAGAAAAGCATAGGACTGCACACACAAGGATAACAGAAGCTATGCAGGGCAATGATAGAAAGGACAGACAGGGGTTATAAAGGAGGGAACACCAATGGGAGAGAGAGGAGGAGCAGAGAGTGAAGTGGGAGACAGCAGCGATAGGTGAGGAGGAGAAGAGGAGGAGACCGGGGAACCAATGAGGGAGATTGCCTGCAGGGTATGAGAGGAGGAGTCAAGACATCGGGAATCCCTAGAAGAGGAGCGTGTGCACGCACCCTCTGTAATCTGAGGGTGCGCGCGCACATGCTCTGTCACGAGGCGCGCGGAGCGCCGCGCCACGGGGACACCCATAGAGGCGAACGGGAGAACAGAGGGCACAGTCACCGGAGGTAAGGGAATGGGAGTAGACACCGAGGGGGACTGGGAGTGTGGAGCGCTACAGCAGGGGCTCGGGAACCGCGCGGGTGCGCGAGGCCTGCGGGACGCGTGCCGTGACAACGGAACGGCTTCAGAGGCTGCTGGGGAAGGACAGGAGCGGTCAGGGGTAAAAGAAGGGGAAGGAATCCACTGAACCGTCACATTATCCCCCCCTTGAGGATCGATCTCCGAGCGATCCAGCCACGGTTTTTGCGGAAATTTTTGATGAAATTGTTGGAGTAATCTTGGGGCATGGATATGACGTGCTGATACCCACGAACACTCCTCCGGACCATAGCCCTTCCAGTGGACGAGGAACTGGAGCTTATTTTTAGACCAGCGAGAATCGATGAGGGATTGAACCTCGTACTCTTGTTGTCCTACGGTTGACACTGGATTGGGTTTACGGGAAGGATCGGGGAAATGCGAGCTATGTACAAAGGGTTTAAGTAGGGAGACGTGAAACACGGAAGGAATCCTCATGTTAGAGGGTAGATCAAGATGATAAGCGACTGGGTTGATTTTCTCTATTATTTTAAATGGACCCAGAAATCTTGGTGCTAGTTTAGGCGATGGAGTCTTGAGCCTGATATTCCTCGAGGACAACCACACCCTGTCACCAGGCTTGAAAGAAGGACCAGGTTGGCGATGCCAATCCGCCTTGGTCTTTTGTTTGGTAACAGCAGATTGTAGAGATTTGAGGATCCTTTTCCAAGAGTTCTGTAGGGTTGTAACATGAGAGTCGGCTGCAGGAACACCAGAAGGGGGAGAAGAGAGAGGGAGACTACTGGGGTGGAAGCCGAAGTTAATAAAAAAGGGAGATTCCTGGGTGGACTCATTTTTGAGAGAGTTGATTGGCAAAAGATCCACCCAGTTGTCCTGTGAGTCCGATATGAAACATCTTAGATATTGCTCTAGGGTTTGATTCATCCTTTCGGTCTGACCATTGGTCTGAGGATGGTATCCAGAGGAGAAAAGGAGGGAAATACCGAGTCTCTGGGAGAACGCCCGCCAGAACTTAGAAATGAATTGAGATCCTCGGTCCGAGACAATAGAAATGGGAACGCCATGTAATCTGAATATCTCCTTCGAAAACACATCGGCCAGAGTAGCAGAATTAGGAAGGCCCTTGAGGGAGATGAAGTGTGAATGTTTAGAGAATCTGTCTACTACGACCAAAATGGTGTTCATTCCTTTGGAATTGGGCAGTTCGACAATGAAATCCATCGAGATGTGTTTCCAGGGTTGTTCAGGAATGGGAAGAGGCAAGAGGAGGCCAGAAGGTTTGTGGTGGAGCGTTTTACACTGGGCACATACAGGACAGGCACTAGTAAAGTCAAGAATGTCTTAATTCATCTTCGGCCACCAAAATGTCCGTTTAATAAGATCCGCAGTCCTTTTGAAGCCTGGATGTCCGGCAGATCTAGAGGAGTGACCCCAAAGTAGGATTTTGTGCCGAAAGTGTGGAGCAGCGTATAAGCGTCCTTCTGGTACCTTGAACCTGCTAGGAATGTGAGCTTGGGCTTTGTTGATTTCGTCCAACACATTGAAATTGTTAGCGGAGATTATACATTTGGCAGGAAGGATAGGCTCCGTGATTTCATTAGCTTCGGTTTCCGTGGCGAACTGGCGAGAGAGAGCGTCTGCTTTGACATTTTTGGTACCAGGAATGTATGAAATGGTATAGTTAAAGCGGGAGAAGATGAGAGACCACCGAGCTTGGCGGGATCCCAGACGTCGAGCCTCCTAGATATACAGCAAATTTTTGTGGTCGGTGAGGATAGCAACAGGTTCCTTGGTACCTTCTAAAAGATGTATCCTGAAACTAGGGTCACGTATTGAGGTATGAATAGCTTCAGTTAGCTTTAACTCATGTCTTCCCTCTTCCAAAGCATGACAAGTCCTTAATGTCTTTCTTAACTTTATTGCAGCAGTAGAAAACAACAGGAACTTGTCGGTGTAGTGTAGGCAGTGAGTGCATCTCTATGTGGAATGCTTCTATGAGGTTAGACTACGGTAAGACAGAAAGGCCTTACCAGGGGTGGATGCAGACAGGTCTGTACTCACTGTTATCTTAGGTGGAAAAGGAAGTGAGGGGCAAGGGTCACAATAAAAGTGAAGTGAGACTGCACTAACTGTCAGCAAGGACAGGGGGGAATGGGAAAGCCCATTAACTTGGAGGACTAGAGATGTTGCCAGAGCAACCGGGGGTGTGACAGACTGGAAGGAAAAAGGGCAACATAATGTACCCATTCCATCTGCACTGAGAGTAAAACTGCAAGGAAAGTAACATCCAAGTACAGCTAGCAGGCAGAACTGCCAAGGAAAGGGGGGGCTGAAACAGAGAAGGCAGACATGGGTATTTCTGTTCCATGACACTCCCCGTCTGGTATCTGAAGATACCACTATATAACAATATGTGGAACATATGTGCAATGCAAACATAACAATGCAAAAGTCCATGTCCACATAGCGAGGTGATACTGGCCGGTACCATTGGCGTCAAAGTCCTTTGGCCAAAACCTTCTGGTAAGGGATGCCAGGTGGATGCACAGCTCCAGGTTAGCTGGTTGCACCACAATGTCTTTGTGTAAAGGTCTCTTGCGCTGTTTTCTCTCGACTTTGTGAAAGAACAGTCCCTTTGATTCTGTAGTTTTCTCTACAGAGTGCATCACCTCGTGGATGTGCTAGTCGTGGTAGTTTGTCACCCTATCACCTGGCGTTTGGCGGAAGGAGAGGACCTTTGACTCGTTGCAGAAGCGGATCAATGCCCCTGGAAGACCGGTTGTCAAGTCTGGTCCAGTGAGTAGTGCACCGTTTGGAGAGGCTTCCTGGTGCTGAGCATTGGAGCTGAACGTTACCCAGATCTGGCTGGGTTTCTGACGGTGGTGAACACCAGATGATGGGAGGTGTCTGCATTTTTTACCTTCCTTCAGTGAAGGCACTGGCTCTGCGTGTCCGCTAAGCAATCTCTTCCGCGTGAAGACCACAATTTGATTCTTGGTCTCCGGCTCCCTTTGTGGGTTGCGGCGGAGCGAAGTGAGCCTAGAGATGGCAGGTTCTCTATTGTTCGGGAGGCGTCCTTTTGGTGAATGGGATGGTAGCGGAGTCACCCAACTGCCTGGTCCATCTTTGGAGAGCTCCTTGACTGTTAACCTCGGGAATCCTCTATCTTCCCTCGATGGTGTTTGCTTGTCGTCGTCCCTTGTTGTCTGGAACGCTGTGCACCGTAGGTCATCGGTGCATTCCTCTTGCACGAGAACATCTCCACGTAATTTGGTGAAACGCTTTTGTGTCTCTTTGTTAACTGCCATCAGGGGGTTATTTACTCCCTGGACGTAACGAAGAACAGTCTCTTTTGCCCTAGTAAATCCCTTTATTAGATGTCTCTGTGATTGTCTCTTTTTAGACGTGTGAGAGGACAGTCTTTTTTACACTGTGGCGTCACCTGTAGGGCGCAATTTTTTGCGGCTATGCCAGCCATGACAGCTGGCTGCTTTGTCGCTTGATACTCTGTGGAGAGGAACACCTGTACGTCTTAGCCGTGCCATTGCTCGCGGGAGGAGCGTCCGATTGTTTATTGTCTTTTGGACGATCCCTTTGTCGGTCACCTTTGGGAGGTTACTTTCTTCCTTTAGTGGAGTCGACTCTTCATCCTTGGTTATCTGAATCGCTAAGCATCCTAGGCCATTGTCACATCCCCCGATGTGAGGATGTTTTTGTTGATCTCAGGGGTATGACCTTGTCTTTTCTCTTCACTTGGCCCTTCTGTCACTTGGAGATGGCCAAGACATGGTTCAGAGAGAGATGTGTGCCCACATTCTGTTACCACCGTTCTGCGGGCGTCAACATAGTCTTGTCCGTGCTCTTTGTCAGTGCACGCGTTGTCCACTATCACCCATCCTAGGTCAAGTCTTTGAACGCATGGCGCGTTGTGGGGTCCATTATGCTGTTTACGGACTTTATGTACCCTCATGATGTCCCTACCGAGCAGCAGCAAGATCTTGGCGCCTTGTTCTACCGGCAGGATGTAGTTGGCTATTCCTCTGAGGTGCGGGTAATGGCGTGCCACGTCTGGTGTGGTAATCTCGTCCCTGTTTGTGGCAATGTGGTTGCACTCGATGAGTGTGGGGAGAGCTATCTTCACTCTGTTATCCACTGAACATATGACGTAACCGCTTGCTCTTCTCCCTGTTGACTCAGTTGACCCTGCACAGGTTCTGAGGGTGTAGGGTGAGGCATTGTCTTGTAAGTTGAACAAGTTGAAGAACTCCGTCTTCGCCAATGATCTGTTGCTTTGGTCGTCGAGGATCGCATACATCCGAAAAGCCTTCTCAGGTTGTCCCTGGGGGTGCACTGCGACAAGGCATATTTTGGAGCAGGACATTTTGTCGCTTTCTTTTCCGCAAACCTCGGTGCGCTGAGATGTGACGGATGTTGGCTCTCCTTCTCCTTCCTCCCCGCCATGCTCGCTGCGGAGGATGGGTTGTTGAGTTGGTGGAGTGTCAGCGCCTCTGGGTGTAATGATGTCACGTGCTTGTCACTTTCGACAACGGTACATTTGATTTCTTCTTTACAGTCTCTGGCTAGGTGAGTCGTGGAACTGCAGCACCTGAAGCAAACTCTGAATTCTCCAAGTAACCTCTTGCGTTCCTCTAGGGACTTTATCCTGAACCCAAAGCACTTGTTAAGTGGGTGTGGCTTCTTGTGTATGGGACATTCCCTGTTTGGGTCCCTCGGTTCCTCGTCTCCGGCGACCGACTGATCGGGAGTAGTTTGGGTCGTGGGAGGCACGTCCGTCCTGTGGACCGAGATGGGTGTTTGAGTGTTACCGTATCTCGCCACTGGTCTCTCATTCCTCAGGCTGCTTGCACTGTGTGTGGTTTGCGCACCTAAGATGAAACTGGGATCGTTCCTTGTCCTTGCCGCTTCGCGGATGAAGCTCAAGAAGAATGAGAATGGGGGGAAGGCGACTTGCTTCTCCCTTTTGTATTTGGAGCCTTGTGAAATCCATCTTTTTTGGAGGTTGTAGGGTAGCTTCTCCAAGATGTGTCTCACTCCACGAGCTGAGTCCAAGACGTTGAGACCTGTTAAGGAATGGTCTTTCCTTGCAAATGCTCTTGTAGCAGGTCCCCAAGCTCTCGTAACTTCGAGTAGTCTTTAGTTGTGATCTTGGGAAAGCTGTCGACTCTTTTGAAGAGCGAATCCTTGACTGCTTCGGGGCTACCGTAGCACTCTTCTAGCCTTTCCCACACTAAGTCAAGACCTACTTGGGGTTGGTTCGCGTTTGCCGCCCGAAGTCTCTTCGCGTGCTCCCTGGATTCGTTCCCCAGGAACTTGAATAGCAGGTTGAGCTCTTCCCTTGCTGAGAAGTCCAAGCTGTTGATTGCGTCTTTGAACGTGAACTTCCACGTCCGGTAGTTCTCAGGGCGGTCGTCGAAGCTGATGAGTCCTGCTTGCACCAGGTCACGCCGGATCATGTACTTGGCTATGTCTGTCAGGCCTGAGGCATCAGCGTGTTGGTCGCGTTCTGAGGTAGTTGCTGGGAGGGTCCGTGCGGTCGCCTCTTCCTTGGCGTGGACGCGTGATGGCTGCTGGCCAGTGTGAGGGGCTGTGTTCTCCCGTGTGGGTGTACCTGGATTGCGAGCCTGTTGTGGTGCATCCGTGTGCGCACTGGCGTGTGGATCACTGTTGCGGCTGTGGCTATCCCAGGCAGGATGTCCCACTGAAGGAACAGCACCTTCTCCTCGTGGAGCTAGCAAGTCTTCGGTGTCTGTGGAGTCACTCCGTCCGTGTTGAGATGGCGCGCTGGTGTTTACACTGAAGAGGCTCCTTACGTAGTCTTCAGTGCGTTGGATTGGGTCCTCTGAGGCTATCCGTCTGTACGGTTGCTCCCCGCCGTCCTGTCTCGCAGCTGCTTTTAAGACTTCGGCTTGGGCTATGGCGGCAGCAGCGTCCTCCTCTTTGCTTAGAGCTTCTAGGTCCGCGTCCAATTCGGCCTTTCTACACGCAGCGGCGGCATTGGCAGCGGCGGCAGTAGCAGCGGCGGCGGCGTTGGCAGCAATGGCGTCAGCAGCGGCGGCAGCGTTGGCAGCGATGGCGTTCTGCTCCTCCTCTTCTATGCGCGCTCTTTCTGCCCTTACGGCTGCCTCTCTCCGACTATATTCGGCCCTGGCACATGCGGCCTCTGCGGGTGGCTCGCGCCTTGGTAGCGTTTGTGCTTGTGCTGGACGCGTTAGATTGCTCTGATCTTGCTGACCTTGATGAGTGTCTGGATGTGCTTGAGCGCTGCGATGCGGTCTCCAGGAGGAGCTCTTTTCTATCGCTTGGGCGTCTGCGATGGCGGTCTGCACGATGTCATCGCGCTCCAGGTCAATCGCCTTTTGCAGGTCGCGTTCCCGCGTGCTGTCTTCTGTGTTAGTTCTTGTCAGATAGGTGAAATATGCCTGTGACAGCGTTACGTAACGTCTATGGCTTGACTTAATCTGAGTAATAGCTTGTTTGATCTGGGTTTCTTGATCGCTAGCACTTGCGACATTACTTATTTCACGATCAGTGTCCTCCCAGGCCTTCTCTAATTTTTCGCGGTGTGCGTCAATGTCAGCCTCATATTTTTCACGGCCCTTTTGTGTCAGTGTGACTGTCCATTTAGGCCTTGCGTCTGCCTGCGCCTGTTGCAGTTGCGCAGCGGTCTCTGTGTCTGAGTGATCACTCTCCTGCGTGATATCTGGTGAGGCTCTGAGTTCTGCCATGCTGTAGGTACAGTATGTGTAGACCTTTAGCCAGTGCGTGTGGCGTGTGGTCTTTTACCTGTGTCAGCGATGGGCGACTGTCTCAGATGATGCCGAGCGGTCTCCTGCAGCATTCAGCGTAGGGGTAGCTGTACTCACAGGTGTCCGGTGGCTCTGACCCGTGTCCTGGCTGGTGTCCGTTGGCGTGGCCCATGGTGGCGCTAGCCGTGGGGACGTGCGCAGGGTAAGGTGAGATGGTAATCCCTCACTATGAAGCTGTGCAGAGGGTGAACTCAGACAGAGAAAGGCAATCAAGTTTTGTGTAAGCTGCACTGTCTGTTTGCAAAGCTGCTGCCTTGTGTGCAAGGTTGTTTGCTGGCTGTGTGCAGTGTAAGGCTGCTTGCTGTTTGTAAGGCTTTTTGCTGCAGAAAGTCTGTGCTCTTATTAGCAATGTAAAGCTGCTCGCTTGTCTTGCATAAAGTAGTAGTTGTTTGCTGTATAGAGGCTGGTGGCTCTGTGTAGCAAGGTGGAGCAGTATGCTTGTACAGTGATGGTGAGAGACTGCTGTTTGTCAGTCTGCAGAGACTGCTCTGTGTTGAATTCAAGGTGTATAGAATCCGTTTTTACTGTGCTGTTTAAACTGCTGCTTGTTTTTGCAGAAAGCTGTAGCTGTTTGCTGTATAGCTGTGTAGAGCTGCACTTTGTAGCATGAAGGCTGTGAGTGATAGCTTCTGCGTAGACCTCTAGTACATGGTCTCTGTCTTACTATCCTGAAACTAGGGTCACGTATTGAGGTATGAATAGCTTCAGTTAGCTTTAACTCATGTCTTCCCTCTTCCAAAGCATGACAAGTCCTTAATGTCTTTCTTAACTTTATTGCAGAAGTAGAAAACAACAGGATTGTAAGTGTAGTATAGGCAGAGAGTGCTTCTCTATGTAGAATGCTTCTATGAGGTTAGACTACGGTAAGACAGAAAGGCCTTACCAGGAATGGATGCAGACAGGTCTGTACTCACTGTGATCTTAGGTGGAAAAGGAAGTGAGGGGCAAGGGTCACACTAAAAGTGAAGTGAGACTGCACTAACTGTCAGCAAGGACAGGGGGGTAATGGGAAAGTCCATTAACTTTGAGGACTGGAGATGTTGCCAGAGCAACCGGGGGTGTGACAGACTGGAAGGAAAAAGGGCAACATAATGTATCCATTCCGTAATTCCTCTGGCCGGACCATATCAGGTCGGACCAGGATCACTGCAGCTCCTGAATCCAGCAAGCCGACTGCTGCCGGTTACCGACTGTGACTGGGGTGAGATGTCTGCTCCGTCCGTCCGTCTGCTGCAGGTCCGCGCTGAGATGTCCTCCGCTCCTGGCTGTAGGCACCGATGAAACCGGGACAGGTGTGGTATGGGACGTCTCGCTGGGAGTTGGTTCCATGACCGGTCCGGAATCTGTGGTGGGCTACCGGCTTCGCAGCTGGGGTGCGCTGCCCCTGATGGGGTCTGCCGGAACGCAGGAGTTCCGGGCAATCTGGTCTGATGTGACCAGGGCGGTTGCAGTTGTAGCACCGGCGCTCGTGCCGGAGCTCCCCCGCCTTCGGTGGACTGCTGCCCGCAGGCGGCCTCTGAGTCCATTGGGGGGTATTGGCAGACTTTCTGGCCGGTGCCTCCGCCGCCACCGCCGCCTTGGCTACTGCTTTGGCAGTCATCAGGGCTCGGCTGGCCACATAGTCGTCTGCAAGCCTCGCCGCCTCCTGGTAAGTCTTGGGCTTCTTGTCGTACACCCAAGCCCTCTCCGCCGGCGGGCACTGCTGCATGAGCTGCTCCTGAAAGATGAGGTCCAGCAGGTGTTGGTAAGTCTGTGCCTCATAGCCCTCCACCCAGCGTATCCCGTACAAATATATAAATATATTATATCATATATAAATTTTTTTATTTTTTTATTTTATTATTATTATTTTTAAACACACTGTTGAAAATTAGGGTATTGTGGCGCCTATGCAAATCATTTAAGTATACTGTATCCCGTACAAAGCCATGAGGGTCACGTAGGTAACATAATACTCCTGGGGCTGCCTCTCTTCCTGACGGAATTTACCCCGGTAGGCTTCAGGGGTAAAACCGTACTGAAACAATAACAGTTCTTTCAGGTGGTCATAGTCATAAGCATACTCATCTGGAAGTGCCATCATCGTCTGCTTAGCCAAGCCGGACAGTAAGGGGTCCAAACGTGCAACCCTATGCTGGGGAAGCACTTTGTACCGCCGGCACTGTGTCTCAAAGTTCTTTAGAAAACTGTCTATCTGATCAGTACCTTCCACGAACTTGGTGAGACTGTGCTGATCCAGGTTGAGTTCATCTGTGTTGGGTTGGACAGGGGGGCAATAAGCGGGTCTGTTTACTGCCATAGTGATAAACTGCAGCCGCTCCTCCGGTATCCCTCTGTCACCCCACGCAGTAATCAGTGCCAACATTTCAGGGGTGAACGGACTGGTAGCCGCAGCAACCAGTACCCCTCCTGTTGCACTGCTCCCGGGAGGTGCACTCGTTCCCTCCCCGAGATTCCGCCGCCCAGCACTGGGTTCCTTCCCTGATCTCCGGGTGGCTGTATAAGGGCAAGCTGAGCTATATCCTGAGGCTCTGCAAGCCGGGCTTCATAGTCACCGATTGCGTCAACCATGTCTGCGACCTCCTGGTTCTCATAGGGCAGTCCATATTCACGGCACTTGTCTTTCAGCTGAGCTCGGGTCCTCATGTTGGATGAGCCTTCAGCCTCGCTCATGGTTCACGGTCGCAGTAGTGAGGTGGTGTTACAACTTGTGTTAACTGTTGCACTACTGTGTGTTCAATATCTTTAGTCCCAGGAACTCGCAATTCCCTTCGAGTTCCCACTATATTACAGGGTCCTACAGATCACTGTAATATAGGTTCAGTTCAATCCCGCCGCTGCCACCAGTTAATTATAGAGCTTGTCACGGTAGCTTATGACAAGATATAATGAACACCAAATATCTGGGTTGAACTGAACGAGGCTTAGATATAATAAAATATCATTTATTCCTTAAAAAGGTGAACATAGCAATATAGTACAATTAACAGGCAAGAAGGTAACACTTACTTAGGGTTGGGGGATGGAGAAGTATCAGCTAGCAATTCTCCAGCAATCCGGTGACATTTCAGGTGGAATCAGAAGCACAACTCAAAACTGTAGGGTTGACACAGTTTATATACCTGTGTAACCCTATTCTTAACATTGAATACAGACTATTGGTGAACAATTATCTGTATCCAATCCCTAACGTGGAGACACAGATTAACCCATGCCCCCAGCTAATTAGCCCATGTGTACTGGGACTCTATGGGTAGCACCATAATTAAATCAGGGGCGACGACCAGTCTATCAAATGAAGTATCTGCATTGTTTGTAGGTGTAGACATAACACTTACAAACCACTCCAGTTTGATGATTCTCCACCCTCAGGTAACAATTAGATAGGCAGAGTCTGTTGATTAGTACTTGATCTGTTGATTACAGTAGTTAACTTTTGATCACAGTGCTTAGGCTCAATCAGCCGGCTGCCCTTCATGACCTATTAGCATAGCAGATGGAGTCTGCATTTTCAGGGCAGATCCAAAATACCATACATATACACTTTAATATCTACACATATTAATAAGTTCCATTCTGGTGGGTTCAATGGGTCGAAATTTGCCAGTTCTTAATGCCTACAGTGACTCCACATATTGGCCAAATATCAACTCTCTGCGACCTCCAGAACTGGAGATACAGAAATGCACTTTAAAACATCTTTAAAATACAGGATTATAATGAAACATGGGAACAGGGGAACATACATTTTCATGACATGACAAGGTGTAAACCACCTTCCTGGACCGCAGTCCAGTTAACCCCTTGCCTACCTGGTGAGGTCATGGGGTGGCCATATGGGTGCAACCCTTTTAATACCGGGCCAACCCCCTCTCCCTCTACAGTGATCCATCCTTCTTCTTCACAAAGAAGAAGCCAGCCCAGGCAGGGGAGGTAGAGTTGCGGATTAATCCTTTTTCCAAATTTTCTTGAATGTAGGACGTCATGGCCTCAGTCTCCGAAACGGACAGAGGATACAACTTAGACTTCGGCAGGATGGTCCCAGGAATCAAATCGATAGGACAATCATACGGGCGATGGGGAGGTAGAACCTCAGCTTGTACCTT
Source organism: Ascaphus truei (assembly GCF_040206685.1). Taxonomy (NCBI): domain Eukaryota; kingdom Metazoa; phylum Chordata; class Amphibia; order Anura; family Ascaphidae; genus Ascaphus; species Ascaphus truei. The sequence goes on from NC_134499.1 coordinate 17,228,757, forward strand.
GTTGAACACATCCAAGTACTCATGATACACGGTTGGCAGGATCGTTAGATTAGAAGGAACGGGATCTGGGCCGGCAAGCACCGCAACAGGAGAAACAGCAGGAGCAGAGTCCGCGGACGAAGGCCACTGGATGGGCAGAGTACCGGTCTAATCAATGCGTGGATTGTGGAGTTGAAGCGAAGGCAATCCTAAAATTAGTTGGAGAGTAGGAGATTGAAAAATATCGGAAATTATTACCTACTTATGACCGTCGGCCAAGGTCAGAGTGAGAGGGATAGACACCCAAATGATAAACGCTGGCTGGAGTGGTCGGCCGTCGATGGCCTCGAGACCTATTGGAGTATTCCTCCTGACCATAGGGATTTGATTCTCAGAATCGAAGTTCTGGTCCACGAAGTTACCACCAGATCCAAAATCAATGAAAGCTTTTACCTGCAGGAAAAGGTTAGGACCCTCCAGAGTGGCAGGAAGCAAAAACTTCTTTGGGAGGTTCTCGGGGGGAGAGGGGCAAGGAGAGACAGTACCCAGTAGAAGCCCCTCTACCATTACTGTGTGTTCCCATTTCCCAGCTTCAGGGGACAATTCTGGAGATGATGTTAAGTAGAAGCACAGTAGAAGCAGAGTCTATTCCGACGGCGTCGCATTCTCTTTGTGGCCGAAGTTGCTGACTGCTGACTTGCATCGGCTCCGGAGCCTCCAGTGCCAGGAGAGGTGTTGTAGGCGATCTGTGAGAGACAACAGAGGAAGAAAGGGAGCGAGAACAGTGCCTCTCGTGACGTCGCTCCTGAGTACGCTGGTCCATGCGTACGCACAGGGTAATCAACTCCTCCAGGGAGGAAGGCCGAGCATGAGTAGCAAGATCGTCTTTCAAGGTGTCTGAGAGTCCGTGCCAATATGCGGCGGCGAGTGCCTCATCATTCCATTGAGTCTCTGCGGCAAGAGTACGGAACTCGATTGCGTACTTGGCAGCAGATCTTCGGGCATGTGAAATATGGAAGAGAGAGAATGCGGCTGTCTCGCGCCGTGCAGGAGTATCAAACACTTGCTGAAATTCGCATCTGAACAGAGGATAATCTTGGGTTAATTCTTTTTACATTCCCAGAGGGGGGAGGCCCCGGTGAGGGCGTCTCCGGTAAGCAAGGTGTAGATGTACGCCACCTTAGAACGACCAGTGGGGAACAGGGAGGGGGACATCTCGAATTGCACATTGCATTGGTTTAGGAAACCACGGCAGGCAAAGGGGTCCCCATCATAGCGATTAGGTGATGGAATACGGGGTCCAGAGCTGGCATAGGTTGTGGCAACCGGGGGTGCTGGAGCCATGGGAGTCTCATGAAGGGAGAGTTTAGCCAATTGCTGGGAGACTGTGGACAGTTGATTGCTCACAAATTGTAAGGCCTCTATTGAAAGACCTGTACCCACCTCATGGGGGTCTGCGTTTGTTGGGCTCTGCATAATGTCACGCCTGTATGCCCGCAGACCTGGCGAGACCCCAATACTGAGGTGGGAACGGTATTACCACAGACCCACAGCAGTGGGGGCAAGCCCGGAGTGCGGTATGGCGTTGCTGGGCCTGTTGGAAGATAGTTAGTATATTTACAACGCCTTGGTGGTGTAGCGTAAGAATAGTGGTGTCCGTGTGCGCCAGAGTCCAGGGATCCAGAAAGGAGAGTAGTCGAGTTCGTAAGCCAAGTCCAGGGGTTACAGAGGTCAGCAAGGTAGAGTTCGTAAGCAGGGTTCAAGGGCAACAGAGAGCAGGGTAGTCCAGGACGAGCAGGGGTCAAACCAGGGAAATCCAGAGATAAGCAGGAGCAGGAACAGGCTGGAACAGAGAGAGAGCAAAGCATAGGACTGCACACACAGGGATAACAGAAGCTATGCAGAGCAATGGTAGAAAAGACAGACAGGGGTTATAAAGGAGGGAACACCAATAGGAGAGACAGGAGGAGCAGAGAGTGAAGTGGGAGACAGCAGGGATAGGTGAGGAGGAGAAGAGGAGACCGGGGAACCAGTGAGGGAGATTGCCTGCAGGGTATGAGAGGAGGAGTCAGGAGACTGAAAACCCCTATAAGAGGAGCGTGTGTGCGCGCCCTCTGTAATCTGAGAGTGCGCGCGCACAGGCTGCGTCACGAGGCGCGCGGAGCGCCGCGGGGACACCCGTAGAGGAGAATGGGAGAAAGGAGGGCACAGTCACCGGAGGTAAGGGAATGGGAGTAGACACTGAGGGGGACTGAGAGTGGGGAGCGCTACAGCAGGGGCTCGGGTACCACGCGGGTGCGCGAGGCCTGCAAGACGCGTGCCGTAGCAACGGAACGGCTTCAGAGGCTGCCAGGGAAGGACAGGAGCGGTCACAAGAGGAGAGGTTGTCAGGAGAAGGGACAGAGAGGGTGACGTCAGGGGTACAAGCAGGGGAAGGATTCCCCTGAACCGTCACAGGATATCTGCCTTCATAAAAATTGCTCAGCCTTAAATACAATTCTTTCCCATTGAACACAACCTAAACCCAGCCCCTGTCGTAAATCAGTGGTGAGGTTGACAGTTTTACTCCAGAGTAAAACTCCTCCTACCCTATAGTTTTTCTTATAATAAACAGGGACCTGGGGCCCTAGCGGATATTTTAGTCTAAGATCTTTTATCATATTTGCATACCCTCAGGTGGTGACAGTGGGTAGTTATGATGTGCAATTGAGCAGGGGTTAATATTAACTCGCTGGTTCCTTGCAGAGGAGAAAGCGGGGTTTGCTAGAGTAGCCTTGTGTATTAACCCTGGTTTCACGCCTAAGTCACGTGCTCGTGTGTGGTGTTCGTGGCGGTGGTATATTGGGACGGCTTGAGGAGAGATACAACTCATTTGAGGGACCCTTGAGGGGGTGAAGATTGGGGCAGCTTGCGGGTTGTGTATTGATCCTTGATCCTGCAAGAGGGGATATTGCCCATTTGACAGACCTTTGCGGAGGTGAAGAGTGGGTGCGCTTGCGAGCGTCGGTATTAACCCTTGTCCCGTATGCAGGTCGCGTGCTAGCAGGGGCTCGTACGTGACAATCTGTATATATTTTAATGTAGGATACCTGTGTATTGATTCGTATTGTCTGTTTCCCAAATGCTATATATCGTGGCTATTTTGCATACACGATTGGCATCTACATTTGATTGGCTAGTTCACGGACGCCCTGTAACCATAGTCTAAAAGGGTGTAGCGCTTTCAATTTGGCTGTGTAGTTAACAGCATCTACTAACCAGCATACTAACCTCCTCCTCCCTGAAGAAGTGCGGTCTACGCACAAAACGTACGTCGGCGTGAAGCGTCACTGCAGTGGTGTGGCGACATCTCTGGCACGGAGTGTATCTGACGGCTTGTATATGAGCTTGCTGTTCTGTTTGTTTATACGGCGGTCCGCTGTGAATGACTCACGATGCACTAACGTGTTTGTTTGTTTGTCCGTGGGGTGGTCCGTCGTGACCCGCGTGTCTCATCGGCATTTTCTAGATAGGGCATTTTGTACATTATATTACCACCTCCGTGAGAAGCTGGAGGATGCATGTCCAGTCGTGCAGCAAGACTATCTACAGCGTTGTTATCCATAGATAGCCCTCTGTTGGGCCACTGGAACCCTTACACAGCGGGTAACTGACATCTCCGCCAGTTACACTTACAGTTGTATCTACCTGTCATTATTTGCAGTCTGTATGACACTATTGCATTTAGCATCACTTGTTTGGATACAGCTGTATCAGTTATACTCAGGAGACCTATCTTGGTGACTATTAGGAGGGTATGTGTACCAGAGTTGATGATTAAGGGATTTAACCCTTGGTTTAACATTATTTCTGATACAATTGTTCACACTTACCACTCTTGAGTTTATGAGATGTTTTGGGTGTTATTAAGATTTACTTTGATTTATACATTAGGAATATCATGTTTCCTAAAAAGCCACATCACTGAGGATTTTATTGTTACATTTATTATATTTTCTATGTATATACTTCAGTTGTGTTGATTGTAATTAGAATATATTAAAACTTTTTTATTTTTGGTGTTTTAACAGCTGGTTACAACAGTCAATAGACTGTCTCACCCCATAATGATGGGGAGGACTATCATAGTCCATTCACACTGCTCATTTAATATGTATTGAGTGCTTCACTTTGGAGATTCTTTTGATCCCTCTTGGGTCATTTCTGTCTCTGTATTCGTGACACATTGCTAATCTGCAAAGAACTGTGTCGTAAAGCAGGCAATGGCGATCCTGATGACACATGCGCCACTGACTGACATCAGTTAGTTACTAGATTACAACACTTTTATGAACATCCTGAAAGTGCTATGAATGCAGATTTAAAACTCGCCACACTAAAACTTGGTGCAATTACTAAGCGCAGGGAAAATGTACTGCCTAAGGAGGAATTCTGTAAACTTATGCAAATGGCAAACGCCAAACAGAAAGGTCTATTGCTGCATGTAATTTGGAGCCTGCAACCTACACTCAATGAACCACAAAAAAAAGATGGATCAAACCGCACACCAGTGTGTATACAGAGGATTGAGAACGAGGGGCATACAGTAGGAGGAGAATATAATGTACACAGCACTGATCTCTATACCATCCTGGATACTCTGCTTGGCAGTTATACAGTACTGTAAGTCTAACATATTCTATTACCCCAGCTTCCAAGCTACTCCGCACTCCACTACAGGGATTTAATTTTATTAGATTTGTTACTGTATATAGTTATTTTCACTGTGTCACTGTAACAGGGGACTTATCCCTGTTCACAAATGTGCCTCTAATCCAGCAGTATGGTGGTTAACTGCTGGTAGCAAATTAACTAACACCACCTGCCTGATTAGAGGTGGTAGAAAAAGCCTGCCTTTGAGACAGGAAGGGGCTCCTTAGCTCACTTGTGGGCTGAACTATGGAGAATACAGATCTCTGGAGCTGACCGGTCTTGAGCTCTGTCAAGAAGAAACAGCAGAGCTGATTGCAAGACACCAAATAAGACTTCTAAACCTGGATGCTGATTTTCTGTGCATGCACGGGTGTGGTTCCAGGAGAGCAGAGAAGCTTACTCTACAGCAACTAACAGATAAGACTTTCATTCTAAAGAGACTTCTTATATCTGCTTATGTCATGCTATGTGTTTGGGGCTGGGAGACCTGCTTAACTAGGAGTTGTGAATTGCATGGGATTTCACTAGAAATACTCCCAAGGGAATTAAGCTTTGTTCCCCCCCACCCCCCTGTGTTTGGATGATTTCCTGATGAAAAGGAAAAGGCACAATAAAGCCTTATTATAAATTTCACCTTATAAAAGCCTCCAATTGTGTACCTCTGTGAACGTCCGTCTACAGTCACCTATTATTCATTGGATGTAATAATAATTACCATTATTATTGCCATTTCTGCTTTTGAGAAAGGCCTGTGTGGCCGAAACATTAAGTCTATTGGCAATAAATTAGTTTATTGAGGAAATCCGTGGAGCCCCGATTTTCTTCCCTTCGTGGTGCTGGTGGAGTTGCCATATACCAAAACACTGCGAATACTGCACGTTAGTACACCTCATGTAGACATAATACACCTTCAGATGACAGACTTACCAGTTACACTGGTTGGAGACAGATGCGCTCCTGAGTACGTGTTACCCAACGGGCAAGTTATCCTCTCAACCGTCATATACATTTCACCAATACACACCTCGGCAATATCATCAACTTCCTCCATTTCATTATGCTACCATACTCAATTGCCGGTGCAGTCTCATTGCACAAAGACTATCCTACAATAACCATCATTTTAAGTGGTGACTTTAACATCAACTTTCACTCAATTGAATCCCTGCTGCTCATTACATTCATGAAACAAACATTTAATTTAACTCTCAACACCAATCCGGCCATTGCAACTACAAGATCAGGTTCAACAATTGATGCAGTCTTTCAACACCATTTGTATACTTTACAATCAAAGATATGTCTCTTACTTTAGTTATCATAAATCAATAGTATGGTGTATGAAACAAGATACAATGGTAATGTCATGTCAGAAATAAAGTAACTGAATTACACTCATTACTGTCTTTGATTGTATAGCGACCATCAGTATGTCAACTTTATTTCATTTACAAAACAGAGAAGTTTTACTTACGCCCCCCCCTTTTTTTTTCAATGTACAATACAATGTCCAGAAACTCACTCTTGTTTACTGATTTTTCAAGTAATTTTCAGATTTAGATCGTTACCGTTTAGATATAAAATTAAATTATTCAAACATTCCATATTACCCCGCCATACAAACAAAACATCATCTATTTATCTACGCCAGAGGACCAGGTTGGCACCAAATGGATTGTTGGATCATATACGGTCCTCCACCCAAATGCCCCCATGGCGGTCCCACACAGCTGCAGAAAATTATTTTCAAACCAAAAGAAGTTGTAGTTGGTAGTTAGAGTGGAATCGTATAGGCAAACTGGGGCTCTCCCTCTTAATACAAACAATGATGAAACAACAAAAGATAAAAGACCAATGTGTAATACTGGCCCAAAGTGTGTTGTTGCTGCTTAACCCAAGGGAGGATCTTCCCACGATCCTCGTAATAGAATATGAAAAGGAGAGAACAGGGGGGGCGCAAAACAAATAGAAGTGCAGAGTAACTGTATTAAAGTTAAAAAGTGAGTAACAATTAACTCACATGGGTGACCGTCTCCAGTGAATGCAGCCAACTTCCGCACATCGATGCAGTACTCTCCTGATCCCGCGTCCGGTGGTCAGGACTGCAGTCACGGCGCTTGGGCAGACTACAATAGCCGTATGTGGTCAAAAAGATACAGGTCCTTGCATGAACAACGCGTTTCGCATGTGGTAATGCTTCGTAGGAAGTTCATGCAAGGACCTGGACCTTTTGGTGGAATGTCAGAGTTAGTCTGGTGTAGCTAACTCAGTGACGTTTGAGATTATATATATATATATATATATATATATATATATAGTGACAAACGCCCCTCTTTTGTAGTGCTGACGTCTGTCTGGGTTCTTCCCGACACAGTCTTCTAGGGTTAATTATACAACAAACAGGATCATGCAAAGTATTATGCTGCTTAACTCAGGCTTCTGCCTGCTTTATTTTCATCCAATTAAGGTACTGCAGCTTTAACATGTGTAGGTTAGAGGTACTCAGATACTTTCATTCAGCAGTTCACACATTTCAGTGTTACAATATTTCCCACACTGTTATTTCAAGAAATAAAACCAAAATCATATAAGCAAATCCTATCCCTTTCAGGGATCTAACTACACATCAGAATCAGTCTCTCTAACAGCTGCTGGCCAACTAAACTGGTTCCCCAGCTTAAAACAATGCTCTCTCATTTAGGGACACAAGATACAGCACAGTCTTTTAGCAACAGCAGTAATCATTTGTTTTGTCTTATCTGTTCGTGGTGTCCAGGCAAATCCTCTGGTACTGTCATACGTGGAGAGGCCGTCAACCTCGATACTGGATGCAGGAGAGTAGCGATACCCCCAGCCCCCAGGCTCTAAGGAGAGAGAGTGAAATGCAAAACCTCTCTGCTCTAAATACCTGTGCATGTGATTAGAAGAGCAGGTGAGGGAGAACTAGAGCCATTGTAATCTGTGGTCTGGATTTTCCATCCAGCTGCCTGAGTTAATGTGAAGCTGTGGAACGGATCATTTTTAGCTATTCCTGCACTTTCTGCTCTAAAATGGGGCAGAAAGCTGCCTAACATCTTTGGACTATGTCACATATCCCCCTCCCCAGCTCACACCTACTGGGGTGAGCGGCCATGGACCTCACTGGGGTGAGCGTCCTACCTGAAATACTTGAGCTAACTCCTCAGTACAACATTACGTATTCACATGATACGAATATGAACTTCATTATATATTTACCAACCGAAAGGGCCATCAACCCTGTATATTAATTTGTAGTTTAGCTACATTTTCAACACAGAGAACCAATATAACACTGTAACATTGACAAAATGCTTATTCTAGAGGCCTAATATACCTTAACTACAATAGCTTATTTGCATAGTTAAGTGTCCGTGACATAGTCCACACGTGTAATAACAAAAAAAATATCGGTCAATTCCCCAAACACATTTTTTTTTTTCTTTGACTTCCAGTCCATTACATTTCCTGACTTTATTTCATAGGCCGCTGCAAACTGCAAATGACTGGACTGTTTCTTTAGCTTCTGACGGAACTCTGGGGCCGGATAGTCTTTGTCTTTATATTGTGGCCCAGAGTGGCGAGATCCGGAAAAATTCAAGGCCAGCGTTGACCTTCGTCGCTTTTGATTTGCGACCTTTGAACCTTTATGGTACTTAGAAGATGAAGCACTGATTACCTGGAGCACCTTCACCTTGATGGGGCTCTCACTAACTCCGGCTGTACCCTGTGGTATTTTACCTTTGCAGCCGGCAGGCATGTAGTCTTGGACCTCTCTTTCCTGAGGTCTACATTTATTCAGGCGGAAGTACCGCTGGATAACCAGTGACGCATTTCTCAGGGTTTGATAGCGAATCCTGTTCTGTGTCATCTTAGTCAGAGACTGGATTTTTATAGTTGCTCCTTTCATAATGAGGAACCTGTTTCGTACCATGCGGGCACGGTAAAATGATTGAAGAACACAGGCTGCTTTATTCCGGTGATTGAACCGACGAATTTTCATCCCTCTGTAGGCAGCCTGTAGGATGATAGTTGCGGCGCGTTTACGCCGATAATTTTCTCTTTCCCTTCTTCCTTGGACAAGAGCTTTGCAGTGCTTCTGAATTATTCTAATGCTTTTCTCCTTTTTCAAAATGTTAAGTTCCTCCACGAGAGAATTCTGTTTTGTGCATACATGTCGCAATTCTGTTCTCAGAGCGTCCATTTCTTCCTGGTGCTGGCTCTGAGTGTGCATCAGTGCTTCCTGCACTTCTAATTTTTCCTGAGTCAACTGTTTCTTTACTTTTTCTGCTTGGTCAGTCAAATCTGAATTTTCCAATTTCAGAGTCTCATTTTCTTGCTTTACAGTCTCTAACTCACTTAGGGCATTCTCATGGGTTTGCTTCAACATTCCCAGCTCTGTGTTCAGACCGTGGCCCTCCAGGCGTAAGTGTTGCACCTCTGTGCTGAGCGCATGAACCTCTTGTAGAGCCTTCCCGTATTTCTGTTTTAGGATAGCAATCAATTTGTCAGACTTAATCTGTTTTCCATCCATGGTGGCAATTACGGTGTTGGCCTTTTCCAGATTAGTCGTCACCTCTTCCAGCTCACTCCGTAAGAGAGACTCTGTTTTCTTCAAAGCCTCGTGCTCTTGTAAAGCTGGGAGTATACACCTCTGTAACTCGGCGTTCGCTTCTCGCTCCTTGTTCCAACATTCTCGCACCTTATTGTTAGATTCTTTCTCCTTCTTCCAACATTCTCGCTCCTTCATCAATCCCTGCCGCAGGACTTCATAATCATGGCGGGCAGCTTGGAGTGCAGAAACCAAAGCCTCTTTATCCTGGTTCAAGGATTCAGCTTCCCTTTGCTCCTCCTTTTCCTTTGCCACTGTTCCCGTGACAATTCTGCTGGTCACTCCGGTATGCAGCACATCTTGGCGCCTTTCTGACGCATGTCCTGATAGCGCAGGTTCAAGTGGCTCGGTCACTTCCCCTGTGACTTGAGGAACAGTTTTCTTTTTCTTCTTTCTTTTTGCTTTATTAGCTCCAGAGATATCAGTGGTACTGGGCACAAGCTCACTGGTATCAGCTTCCACATCTTGCTTGCACTCATAGGGCGTTGCTTGTTTTTGCAGCTGTTTGTCTTTGAAAATTTTGGGGCACACATCTTCCATGTGACCTACTTTATGACAGGCCCAGCATACTAAATTCATCTGTGGGTACGGCTCTCCTCCAGGGGCCACATACGAGTCGCCATCATCATCATCATCGTATGGCCTGAAGGGACACTGCTTTTCATGATTATGTACATTACAAAACAAACATTTCACGTCGGCCATTTTAGAAACCCGGCAGGGACAATCTGCTAGCTGCAATTTCACTCACTTCAGCAAAAGGCATTAGCTTTACAAACAGCACTGGCAAGATGCAATTTTTTTTTTTTTCTTCAGCAAAACATTTTGGTTTTCTGTTTGGGTTCAAGTGCTATTGCATCCACACTTCGCACATTCTCTGTGTATGCTAGAAGCACAACTGATATACACAGTGGGACAGACTTCACTCATAGCATCTGTACTTTAGTTCAGCTGGGCGGCCATTTTAAACCCCCGCATTTATTTGCAAACCCACAGACTTTTTAGTGTCGACCCGCATTCTCCACCATATGTGACAAACGCCCCTCTTTTGTAGTGCTGACGTCTGTCTGGGTTCTTCCCGACACAGTCTTCTAGGGTTAATTATACAACAAACAGGATCATGCAAAGTATTATGCTGCTTAACTCAGGCTTCTGCCTGCTTTATTTTCATCCAATTAAGGTACTGCAGCTTTAACATGTGTAGGTTAGAGGTACTCAGATACTTTCATTCAGCAGTTCACACATTTCAGTGTTACAATATTTCCCACACTGTTATTTCAAGAAGAAAAACCAAAATCATATAAGCAAATCCTATCCCTTTCAGGGATCTAACTACACATCAGAATCAGTCTCTCTAACAGCTGCTGGCCAACTAAACTGGTTCCCCAGCTTAAAACAATGCTCTCTCATTTAGGGACACAAGATACAGCACAGTCTTTTAGCAACAGCAGTAATCATTTGTTTTGTCTTATCTGTTCGTGGTGTCCAGGCAAATCCTCTGGTACTGTCATACGTGGAGAGGCCGTCAACCTCGATACTGGATGCAGGAGAGTAGCGATACCCCCAGCCCCCAGGCTCTAAGGAGAGAGAGTGAAATGCAAAACCTCTCTGCTCTAAATACCTGTGCATGTGATTAGAAGAGCAGGTGAGGGAGAACTAGAGCCATTGTAATCTGTGGTCTGGATTTTCCATCCAGCTGCCTGAGTTAATGTGAAGCTGTGGAACGGATCATTTTTAGCTATTCCTGCACTTTCTGCTCTAAAATGGGGCAGAATGCTGCCTAACATCTTTGGACTATGTCACAATATACATACAAACACACAGATATAACCGCATCAAAAAACCTCAAAGAATCACTACTGATCAAAAAGCCAAAAATTCGCCAAAATGAAGGCAAATGGCGGTGCTATGGGAAAAAGTAATATAAACACACAGAAAAAGACAGAAATCCCAATGAAAAGCACTCAGATCACAAAAAATATAATATAAATGCAAAAGGGTTTATTCATCATGGACAAAAAGAACACATGAAACATACTAAAAATAACATACATCTAAAAAACAATACCAGACGGGGAGAACACAGTCAAACTCAAATCCCCAAAAAGCTAACTGTACAAAAAAACACCAAACAGGATGCCCAGATGACGGGGCATGGGAGGATGATCTATACAGACACAGAGGGAATCAGAAGATCCCACTGAGTAAAATGACCGTCCGGTCCTAAAAAAGATCCTATAAGGGGCCACAGGTATATCAAAAATCAGTAGAAATACATGGATATAAAGAAACCTGATATGCAGACATTTGTGAAAATCAGGAATGTCCCATTGAAATACAATGTTGTACAGAGCGAATGGAGTATATATCAAACAAATGGATACTCAGGTGAGGGCAGACATAGTCACCCAGAGGGTAATCAAAGCACTGAAAATAAGTGCAAACATGTGCTATCCCTCTAATGAAGTGTAACTAATAAGCTGCTCACACATAGGGATGAGAAAAACATCAGACCACACTCATATAGCAAGAATGGCACCAAAATGATTAGATAATCTAATTATGTGCAAACAGATGCTAAATAAACCAGATTGTTGTAAATGGAAAAAATGGAGGCTAGGTAAGGAGGACATCACCACACGTGTGTGGGAAATTAGCTGGCATAGGGAAAACCCTTGAAAAAGTGGAGGACAGTCATTGGTATGCAAATAATAGCTTAGAGAAAATATCACCATGTGTCATTCGCCTCCGTTTCGGGTATTAATCAGTCCTCCATGATCTGGCCACGAAGAGGTTAAAGCCGGCAAACCACCATCACCGAGCTGGATGGGCAAAATTGCTGCTGAGAGTGGAGAGAAAGGCCGAAATCAGCCAAACGACTGTGCCTCACGTCTGGCGAATGACATTCACATGGTGATATTTTCTCTAAGCTATTATTTGCATACCAATGACTGTCCTCCGCTTTTTCAAGGGTTTTCCCTATGCCAGCTAATATCCCACACACGTGTGGTGATGTCCTCCTTACCTAGCCTCCATTTTTTCCATTTACAACAATCTGGTTTATTTAGCATCTGTTTGCACATAATTAGATATTCTAATCATTTTGGTGCCATTCTTGCTATATGAGTGTGGTCTGATGTTTTTCTGCACCAATCAGAAAAGGAGGACGGCCTAAGGACTCTGGACTGCCCACCGGGCATGAACTACAGGCGAGTGGGAAATTCAATCTGGCCCATAGGAATAGTGTCTACAGGGCTGAGACCCAGCATCGGTTCCTCTGTCCAGCCCCATGCCCCCTGCGGGGTAGGCGCCTCAGTGTCTAACAGAGGAGAACAAAGACTCTGCACTGCCGAGAATCAGTTCCCAGATCTGGGTCACAGCCCTTCTCCCACTCACCATTGTCCAGGTATTTAACCCGCTTCCAAGCTCTGTCCCGAGCCGGTATTTCTCTGTCTGTAGCCCAGCTAAGTGAATGACTGTGTCTGCCCACCGAGAAATACTAAAACACAAAATACATTGCGGACTTGCGAACTGTGCGGGGAACACACTAACAAGTAATAAAGTGCTTTTACAAACCCAGTCCCCAAGACACACAGTTTCCCCCTTCCAGCTATCACACAGTGATAAAGCTCTTTGTTGGAAGAGGTTACTCCAAACACTTAACATTCAGGCCAGAACGAGCCTCACAGAGGTGGCCATTTACACACGGTTTAGGGACAACCAGCCGGACTTCACCTTCATTATGTGAGGCTGGCTGCCCCCTACCGTCACAATATCAAAGGAAAAAAACGTTAGATTTTAAATACTGGTAGCAAGATGATTTTTTTTTTTCCTTTTTTCTCTTAACTCATTACAGAATAAATAAAAAACAAAAAAAAGAAATAAAAGCCGGTAAGAACACTAAGGAGTGTGGGGATGGGTTTTTGTTGTGTGTTACGTGGCGTTTTTCTGTCAGATGAGATGGCCCGAGGATTTCTTTCTTCCGCGCCTGGATTGCAGGGCTGCCCGTGCGGCCATCTCGAACACTTCCCTTACTCCGTGTTTCGTCTTCGCAGAGCACTCCATGTATCCGAAGGCTCCGATCCGGTTGGCCATGTCCCGGCCTTCTTCCGGCTTCACCAGCTCCTGCGGGACAGAAAGAACGGCGGAACGATTAACATGGTGAGCGGCTCTCCGGAGAACGGTGTGATACTACATTATGAGCCAATACATCACAGACCGACAGGAACAATGAATTGCAATGCAAGGGTTAGTGCCTTTGAAGTAGGTGAGGTCAGTTTGAATCCCAGTATGAGCCTCTTTTCTCAGGAACTGAAGTTTGGGTGCAGGGGACATCATCCCGGCAGCGCTGTATGTCCAATTTTATTTCCCAACTACCAGCACTTACATAGGAAACACATTACAGGTCTAAAACAGTCCCCTTCCCTAACAGAGGCGCCAGTAACTGTGCAGAGCAATGTGTTGCAGACCACGCTGGCAGCCAAATGGTTAAACAAACCTGAAGCCACATGTAATAAACACGCTGAAAACATGTAACCAAAGAAACTAAAGACAAACCCTTCTAAATCTAACTTCTGTGGTTACATACGGGCTCAGCCTTAACGAGGGGATCTTAATGCAACAACGTCATGTTTGCAGTGCGGCTGCTGTGGTTTGGAAGTTTATCTCTTGCAGCCATTTTAATCAGCCCCTGGTGGCCTGCTGCTCAGGGCTTGGTATCTCTGAAGTGGGAATGTTGCCAGTCTCTGAGAATAGCGAGAGAGAATCTATATTTAAGTGGAACACAGCAAATTGCCGCTATAAAGGTTCAGTCCCTTTTGTGACGTCAGCCTCTGCTGAGGAGAAGCGAATATCCATATCCACTCTGACAGGGGCCTGGTGGGCCAAGGTTACAGGAAGCACCTCATTAATAAAAAGCGGCCCCCATTAATTCAGAGCCCACACTAATAAGAAATTCCCCCCCGGGGAACCTGTGTCTGATATATATTTTTTTTTATGCCATGTCTGCGGGATCACAAATAAAAAGGCTGCAACATAACCCCCGATGACATTGCAACTTTCTATTGGCTGCCAGAGAGACTCCGACACTGTGGCCATTTTGTGTCACCAGTCACTTGAGAACTGGTAGGCCATGGATCGGCTCCCTTTAAAGTGTCAGGTTTGTGTAGATTTTGCTGTTGTCCCAGGTAAGAAGCTGGTGGTCTCCAGAAAGACGTTCATTTCAGCTCTGGTAAGCCCTTGCTCCTGATATCCTTACCTCTGAAGTGACTGCCGGTAATCGCTCTGGCTGGGCACTAAATATGGCAGCTTAAAGGTCTCACAGGCCAATAGGAAGCTGCGATGTCATGCCTTGCGGGATTGAGATTGCGGCAGCAGCACCTTTAGAGGTACGTACCCTGGGAAGCAGGGAGAAGAGAAACGCAGGAGGGGTACAGACCTGCTCATCGTTACGCAGGTCTTTCTTGTTCCCCACCAGGATGATCGGTACATTGGGGTAGAAATGTTTCACCTCCGGGGTCCACTTCTCAGGGATGTTTCCTGTCGCAAAAATAAATCAATCCTCATTGTCTGTGCACAGGAGAGAGGGACAGAGGAGATCTCACACACTAACATCAGTGTCTGTGCACAGGAGAGAGGGACAGAGGAGATCTCACACACTAACATCAGTGTCTGTGCACAGGAGAGAGGGACAGAGGAGATCTCACACACTAACATCAGTGTCTGAGCACAGGAGAGAGGGACGGAGGAGATCTCACACACACTAACATCAGTGTCTGTGCACAGGAGAGAGGGACGGAGGAGATCTCACACACTAACATCAGTGTCTGCACAGGAGAGAGGGACGGAGGAGATCTCACACACTAACATCAGTGTCTGCACAGGAGAGAGGGACGGAGGAGATCTCTCACACTAACATCAGTGTCTGTGCACAGGAGAGAGGAACGGAGAAGCTCTCACACACACTAACATCAGTGTCTGTGCACAGGAGAGAGGGACGGAGGAGATCTCACACACTAGCATCAGTGTCTGTGCACAGGAGAGAGGGACGGAGGAGATCTCACACACTAACATCAGTGTCTGTGCACAGCAGAGAGGGACGGAGGAGATCTCACACACACTAACATCAGTGTCTGTGCACAGGAGAGAGGGACGGAGGAGATCTCACACACTAACATCAGTGTCTGCACAGGAGAGAGGGACGGAGGAGATCTCACACACTAACATCAGTGTCTGCACAGGAGAGAGGGACGGAGGAGATCTCTCACACTAACATCAGTGTCTGTGCACAGGAGAGAGGAACGGAGAAGCTCTCACACACACTAACATCAGTGTCTGTGCACAGGAGAGAGGGACGGAGGAGATCTCACACACTAGCATCAGTGTCTGTGCACAGGAGAGAGGGACGGAGGAGATCTCACACACTAACATCAGTGTCTGTGCACAGCAGAGAGGGACGGAGGAGATCTCACACACACTAACATCAGTGTCTGTGCACAGGAGAGAGGGACGGAGGAGATATCACACACTAACATCCGTGTCTGTGCACAGGAGAGAGGGACGGAGGATATCTCACACACTAACATCAGTGTCTGTGCACAGGAGAGAGGGACGGAGGAGATCTCACACACTAACATCAGTGTCTGTGCACAGGAGAGAGAGACGGAGGAGATCTCACGCACTAACATCAGTGTCTGTGCACAGGAGAGAGGGACGGAGGAGATCTCACACACTAACATCAGTGTCTGTGCACAGGAGAGAGGGACGGAGGAGATCTCACACACTAACATCAGTGTCTGTGCGCAGGAGAGAGGGACAGAGGAGATCTCACACACTAACATCAGTGTCTGTGCACAGGAGAGAGAGACGGAGGAGATCTCACGCACTAACATCAGTGTCTGTGCACAGGAGAGAGGGACGGAGGAGATCTCACACACTAACATCAGTGTCTGTGCACAGGAGAGAGGGACGGAGGAGATCTCACACACTAACATCAGTGTCTGTGCACAGGAGACAGGGACGGAGGAGATCTCACACACACTAACATCAGTGTCTGTGCACAGGAGAGAGGGACGGAGGAGATCTCACACACTAACATCAGTGTCTGTGCACAGGAGAGAGGGACAGAGGAGATCTCACACACACTAACATCAGTGTCTGTGCACAGCAGAGAGGGACGGAGGAGATCTCACACACACTAACATCAGTGTCTGCACAGGAGAGAGGGACGGAGGAGATCTCACACACTAACATCAGTGTCTGTGCACAGGAGAGAGGGACGGAGGAGATCTCACACACTAACATCAGTGTCTGTGCGCAGGAGAGAGGGACAGAGGAGATCTCACACACACTAACATCAGTGTCTGTGCACAGGAGAGAGAGACAGAGGAGATCTCACACACTAACATCAGTGTCTGTGCACAGGAGAGAGGGACGGAGGAGATCTCACACACTAACATCAGTGTCTGTGCACAGGAGAGAGGGACGGAGGAGATCTCACACACACTAACATCAGTGTCTGTGCACAGGAGAGAGGGACGGAGGAGATCTCACACACTAACATCAGTGTCTGTGCACAGGAGAGAGGGACGGAGGAGATCTCACACACTAACATCAGTGTCTGTGCACAGGAGACAGGGACGGAGGAGATCTCACACACACTAACATCAGTGTCTGTGCACAGGAGAGAGGGACGGAGGAGATCTCACACACTAACATCAGTGTCTGTGCACAGGAGAGAGGGACAGAGGAGATCTCACACACACTAACATCAGTGTCTGTGCACAGCAGAGAGGGACGGAGGAGATCTCACACACACTAACATCAGTGTCTGCACAGGAGAGAGGGACGGAGGAGATCTCACACACTAACATCAGTGTCTGTGCACAGGAGAGAGGGACGGAGGAGATCTCACACACTAACATCAGTGTCTGTGCGCAGGAGAGAGGGACAGAGGAGATCTCACACACACTAACATCAGTGTCTGTGCACAGGAGAGAGGGACAGAGGAGATCTCACACACTAACATCAGTGTCTGTGCACAGGAGAGAGGGACGGAGGAGATCTCACACACTAACATCAGTGTCTGTGCACAGGAGAGAGGGACGGAGGAGATCTCACACACACTAACATCAGTGTCTGTGCACAGGAGAGAGGGACGGAGGAGATTTCACACACTAACATCAGTGTCTGTGCACAGGAGAGAGGGACGGAGGAGATCTCACACACTAACATCAGTGTCTGTGCACAGGAGAGAGGGACGGTTGGAGATCTCACACACTAACATCAGTGTCTGTGCACAGGAGAGAGGGACGGAGGAGATCTCACACACTAACATCAGTGTCTGTGCACAGGAGAGAGGGACGGAGGAGATCTCTCACACTAACATCAGTGTCTGTGCACAGGAGAGAGGGACGGAGGAGATCTCACACACACTAACATCAGTGTCTGTGCACAGGAGAGAGGGACAGAGGAGATCTCACACACTAACATCAGTGTCTGTGCACAGGAGAGAGGGACGGAGGAGATCTCACACACTAACATCAGTGTCTGTGCACAGGAGAGAGGGACGGAGGAGATCTCACACACTAACATCAGTGTCTGTGCACAGGAGAGAGGGGCGGAGGAGATCTCACACACTAACATCAGTGTCTGTGCACAGGAGAGAGGGACGGAGGAGATCTCTCACACTAACATCAGTGTCTGTGCACAGGAGAGAGGGACGGAGGAGATCTCACACACACTAACATCAGTGTCTGTGCACAGGAGAGAGGGACGGAGGAGATCTCACACACTAACATCAGTGTCTGTGCACAGGAGAGAGGGACGGAGGAGATCTCACACACTAACATCAGTGTCTGTGCACAGGAGAGAGGGACGGAGGAGATCACACAAACACACACGATAGTGAGACAGAGGGGATCTCACACACAGTAACGTCAGCGACAACACAGGGTCGGAGAATAACAGCAGATACAGCGAGTGTTTAAGGAAAGACGACAAATCTAGGAGAGAAATATGCTCGGGGACAAGGGGAACAGGTTAACCCTTTCACTGCAACACATGCTGAAGTATTTCATATTCAAGCTTGGAGAAAAAGTGCTCTCACTGGACTCCCGCACAGATGCCTCGGGTGCACGTCCATCACTGGTAAGGGTGCTATCAATGTTAAAGTAAAATATCCTATAGCTGAAGAATAAACAGCGGCTCTCCAGAGGTCTATCTCAAAAAGTATCTTCTGGAGAGCCGCTGTTTGTTCTTCAACTGAAGGAGATTGTACTCTAGTATTTTATATGCCTACATTAACATAACCAACTACGGATCGGATGGAGAGCGTTCAAGTGCAGTGATGTGTCAGCGATTCAATCGATCGTTCTTACTTAAACTGTCCGGGCTAGCGATGGAAAAGCACATTAATATAACGTCGGTGTCTGAATAGGACATTGGCCGCAGCTGGTCGTAATCTTCCTGCCCGGCTGTGTCCCACAAGATCAGCTCCACCTAGTGGCAGAGGAAGGAAAAGAAGCGTCCATATATACCATATTTCCTCAATTCTAAGACACACGTTTTTTTCTGATTTTTATGTCTGAAATCAGGGTGCATCTTAGAATCGATGAATATAAAAAAGTGGCTACAGTACTAACCCCTCTTTTCACTTAACATGTTTCAGGAGAGGTCCCATGTCAGCGGAGGACGAAGCAGGCAGCGGCGGGAGAGGTGCCATGTCTGCAGATGGTTGAAGATGGACAGCTGAAGGGAGTGCGGTGGCAGGAGATCATAATAGCAGGAGAGCTGAGCAGGAGCAGAGCGGCATAGGGGAACAGCTTGTGAGGTGCACACAGTAACACCGGAAGTTGACCGGTGTCTGATATCCGCTTATAGTGCGCACCTCCCAAGCCGTTCCCCTATGCCGCTCTGCTTCTGCTCAGCACTCGTTATGATCTCCTGCCGCCACACTCCCTTCAGCTGTCTTATCTTCATTCACCTGCAGACTTGGGACCTGTCCTGCCGCTGCATCCGCACACCCACCGCACTCCCGCCTGCTGTCCATCTTCAAACATCTGCAGACGTGGGACCTCTCCTGCCGCCGCTGCCCGCTTCATCCTCTGCTGACAGGGGACCGCTCCTGAAACATGGTAAGTGAAAAAATAATTTTCCTCGATTGTAAGGGCCAAATCGATTATGCGTCTTACAACCGAGGAAATATGGTATTAATGCACAAGGACAGATTGCACCCTTCAGATGGACCTCCACGTGCCCAGCAGCCTGGAAACCGCCCCCGGGTTCCTACCTGTCTGTTATCCACCTCAATGTCTGCAACGTAGTTATCAAGTACGGTTGGGATGTAAGATTCCGGGAACTCGTCCCCACTGAACACAATTAGGAGGCAGGTCTTTCCGCACCCTCCATCTCCCACAGTCACAAGCTTCCTCCGAATGGCTGCCGTGTCTGCAAAAGAACAGGCGAGATGTCACACACAGGACAGCCCCTCACCCATCTCCCTGCCAGAGGGGGCCGGACAGGACAGCAGCCCCTCACCCCATCTCCCTGCCAGGGGGGCCTGCACAGGACAGCCCCTCACCCATCTCCCTGCCAGAGGGGCCTGCACAGGACAGACCCTCACCCCATCTCCCTGTCAGAGGGGTCTGCACAGGACAGCCCCTCACCCCATCTCCCTGCCAGAGGGGTTTGCACAGGACAGCCCCTCACCCCATCTCCCTGCCAGAGGGGCCTGCACAGGACAGCCCCTCACCCCATCTCCCTGCCAGAGGGGCCTGCACAGGACCCCAGCACTGCTTTGCTTGCCCCTTTCGAACAGACTCCTACAAACCTCTCAGTAATTACATAAACCGGCTCCAGTCTCATAATTATAATCTTTGCTGCCGCTGTCACATATTAGCAGTTACTATCAGCGCATGCGCAGACTGCGCTTCTAATGGCCGCGCATGCCCTGAAAAAAACGCTAGTCTACGCATGCGTAGAACAGACCGCACGTACCCGGAGTTCCACTGCAATCCACGCATGCGCTGAACATCGCGAATTACATAATATTCAGCGCGCATGCGCCGCCTCCGGAAAAGCAGCGCATCACGGCAGTACACGCATGGCAGAACAGATCACCAAGCCGTCACAAACGCTCAAGACGTTATATTAAGCGCGCATGCGCAGTCCAGGTACATCGCGATACATTACATCAGGCATGCGCAGACTGCCAGTACCCAAAGCGCATGCGCATTAAGAAATACCCCATGGATGTGTTACTTCACCTACGCACAGCTGCGCACACACCCCTTCCCAGTCACTGGGACTCCCCGACAGCCCAGCACTCAGTCTCAGCACGCAGAGCACGATGGTGGCACTTTACTCTAGTGCAATTCCACCACATACCTTCCTATAACACTCTCTCCAACACATACCTTCCTGTAACACTCTCTCCAACACACACCTTCCTGTAACACTCTCTCCAACACATACCTTCCTGTAACACTCTCTCCAACACACACCTTCCTGTAACACTCTCTCCAACACATACCTTCCTGTAACACTCTCTCCAACACATACCTTCCTGTAACACTCTCTCCAACACATACCTTCCTGTAACACTCTCTCCAACACATACCTTCCTGTAACACTCTCTCCAACACACACCTTCCTGTAACACTCTCTCCAACTCATACCTTCCTGTAACACTCTGTCCAACACACACCTTCCTGTAACACTCTCTCCAACACACACCTTCCTGTAACACTCTCTCCAACACACACCTTCCTGTAACACTCTCCAACACACACTGTCCTGTAACACTCTCTCCAACACACACCTTCCTGTAACACTCTCTCCAACACACACCTTCCTGTAACACTCTCTCCAACACATACAGTCCTGTAACACTCTCTCTAACACACCTTCCTGTAACACTCTCCAACACATACAGTCCTGTAACACTCTTCCAACACATACCTTCCTGTAACACTCTCTCCAACACATACCTTCCTGTAACACTCTCCAACACATACCGTCCTGTAACACGCTCTCCAACACACACTGTCCTGTAACACTCTCTCCAACACATCCCGTCCTGTTACACTCTCCAACACATACCTTCCTGTAACACTTTCTCCAACACATACCTTCCTGTAACACTCTCTCCAACAAACACCGTCCTGTAACTCTCCAACACACACCTTCCTGTACCACTCTCTCCAACACATACCTTCCTGTAACACTCTCCAACACACACCTTCCTGTAACACTCTCTCCAACACATACCTTCCTGTAACACTCTCTCCAACACATACCGTCCTGTAACACTCTCCAACACATACCGTCCTGTAACACTCTCTCCAACACATACCTTCCTGTAACACTCTCTCCAACACACACCTTCCTGTAACACTCACTCCAACACACACCTTCCTGTAATACTCTCTCCAACACACACCGTCCTGTAACACTGTCTCCAACATATACGCCTGTAACACTCTCTCCAACACACACCGTCCTGTAACACTTTCCAACACGTACTGTACCGTCCTGTTACACTCTCTCCAACACATACGGTCCTGTAACACTCTCTCCAACACACACCGTCCTGTAACACTCTCTCTAACACACCTTCCTGTAACACTCTCCAACACATACAGTCCTGTAACACTCTTCCAACACATACCTTCCTGTAACACTCTCTCCAACACATACCTTCCTGTAACACTCTCCAACACATACCGTCCTGTAACACGCTCTCCAACACACACTGTCCTGTAACACTCTCTCCAACACATCCCGTCCTGTTACACTCTCCAACACATACCTTCCTGTAACACTTTCTCCAACACATACCTTCCTGTAACACTCTCTCCAACAAACACCGTCCTGTAACTCTCCAACACACACCTTCCTGTACCACTCTCTCCAACACATACCTTCCTGTAACACTCTCCAACACACACCTTCCTGTAACACTCTCTCCAACACATACCTTCCTGTAACACTCTCTCCAACACATACCGTCCTGTAACACTCTCCAACACATACCGTCCTGTAACACTCTCTCCAACACATACCTTCCTGTAACACTCTCTCCAACACACACCTTCCTGTAACACTCACTCCAACACACACCTTCCTGTAATACTCTCTCCAACACACACCGTCCTGTAACACTGTCTCCAACATATACGCCTGTAACACTCTCTCCAACACACACCGTCCTGTAACACTTTCCAACACGTACTGTACCGTCCTGTTACACTCTCTCCAACACATACGGTCCTGTAACACTCTCTCCAACACGTAAAGTAAAAAGTAAAAAACGCTTTTGTGGCTTCATTCATTGTAACATCGGCGGAAGAAGAGATCAGTGTATCTCGAATACTCACACAAATAAAAGCATTTTGTTAGCCACAGAACGGCATCGTCTATTCATTTTTGATGTTTTATACATATATATATATATATATATATATATATATATATATATATATATATATATCAACAAGAAACAACAGCGCAGATATAAAACAATATGTTGAGTATGGTTAAAATATATTGAAAAACCACACTCTTAGCCAATCAATCAATAAAAGGTATATACCCTTACAATCTACACACCCTATAGACTTGCAGCCAGATTAGGTCTGCGGCTCCACAACGCCGCTGGGATTGTATAGCAAAGAATGACCTAGGCGCACATGTGCAGGGGAAGAGAAGAAAAAAAGAGGAAAAAAATCATAGGGCAGTATATCAAATCAAGCAGATATAAATCGGTGAGATATGCACTTACACTAGTATGATCAATTAAAGCCTTTAATCCACTTAGGGACTCCCGAACTCAGCTCCTGTAGTTCGTCTGTTTCTTGGCTCCTGGGTCTTTGGAGGAGTTTGTCCTTAAGGATCCTTGCAGCAATCGCGTTGTGTCTGTTTTAGCAGACTATACCTTGATATGGATCTCATACAAGAGGATGGGTAGGGAATAAAAGGAGAAACGTGTAAAACCTTTTAATAAAACATCTAAGGATAAAAAAGAGAAAGGTATTTAACTCACATTCTACGAGTTAAAAACGAGCAGTAGAGAGTGTTTAGCGAGTCTCTCACACTCGTGGTATAGAACGCCGACTTCCAGACCTCCTCACACCGGCGGGTGCTTCCGCATCAGGTGATCCGGTCCTGCACGGCTCTCGCGAGATTTCCCTCTGTGGTATTCAGTATTACACTGCCAATGCTCCGTTCAGCTCTCGCTAGGAACAGTCTCTCGGCGTCACTCTCCCTGCTCCAATCACGCTGGCCCTACGCGTTTCTCCACTCGGGCTTCGTCAGGGGCCTATATATACACACACACACACACACACACACACACACACACAGAGCTATGTATATATATGTATAACATACTTTCTAGGAAAAAGAAAGCAACTGTACAAAATCAGGATCAGATTGGTTCACCCCTCTTTTTTACTCAATTCAATTGTGCCTCTCAAAAAATAAGAGATCATTCTTAATAAACACTGGGAGATCTTACTTAGTGATCCCATTATAGGAAAGAAATTACCCTCTAAAATACCAATCGTCTTTCAGAAAGCAAGAAATATCAAATCTATGGTAGCACCTAGTAGACTAAAAAAACTCAAGCACAATACTGACGTTATTCCCAGTATAAGTATAAAAGATGGGAATTTTTGTTGTAACCGTCCGAGATGCCTGACGTGCAAACATCTGTACAAGTCCAATACCATCAGGTCTCATTCAAATGGATCCATACATCTAGTTAAGGGTCACATCAACTGCTGGTCTACTTTCATCATCTATGCCATCATGTGTCCCTGTGGGATTCAATATATTGGCAGGACCAAACGGTTCCTGGCAACACGATTTTTAGAGCTTCGTCGAAATATAATTCATGGATTACAATCACAGTCTTTCTAGACATTACAATCTCAAACACAATAAAGATCCTTCTTCTTTGAAAGTTATGGGTATTGAAGCCCTTAGTTCAACACTTCTAAGTGGAGACAGGCATACATTTCTTAATTTAAGGGCGACATACTGGATCTATGTATTAAATACACTCAGTCCAGAAGGACTGAAGAGGAGGGGGGAGGTGTTGGAGCACTGCAGTAAAAAATACCAGGCTGGCGGCGGCGTGCAACAAAATAACTTTAATGCGGCATAAAAGCCCTGATTAAAAGCACAGAACAATTCTCTGACGCGTTTCGTCTAAGCGACTTTTTCAAAGAGTGCTATACAGTACTACAGCCACAGATGTACCTTAAATACCCATATGCTCCCGCGCGTGAGTGTTTGAAATTACACGCCCACTGTAATGTGATCTAAACCACTTAGTGATTATGCAAATTTGGAGGGGGCGGCTCACAGGACCTAATACAGAATGTATTAGGTCCTGTGAGCCGCCCCCTCCAAATTTGCATAATCACTAAGTGGTTTATGCCGCATTAAAGTTATTTTGTTGCACGCTGCCGCCAGCCTGGTATTTTTTACTGCAGTGCTCCAACACCTCCCCCCTCCTCTTCACTTACCCGGTCTTCCATTGCTGGGACGGATGCACGCCAAAGAGAACAGTGGTGAGGTTTCTTTCTCCCCCGAACGAACAGCTCAACAGGCACAGGCTGAGACAGCCCCGTGAGTCTCTGCACTCCCTGCTCAAGGACCCGCTGGAAACACGTGACCCGCCAGAGAAGGAACCTCCGGATGGGACAAGCACTCCGGTCAGGTTAGAGGTCTCTCTTTCCCCGCAGCGGTTTACTCTATGTGCCTGAGCTTTACATTATATATATCTGTCTATACGAACTGATGCATTTAATGGGGGAACCTTCACACTGCTCATGAATCATCAATAACCACTGATCCCTTGAAGACTGTGATAACGGTCTTCAGCCAACATCAATTTGAAGCACCCTTTTAGGGTTTATTCCCTTACCAACCTATGTTATAGGCATCGTGGTAGCTCATTGCTCTGTTTGGGATGGATTAATACTTATGGAACACAGTGGCATTTATAATATATTTCTTTCAAAGGTATTGCAGGCTGGCTTGTGGCTTTTTTGTGCACATTATTTTAGTTATTTTGTTTGTTTTCTTGCATTGAAATTATTTTCACAATTACTGAGTATTTGGAGCTCTTTCTTAATCAGGACTGCTTAAAAGGGACTTTTCATTATTATTTTCTCTAATGGATGACACATTTGAAGATTGTGTCCAGGAGGATGGCGCAGATACTTTTGTGTTTAGATGCAGTGACCACACTAAATGAAGTAGAAAAGCTGAACATGTCTTCGATGAAACTGGTAAAGTGTTCTGTGAGGAATCCTCAGACCTGGTCACGTATTTTCAAAGGTTAGAACAACTATTATCACTTAATATCCGACTTTGGTGGGACATAACCTCCTTGGATAACTATGTGAGAGTGAATAGAATTCCAAGGGGGCTACGTATTAAAAAATCTCCCACCTTCGGTTTTGTCACTAAAGACTTTGAGAATAAGTGGAGGACAGTTCTGGATGAATGTTCCTTCAAGCTCATGGGACTAATTATAACTCATAAAAAGGAGGAGAGATCGGCCCTAGAAAAAGAAATTATTGATCTGAAAACCAAACTTAAATCATTTAACAAAATGGAACATTTTTCTAACAATGATCTTATCCTGTCCCAGAATATAGACGAGGTGGAGAACACGATCCTAGAAAAAAAACAGTCAAAGTTTGAGAGAGACAAGCAAGACTATCTGAGACATCAAGTGTACTACTGGGAAAGACCCCCAAACCCCAATACAAACAGATTTAGAGGTAAATCTAAATCACCCCAGAATAGATCTAATGATAAAAGTAATCAGAGTAAGGGTGTAAACCATCCTACCCCTAAGAAATCCATCCTTAAAAACAAACATGCAGAAGTCTCTAGTGCAGACTCAGATCTTTCAGAAGGGGAAAATAGATTTACCTCAATCACGTTTGAGAAAGAAAAACAAGATGATCTTTGGAGGAGGAAAAACCCAGGGGGGGTATATCGCGATTCCACCACCTTGGATCGATTGAGCCATACCACTTTTACCAATGAAGATGATGTAAGACCATCCACCTCTTCCTCTGTACCCGCTTTTTTAGGACGCGGAGGTCCCAAAGAAAGAGGAGAATTCCAAAGAGGGGCCACGCAGAGGAAAAAGTACAATTGATGGAGGACAATGTCATAAATATTTCCAACATCACATTGACGGTAGATCAACATAAACTCCTGAATAAGGGGCTTAACTTTGCTCCGCAAAGTAACTTTAACCTCTTCAATACCATCATAGACTTGCAGTGTTTCACTCGTAAGCTGGCCCTAACCAAATTCTTTTCGGCTAACAAGGTCTCAGCAAATGATCTAGGAGAGGCTCCTGGCATTGTTGAGGATGTTGATTTGAATGTATGTGATATTAATAGAGAAACTCTTTCTTATAGGGAGCACTGTGCAGTAGCGGATTTGGAGGGTCTCCTTGATGACCAGGCGGGTAACCTACCCCCATTTGATCTTTCTATGGATTTTTTCCAACACGAACATACGGGCTTTAAAAGAAAATCAGTCTTCTGTGCCAATAACTCTAAGGGTCCCTTTATCTCTACCTTTGAGAAACTAGTCGAGAGGGACCTTAGGGTGTTGGCGGAGGGGTTTATGTTTGATCACCCAAAAGGGGATAATCTTTCGAGGGCTGAGCGACAAGAGCATGCTAATTTACAACGAGACAAATCCCTTGTCATAAAAAAAGCAGACAAGGGAGGAGCCATTGTTGTCCAGTCCTCGGAAGATTATAACAAAGAAGCGCTTAGGCAGCTAGGAGACGTTGCCTCATACAAAAAACTTAGCACCGATCCCACTAAAAAATACCTTGACCAACTTAAATCACATTTAGAATTGGGTGAAGTCCTCTATATCTTAGACCCAAAGGAGCTGGGCTTTCTGTACACACCAGATCCAATTATACCTATTTTTTATCATCTCCCAAAGATCCATAAAACCCTGACGCAGCCTCCAGGTAGGCCTATTGTGTCGGGAATTGGATCTTTGGGAGACGCTTTATCACGTTATGTTGGTTTCTTTTTGCAGCCTCTAGTGCTCAGTTTGCCTTCTTACATAAAAGACTCCAGACATTTAATTGAAGATTTAAAAACAACAAAATGGAATACTAACTGTATCTGGGTCACAATGGATGTACAATCACTGTACTCCATTATAGATCATAGACAGGGCATAGAGGCTGCACAACACTTTTTGAATAGATCTGATCTCTCCCCTGCACTTTGTGTATTTTTGATTGAATCTATCACCTTTCTCCTCACGCACAATTACTTTAGCTACTGTACGACTCACAATTTTATTTGCAACTCACGGGCACTGCAATGGGTACGTCTTTTGCACCATCTTATGCAAATCTTTTCATGGGATTTTGGGAATCACTCTTTATTTATAGTGATTTAAATTTGTTTAGGCAGCACATTCATTTTTTTCGTCGGTATATTGATGACCTAATTTTTATTTGGGAAGGTGACACACACACTCTGGATCTGTTTATCCAGTCGTTAAATTCTAATAACTATAACCTACACTTCACGTATGAGCACAGTAGTAATCACATACACTTTTTGGATATTTTTATTTATATTGACATGAGGGGAGAGATTCAGACTGATGTGTACAGAAAGCCCAACTCGAGAAACACCTATCTGATGGCGAATAGTAACCATTCCTGGCCCCTTAAAAAAGGTATACCCAAGGGGCAATTTATGCGCCTCAGAAGACTGTGTTCCACTGAGGATAATTTTGACAAGCAGGCAAAAATGCTGATTACTAGATTTAAAAATAGGGGATACCCAGAAAAGGATCTAGTGGAAACTTGCACCCTGGTCAAGGCAATATCAAGGGAAGAGCTTCTTTCAACAAAGGTCAAGAAGATTAGGGGTAACCGCCCTCAATCCGTGCCTCTGTTTATTACAAGACAGAGTAGTCAATCAAATGACATTCGTTCCATCATAGTTAAACACTGGAACACACTGAAATTGGACGGTGATTTACATAATATTACAAGTGAAAAGCCCAAATTTGTCTTTCGCAGAGCCAAACCCCTATCATCATACCTGTCACGAAGCCTTTTTACAACACAAAGTACAGATAAAATCAGGAATATCCCTAAGGGCTTTTTCCAATGTGGACGGTGTAATATGTGCCAATATGCCAGACCTACTAAGGTTATTGATTGCCTTAAACCTAAGGTTCAAAAAACAATACAATCCTTTATCAACTGCAATAGCAGTTATATTGTTTACATGATTAGATGCGGGTGCAACAAGACATATATTGGCCGTACAGTTAGAACTTTAAAAATCAGAATACAGGAACATGTACGGCTAATAAAGAAAAAGGACTTGTTGCACCCGGTCCCTCGACATTTCTCCTCTTGCCCATATGGGGGCCTAAAAGGCTTTTCCTTTTTGGGTCTGGAACACGTTCCCAACCCGACAAAAGGTGGTAATAGACTTAAAACATTAAATCAGAAAGAAATGTCATGGATTTTTTGCATGGACAGCCTCCATCCACAAGGTCTGAAT
This sequence comes from Ascaphus truei, assembly GCF_040206685.1. NCBI lineage: Eukaryota > Metazoa > Chordata > Amphibia > Anura > Ascaphidae > Ascaphus > Ascaphus truei. The sequence continues at coordinate 17,257,650 of NC_134499.1, forward strand.
GTGGATTGGGAGCTGTCCCATTTTCTGTAAACTGTATATCATATACCCTTTAGTTAGATGTTTGCTAATTGGATGAAAGCACTGATCCTGCTGTGTCTATTCTGTTTACTGTTTATTATTATCCTTGTACAAAAGCCACAATTATTTGGGTCATATTTTGGCATTATTAGGTGGAAAACTGTATGGTATTAAATTATCTTCAATACTTAAAATATTTACATAATGTAATATTCTAAACCATTGTGGTCAGCATCATCCCTATATTTAATATAATATTATTCTTACGGGTACCTTAGAATTGCAGTACCTATACTGTATCTGCTGCCAAAATCATGTTATATGATTCTATTTCAATGTCCCTAAATAAGCTTTTCCTGTTTTAATTGACATTTGATTTGTAACATGCTTTTCACATGTTTTTTAAATTATTTGCACTAGGTGATATGAATATATTTAATTAATTTTTTTAAAATAGATGTTTAGAGGTCTATATAGTTTAATATGATTAGGTAGTTATTTATGTTTGTTTGGTGTTATGACTCTATGTATCACTTATGTAATCGATGTTTATTATATATTTGTTTAATTTCTGTAAAGTCTGTTGGTTTGTATTGTAATGTATTGTCTTCCATATACCAGTTTGCTTTGACAGCCAGAAGATGGTCCCTGGTACTAATACCCATTTACCTGACATATATTGAGATATTATATCACTTGCTGCATTCGGCAATAGAGGGGTTAAACCCTTCTGTATTAGGTCCTGTGAGCCGCCCCCTCCAAATTTGCATAATCACTAAGTGGTTTAGATCACATTACAGTGGGCGTGTAATTTCAAACACTCGCGCGCGGGAGCATATGGGTATTTAAGGTACATCTGTGGCTGTAGTACTGTATAGCACTCTTTGAAAAAGTCGCTTAGACGAAACGCGTCAGAGAATTGTTCTGTCTTTTTAATCAGGGCTTTTATGCCGCATTAAAGTTATTTTGTTGCACGCTGCCGCCAGCCTGGTATTTTTTACTGCAGTGCTCCAACATCTCCCCCCTCCTCTTCACTTACCCGGTCTTCCATTGCTGGGACGGATGCACGCCAAAGAGAACAGTGGTGAGGTTTCTTTCTCCCCCGAACGAACAGCTCAACAGGCACAGGCTGAGACAGCCCCGTGAGTCTCTGCACTCCCTGCTCAAGGACCCGCTGGAAACACGTGACCCGCCAGAGAAGGAACCGCCGGATGGGACAAGCACTCCGGTCAGGTTAGAGGTCTCTCTTTCCCCGCAGCGGTTTACTCTATGTGCCTGAGCTTTACATTATATATATATCTGTCTATACGAACTGATGCATTTAATGGGGGAACCTTCACACTGCTCATGAATCATCAATAACCACTGATCCCTTGAAGACTGTGATAATGGTCTTCAGCCAACATCAATTTGAAGCACCCTTTTAGGGTTTATTCCCTTACCAACAGAAGGACTGAATGATTGTATTGACATCAGCACTGTTGTTTGAATCCTGGGATTATTTGATTTTCCCTCTTTCTTCTTCCCTTTGCCTAGTGGTCTTTGTTCCCCATGTGGGATGGGCACGGAGGTCTGGGTTGAACATGCTAGACATGTTCCCTTCGTGTCATTCCATATGGGGATGTGATTTTTTATTAACACTAGACACAATATATTATGTAGTCTTTATTTATGTCACTTCACATATACTGTTCACATAGTACAAAGTATAGGTCACTTTTCTGATACCTACACAGGGTGGTAATGACAAATTATTACAAATTAGTATACATCACGTATTTTATTATAATTACTATACATTCAGATTTAGGTTATTTATATCACTATTTCAATTTACATTATGAGAAGTGAGGTGTCAGTGACTGTATTGCACGGTCTGGTCAGGTCAGAGATTCTTGTTGATCTTGGATACATGTGTTATCTGCTCATCTATCTTTCTTTGGGGTATTTTATGAGACAATCAGTCTCTTTATATACACATATATTGTTTTTTTCCTCGATGGTTCTCTGAGTGTATTCTTACACTCACATGGAGTACATACATGCACATTTAAGGTTTCCCCCTCTCTCTGTGTTCATTTCATATTTGATTGAATATATTATTTTTCATGAACTAATAGAGATATCTAATACATGTTGTGTTTATTCTATATTGTATTAACATTTCTATGATTCATATTGGTACTGTATACCTATATATTTTCTTCTTTTTAACTTTTTATTTTATTTGGATTAATTGTTGATTTTGTTTATTTTAGGTTACATTTATATTCATTTTTCCTTTAATTTTATATATATATATTTTTTTTTATAATTTTATTTTTATTTTTATATAGATTATAGATCTAGTATTATTATCAAGTCCATTCTCCTCAAGCTAATTATTGATAACATTACAATGGTTTTTTTCACCGTTCACTCAGTTGATTTCAGATATTTATTATATATAGATATTTTATGGTCGGTTTACCTCAGAAATATTTTGACAATTGCAAGCGTAGTAATTTTATGTATTATACATTATTTACAAGCTTATTCTGTGTAAGATTAAGATTGTTATGGTTTAAATCTATAGCTGCATATGTTTTTCTTATGTGGGGGTATCAGATTCATTCTCATTATGCTAATTGTTTACACCTGATTTTTTAATCTATCTTTGCATAGCTAATTGGATGTGTGGGTGTATATATATGTGTGTAGCACACCCATAGTCCATCCCCTGATGAAAACAGTATAGCTGTTGAAACGCGTAGGGCCAGGTGTGCTGTGGATTCCTTCAGCGTTGATTTATGAGTTCTGCCTGACATTCTCCTGCTTGCCATCTCCGTGCACGGCGTGACGTCATCTGTTCGTTCCGCCGCAAACATTGTCCCCGGTGGGAACCTAAACTATCTGGAGGTGTGTTCCCGGGGAAAGAATACTGTGAGGAGCCTGATGACGTGCGTTCCTGCTGGCAGAGATACACGAGGGCTGTACTGGATGCAGTGGTGTTACGGAGCAGAGTAGCAGAGCAGCAGCGCTTACAGATCATTTGGAGCATGAGTATTACTCATACAATGCTTTTTTATCTTTTATGTTTGTAAGTTCATTTTATGAGCCTTTTATTGGGAATTAAACCATTTTTTGCACAGTAATGCACTAGGATTGGGCGCTTTTTTCTTCTAATTTATATTTGCATATTTGCTTTCCTGTGGAGGGTTTTTGTCACTTTTTTTACTCACCATAACTTAACTCAGTATTATGGTTTAGCCTATCCCATAGCCTCTCTTGCATTCCCAGTAAAATCAACCCCACACTGATGAGACCCATCAAGGTCGAAACAGCTGTCTGTGGGTGGTTTTCTGGGTATGCACCTTAACCCTGGCTGTGCTCAAAGCTGTGACCATGCAGCAAGCTTAAGCCTATAGGGAACCATGTTAAAAATGGTTATTGAGGCAAAAAGTGACACTGTGTGCTCATTTGCATGTCATTTCCCAGAATCCCTTGCTGCAGTGGTCCCCCACTCTATGAGCTCTATGATTAAGGACTACGCTAGTCCGAAACGCGTCAGAGTGTGTCCCCCATACCATGTTTTTTCAATAAAAACTCATTTTTAATCAACACCTTGCTGGTCTCCCATTCCTATGAGCTGTGCACCGCTGGAATCTTCGGATCTCTTCTACTACTATAAGTCAAATGTATTTGCGTTTTGTCAATGAAATTGTATTTTGATTTTTAATTAAAACATCATGAAATACATATACAATTTCTGTGACAAAAGTCAAGAAGTTTCACTTACTATGTGCGTGCACAGCACACACAGCTTTTTTTCCCCTCGATTTTGGTCTGATACCAGAATGACTGGTATATAGTCATTTAATTAATTACATACATTTTTTTGGAGTGTAGTTGTGTAGTTTTGGCTCCGCTGACTTTCTCTTCTTGTTTTATGTATATCTCTGTTAATTTGACAGGGTTCAATGCATCATGTTTTCCTGTAATTCACTTGCACACGCTGTACTATTAGGGTGACTTTTTTCATGCATATTGTATTCCCGTCAGGCTTTTTTAAGCATGTATATTAGAACAGATCACCACATCACCTTTGTCCTTTTGGATTTCATCTCTATCAGAGGTTAAGTTTCTCCAGAGAGTTGCTCTTACAATTACCAGTGCCAATTTTTATTTTTACATCTTTCTTTTTATTTGTTTTTTATGATGTGTATGTTGATGATTGAGATTGCATTTTATAAACTAGCAATGCTATGATTATATGATCCATATCAGTGGTGTACTGCTTAATATATGTATTCTGGCTGTGCATTCACCAGTGCTATGGTTACCACCAGACTCTTGACAAGCACTGTGACGGGGAGGAAGGGGTGATTTGCTATGCATTACTGTGGTTGCCCTGTCGCAGCTATTTTTATTCCCCACTAGCTGAGAGACCCGGCGTTGCCCGGGATGTAAATGCGTAATAGGTAGTATTATTTATAAATTGTGGAACAATAGGTGAGTATTTGTTGTAAAGGTTGGATAATAATATTGAAAAGAAAGATGGAAGAAAATGTAATACGATGTTGTATAAAAATGGTTTATTGTAACCACACCACAGTACAATGTATATTTTGGTGCCATAAGTGATGTAAAAATGTGAGGCGTGTGTCCTGCTAGGGTGTGAGGCGGCGGGTGGCGCGTGGGTTGTGAGTGCTGTCTGCGAGTGGGGGTCCTGCTAGGGTGTGAGGCGGCGGGTGGTGCGTGGGTTGTGAGTGCTGTCTGTGAGTGTGGGTCCTGCTAGGGTGTGAGGCGGCGGGTGGCGCGTGGGTTGTGAGTGCTGTCTGTGAGTGGGGGTCCTGCTAGGGTGTGAGGCGGTGGGTCAGTGATGTCGGTGCGTAGGGGCGGGAGGCAGCAGGTGTGTGTGGCGGCAGGTATGTGTCGAGTGTGGCGGGTGTCTGTTGAGTGCGTGCAGCGGCTGTGAGGCGGTGGGTGAAAGGCAGAGGCGGCCGGAGTAAGGGCGGGTGAAAGGCAGAGGCGGGGGTGGGGAGGCGGTAAGGCGGGCAGGAAGGCGAAGGGCAGCGGGAAGGGGAGGAGGGGGGGGTGGAGGGGGGCAAGGGGTGGAGGAGGGGGGCAAGGGTTAGAGGAGGGGGGAAGGGTTAGAGGAGGGGGGAAGGGTTAGAGGAGCGGGGGGGGGAAGGGTTAGAGGAGGGGGTGGAAGTGTGGGAGGGGGTGGGAGGGGAAAGGGGTGGAGGGGAGGGGGGTGCAGGGGTGGAGGGGAGGGGGGTGCAGGGGTGGGGGGGGTGGAGGGGAGCGGAGGGGGGAAAGGGGAGCGGAGGGGGGGAAAGGGGAGCGGAGGGGGGGAAAGGGGAGCGGAGGGGGGGGAAAGGGGAGCGGAGGGGGGGAAAGGGGAGCGGAGGGGGGGGGAAGGAGAGCGGAGGGGGGGGAAAGGGGAGCGGAGGGGGGGGTGGAAAGGGGAGCGGAGGGGGGGGGGTGGAAAGGGGAGCGGAGGGGGGGGGAAGGGGAGCGGAGGGGAAGGGGAGCGGGGGGGGAAGGGGAGCGGGGGGGGGGAAGGGGAGCGGGGTGGGGGAGCGGGGCGGGGGGAGGGGAAGGGGAGCGGGGCGGGGGGGGGCGGGGGGAGGGGAAGGGGAGCGGGGGGGGAAGGGGGGTGGGGGGGGAAGGGGGGCGGGGGGGGAAGGGGAGCGGGGGGGAAGGGGAGGGGGGGAAGGGGAGCAGGGGGGGGAAGGGGAGGGGGGGAAGGGGAGCAGGGGGGGGAAGGGGAGCGGGGGGGGGGACAAAGGGGAGAAGTGGTGGGAAGGGTGAGGAGGGGGGAGGTGGTGTGAAGGGGGCAAAGGGGGGAGGTGGTGGGAAGGGGGAGAAGGGGGGAGGTGGTGGGAAGGGGGAGAAGGGGGGATGTGGTGGGAAGGGGGAGAAGGGGGGATGTGGTGGGAAGGGGGAGGAGGGGGGATGTGGTGGGAAGGGGGAGGAGGGGGGATGTGGTGGGAAGGGGGAGGTGGTGGGATGTGGTGGGAAGGGGGAGGTGGTGGGAAGGGGGAGAAGGGGGGAGGTGGTGGGAAGGGGGAGAAGGGGGGAGGTGGTGGGAAGGGGGGAGGTGGTGGGAAGGGGGAGGAGGGGGGAGGTGGTGGGAATGGGGAGGAGGGGGAAGGTGGTGGGAAGGGGGAGGAGGGGGGATGTGGTGGGGAGGAGGGGTGAGGTGGTGGGAAGGGGGAGGAGGGGTGAGGTGGTGGGAAGGGGGGGGGAGTTGGTGGGAAGGGGGGATGTGGTGGGAAGGGGGAGAAGGGGGGATGTGGTGGGAAGGGGGAGGAGGGGGGATGTGGTGGGAAGGGGGAGGAGGGGGGATGTGGTGGGAAGGGGGAGGTGGTGGGATGTGGTGGGAAGGGGGAGGTGATGGGAAGGGGGAGAAGGGGGGAGGTGGTGGGAAGGGGGAGAAGGGGGGAGGTGGTGGGAAGGGGGGAGGTGGTGGGAAGGGGGAGGAGGGGGGAGGTGGTGGGAATGGGGAGGAGGGGGAAGGTGGTGGGAAGGGGGAGGAGGGGGGATGTGGTGGGGAGGAGGGGTGAGGTGGTGGGAAGGGGGAGGAGGGGTGAGGTGGTGGGAAGGGGGAGGAGGGGTGAGGTGGTGGGAAGGGGGGGGGAGTTGGTGGGAAGGGGGAGGAGGTGGGAAGGGGGGGGAAGGGGGAGGTGGTGGGAAGGGGGGGGAAGGGGGAGGTGGTGGGAAGGGGGGGAGGTGGTGGGAAGGGGGGGGAGGTGGTGGGAAGGGGGGGGAGGTGGTGGGAAGGGGGAGGAGGTGGGAAGGGGGAGGAGGTGGGAAGGGGGAGGAAGGGGGAGGCGGTGGGAAGGGGAGGCGGTGGGAAGGGGGAGGGGAGGCGGTGGGAAGGGGGAGGGGAGGCGGTGGGAAGGGGGGTGGAGGCGGTGGGAAGGGGGAGGAGGCGGTGGGAAGGGGGGGGGAGGCGGTGGGAAGGGGGGGGGAGGCGGTGGGAAGGGGGAGGGGAGGCGGTGGGAAGGGGGGGGAGGCGATGGGAAGGGGGGGGGAGGCGGTGGGAAGGGGGAGGAGGTGGGAAGGGGGAGGAGGTGGGAAGGGGGAGGAAGGGGGAGGCGGTGGGAAGGGGAGGCGGTGGGAAGGGGGAGGGGAGGCGGTGGGAAGGGGGAGGGGAGGCGGTGGGAAGGGGAGGGGAGGCGGTGGGAAGAGGGGGGGAGGCGGTGGGAAGGGGGAGGGGAGGCGGTGGGAAGGGGGGGAGGCGGTGGGAGGGGGGGGAGGCGGTGGGAGGGGGGGGGAGGCGGTGGACAGGAGGGGGGGCAGTCGACAGGAGGGGGGGGCAGTGGACAGGAGGGGGGGGGCAGTGGACAGGAGAGGGGGGCAGTGGACAGGAGGGGGGGGCAGTGGACAGGAGGGGGGGCCAGTGGACAGGAGGGGGGGCCAGTGGACAGGAGGGGGGGCCAGTGGACAGGAGGGGGGGGGCAATGGACAGGAGGGGGGGGGCAGTGGACAGGAGGGGGGGCAGTGGACAGGAGGGGGGGGCAGTGGACAGGAGGGGGGGGCAGTGGACAGGAGGGGGGGGGCAGTGGACAGGAGGGGGGGGGCAGTGGACAGGAGGGGGGGGGCAGTGGACAGGAGGGGGGGGGCAGTGGACAGGAGGGGGGGGCAGTGGACAGGAGGGGGGGCAGTGGACAGGAGGGGGGGGCAGTGGACAGGAGGGGGGGGCAGTGGACAGGAGGGGGGGCAGTGGACAGGAGGGGGGGCAGTGGACAGGAGGGGGGGGCAGTGGACAGGAGGGGGGGCAGTGGACAGGAGGGGGGGCAGTGGACAGGAGGGGGGGGGCAGTGGACAGGAGGGGGGGGCAGTGGACAGGAGGGGGGGGGCAGTGGACAGGAGGGGGGGCAGTGGACAGGAGGGGGGGGCAGTGGACAGGAGGGGGGGCAGTGGACAGGAGGGTGGGCGGGGGGCAGTGGACAGGAGGGGGGGCAGGGGGCAGTGGACAGGAGGGGGGGGGGCAGTGGACAGTAGGGGGGCAGTGGACAGTAGGGGGGGCAGTGGACAGTAGGGGGGGCAGTGGACAGGAGGGGGGGCAGTGGACAGGAGGGGGGGGCAGTGGACAGGAGGGGGGACAGTGGACAGGAGGGGGTGGACAGTGGACAGGAGGGGGTGGACAGTGGACAGGAGGGGGTGGACAGTGGACAGGAGGGGGGGGCAGTGGACAGGAGGGGGGGCAGTGGACAGGAGGGGGGGCAGTGGACAGGAGGGGGGGGGCAGTGGACAGGAGGGGGGGCAGTGGACAGGAGGGGGGGGCAGTGGACAGGAGGGGGGGCAGTGGACAGGAGGGGGGGCGGGGGGCAGTGGACAGGAGGGGGGGGGGCAGTGGACAGGTGGGGGGGCGGGGGGCAGTGGACAGGAGGGGGGGGGGCAGTGGACAGGAGGGGGGGGGGCAGTGGACAGGAGGGGGGGCAGTGGACAGGAGGGGGTGGACAGTGGACAGGAGGGGGTGGACAGTGGACAGGAGGGGGGGGGGCAGTGGACAGGAGGGGGGGGCAGTGGACAGGAGGGGGGGGCAGTGGACATGAGGGGGGGGCAGTGGACAGGAGAGGGGGGGCAGTGGACAGGAGAGGGGGGGCAGTGGACAGGAGAGGGGGGGCAGTGGACAGGAGAGGGGGGCAGTGGACAGGAGGGGGGGCTGTGGACAGGAGAGGGGGGCAGTGGACAGGAGAGGGGGGGCAGTGGACAGGAGAGGGGGGGCAGTGGACAGGAGAGGGTGGCAGTGGACAGGAGGGGGGGGGCTGTGGACAGGAGGGGGGGGGCTGTGGACAGGAGGGGGGGGGGCTGTGGACAGGAGGGGTGGGGCTGTGGACAGGAGGGGGGGGCTGTGGACAGGAGGGGGGGGGCAGTGGACAGGAGGGGGGGGGGCAGTGGACAGGAGGGGGGGGGGCAGTGGACAGGAGGGGGGGCAGGGTCACACACACACACACACGCACGCACACACACACACACACGCGTCTCAGTCCCGTGATGCGCCCTTTCTCAGTTCTGTGCGGCGGCGGCGGCGGCGGGGGGGCAGTGGACAGGAGAGGGGGGGTAGTGGACAGGAGAGGGGGGGCAGTGGACAGGAGAGGGGGGGCAGTGGACAGGAGAGGGGGGGCAGTGGACAGGAGAGGGGGGGCAGTGGACAGGAGGGGGGGGCTGTGGACAGGAGAGGGGGCAGTGGACAGGAGAGGGGGGGCAGTGGACAGGAGAGGGGGGGCAGTGGACAGGAGAGGGGGGGCAGTGGACAGGAGGGGGCGGCTGTGGACAGGAGGGGGGGCAGTGGACAGGAGAGGGGGGGCAGTAGACAGGAGAGGGGGGGCAGTGGACAGGAGGGGTGGGGCTGTGGACAGGAGGGGGGGGGCAGTGGACAGGAGGGGGGGCAGTGGACAGGAGGGGGGGGGGCAGTGGACAGGAGGGGGGGCAGTGGACAGGAGGGGGGGCGGGGGGCAGTGGACAGGAGGGGGGGGGCTGTGGACAGGAGGGGGGGGGCAGTGGACAGGAGGGGGGGGGCAGTGGACAGGAGGGGGGGGCAGTGGACAGGAGGGGGGGCGGGCAGTGGACAGGAGGGGGGCAGTGTCACACACACACACACACACACACACACACACACACACACACACACACACACACACACACACACACACACACACACACACACACACACACACACACACACACACACGCGTCTCAGTCCCTTGATGCGCCCTTTCTCAGTTCTGTGCGGCGGCGGTGGCGGCGGCGCCGCAGGTGGGGGGGAGGTGGGGGAGCAACACACGCGACACCTACCTGTACTTCCGGCCGCCGCCATCTTCTCACTCGGCGCCGCGAGGGAGGAAGGGGGTCCGCCATCTTACGCGCCGCGTGGCAGCCTGTTCCCACGCCGGGGAGGGAGCGGGAGGGAGGTGAGTGGAGCGGGAGGGAATGGAGCGGGAGGGAATGGAGCGGGAGGGAATGGAGCGGGAGGGAGGTGAGTGGAGCGGGAGGGAATGGAGCGGGAGGGAGGTGAGTGGAGCGGGAGGGAATGGAGCGGGAGGGAATGGAGCGGGAGGGAATGGAGCGGGAGGGAGGTGAGTGGAGCGGGAGGGAATGGAGCGCGAGGGAGGAAGGGGGTCCGCCATCTTACGCGCCGCGTGGCAGCCTGTTCCCCCGCCGGGGAGGGAGGTGAGTGTAGCGGGAGGGAGTGGTGTGTAGCGGGAGGGAGTGGTGTGTAGCGGGAGGGAGTGGTGAGTGGAGCGCGAGGGAATGGAGCGGGAGGGTGGTGAGTGGAGCGGGAGGGAGTGGAGCGGGAGGGAATTGAGCGCGAGGGAGGAAGGGGGTCCGCCATCTTAGGCGCCGCGTGGCAGCCTGCCTGTTCCCCCGCCGGGGAGGGAATGGAGCGGGAGGGAGTGGTGTGTAGCGGGAGCTACACTGTGTGAGCTAGCGGGATAGGGGGAGGGACATTGGTGGCATGGTGTAGCGGGGTAGGGGGCCTCGCGGTCTGGTTGCGGTAGGGAGCTGTGTGAGGTGCAGGAGATGAGGCGTGCTGTGCGGTTCGCGGGAGCTACACTGTGTGAGGTAGCGGGATAGGGGGAGGGACATCGTTGCCATGGTGTGTGAGTGGAGGCCGCGGCCTCGCGGTCCGGTTGCGGGAGGGAGATGTGTGGCGTGGAGGGGAGGGGGGGTTTGAAGAGGCAGTCTGCAGTGTTTGGTGTTGTGTGAATGTGTGTGTGTGTGCTGTGTTTGTGCGTTGTGTGTAGATTCTGTACCTGATTCGGCAGTCTGTGGTAGCAGACGTGAAGGTTTTGATAGCTGTGAAGCGTGGCCAAAGAGCAGGTTGAGGATTAGAGGATTAGGTGTTGCAAAAGCAAAGCGTTCCCAAAACTCAGTGAGGGGTGGGACAGTGTGGAAGTATTAGGGCATTGGTGTTGGACGCAGGCCAATGAGAGGTGTGCGGGGGCGGGCATTGGACGCAGGCCAATGAGAGTCAGTGAGGGGTGGGACGCAGGCCAATGAGAGGTGTGCGGGGGCGGGCATTGGACGCAGGCCAATGAGAGTCAGTGAGGGGTGGGACGCAGGCCAATGAGAGGTGTGCGGGGGCGGGCATTGGACGCAGGCCAATGAGAGTCAGTGAGGGGTGGGACAGTGTGGCATTGGTGTTGGACGTAGGCCAATGAGAGGTGTGCGGGGGCGGGCATGGCCTGAGCCGGAGTGACAGGCCCAAGGTCCAATGCGATTGACCCTTGGGACGCAGACATACAGTGATTTCACAAATATATAGTAGATTTGCAGGCCATTCCCTGCCTGCAAGGGTAAAGACAAGATGAATTGCTTGCCATACCCTCTAACCGACACATGATGGCAGTATAGAAACAGGCATTTCAATGAGCTAATAGAAAAAACAAATAAGTGCGCACTAAAATATATACATAATACAAAGTGTTAATTGTGATGTCAATTTAAATCAAAAAAACACACCCCACCATGTGGAAAAGGTAAATAAATATATACCAATGTAGATGAGCGTCTGCTGCTGTGTAAAGGGTAGCCCAAGACCCTAGAATCTAGTAACAAAAAAACAAACAAAGCGCACAACACTCATCGTGAAAAATGTAATAAACTATGTTTATATATAAGGTGTTTCAAGGTTATGCGTACATCAAGGTAGATTAATCAAGCATAGAGCCACAGAGTGGCAGTTACCAGCGTCTGCAACCAGGAACCACCAGAGCTTCACTCTCCTTTCCACCTACAGGTAGGTGAAATGCCAGATAATTGATGACTCTGCCACAGTCTCAATGTCCTGTAAATAGCGTCAATGCGCTTAGTGGATCCTGGGGAGTGGTTGTCCTTTGCTCGCAAGTAGTACACAGGTCCCTCTGCAGACCTCACTGTGTTTCCTGATCAGTCAGGCAGTGTGACGGCGTGGTCCCGCGGGCCCTTCTGTGACGTCAAAGCGCCCGCTCTGCTTTGAGTAACAGCGTCTGCCAGTAATGATTCAGACCTCACTTGGCAACCACAGAGGCAGGCAACAGCGCGGCACATGCGCAGAAGAGGAAATCAACTCGGTGTTCAGCAAACCGTTTCACAACAATAAAATACACCTTAGAACATGAATAATAAAAATATATAGGTTGAATGGTATCTCTCAGAGTTTATACCATTCAAAACCATATGATTGGTTAACAATTTAGTAGTATCAACGAATCACTATGCACCATGCTAATGCAGTACAGCTGCAAAATCGGAGCTGCCTAAAAAAAAAAAAAAACATTTTATTTTTAATACTTAAAAAGCTGCATAAAACACAATACTAAAATTAACCATAAAAATAACAAATGGCAAAGATTTATATCTGAAAGAAAGAAACAAGAATTAGTTCCGAAGCAGACATGAATTATTTAAATGACAGAATCAATACAGGGACCATATATCCACATCCTCATTTAACACTTTAGGGGTGTGGGATTCTAAATCCAGAATGTTTCTTGGATAGAGAGATTCTTAAATCTATCACCACCTCTCCTCCCTAAGGGGACAGTGTGTATACCCTTAAATCTAAGGGAAGATGGGTCTTTTTTATGGTGTACAGAGAAATGCCGAGACAAACTGTGCTTATCATAACCATTTTTAATATTCCTAATGTGTTCCTGGATGCGCACTTTCAAACACCTTTTAGTGCGACCAACATATTGGATATTGCAGGAACATTCAATCAAGTAAACCACATGGGTGGTATTGCAGTTTATAAATTCTTCAATTTTAAACTCCTCATGATTAACTAATGATTTAAAAGTTTTCCTCACTTTATGTAGATAGTGGCAAACAGAGCACTTACCACATGCATAATTACCTACAGATTTATTTAGCCATAACTTATCCCTATTATGGATTGGTGGAAAAATATCATTAGGAGCCAAGGTATTTTTAAAATTCTTAGCTCTCCTGTAGATTAATTTTGGTGCTGGTGGGATGTGGCCCCCTAAAAACAAATCCCTATTTAATATTGCCCAATGTTTTTTTAAAAATTTCCTCAATTTTAACACTCACAGAATTAAAGGTATTCATGTTCCAAGGTGTATTTTATTGTTGTCAAATGGTTTGCTGAACACCGCGTTGATTTCCTCTTCTGCGCATGTGCCGCGCTGTTGCCTGCCTCTGTGGTTGCCAAGTGAGGTCTGAATCATTACTGGCAGACGCTGTTACTCAAAGCAGAGTGGGCGCTCTGACGTCACAGAAGGGCCCGCGGGACCACGCCGTCACGCTGCCTGACTGATCAGGAAACACAGTGAGGTCTGCAGAGGAACCTGTGTACTACTTGCGAGCAAAGGACAACCACTCCCCAGGATCCACTAAGCGCATTGACGCTATTTACAGGACATTGAGACTGTGGCAGAGTCATCAATTATCTGGCATTTCACCTACCTGTAGGTGGAAAGGATAGTGAAGCTCTGGTGGTTCCTGGTTGCAGATGCTGGTAACTGCCACTCTGTGGCTCTATGCTTGATTAATCTACCTTGATGTACGCATAACCTTGAAACACCTTATATATAAACATAGTTTATTACATTTTTCACGATGAGTGTTGTGCGCTTGTTTGTATTTTTATTTCAATGAGCTGTAGGTATTTTTATGACGGAGCTTCAATGGGGTCTCAATGGGCTGTAGGTATTTTTATGACGGAGCCTCAAAAGGCTCTCACAGATTTAGAGTCCCCCTGTCTAAAAGAGTGTCAGTTATGAAAAGACCCAGAGACCCATAATGTATACAATACTGGCATACTGATGCACAGCAGATGTCAAGCTAGTGACACCTCTGAGTCAGAAACCAGACACAGTGGCCCCAAGTTATGGCTGTAGCCCAGGTATGCTAAGTGGCATGGGCGTCAACCTGACCCATGCGCCCTGCCCACCGGACAGCCCTTTTGACCGGTCTTATGAACTGTGGGTAACTTGGCTATTCGTGGGGTTTTTTGTTCCCACGAGGGGATTGGATCCACATGTTAAAGATCGCTTTGGGCAGTCTATAACTGTGGCTCCCCAGGTATCCCCAGTGTGATTCCTGAATTTTGATCCATGATGTAAAGATGCAAGACTTTGTTCCAGCACAGCAGCAACCAGTCCAGGAGTGAAGGGGTTAACAACAACATAACCACAGGACTTTTAAACCCAAGGTTGCATTTCTGGCGCTTGCAAGCAAAGGACAATTTATTTCGTTCCAAGGCCTATAATTTTGTTCCCTTATCCCAGTGAGTGTTGTTTTCAGTGTATTCTGCAGATGTCGTGTGTTTGTCTATTAAGGAAATAAATCACAATTTATTTTGCAACTTGTTCTGTTCAATCAAGTACCCAGAAATATAAATGTGTTGATAAAAGTTGGTGTCATCGTGTCAGGCTTTTAAAAAAAACTGGTGGCAGCTGGTGGGATACTGATTGAACCTATATTGCAGTTTCCTGCGGGCTCTGTAATATAGTGAGGACCTTGTAGCTTGCGAGGTCCTCAGACAAGTAGCAACTGACACACACTTCTAAAGAGCACGAGGGACTTCACTGTTCCTTTCACCCATACCCCGAAGGCACCATGAGCGATCGCTCAGGAAGGTTCAGGTCGTGGACCAGAGAGAAAGACGTTGAGAAATGTGCGGGGTATGGTTTACGGACAGATGGGCGGTCGAAGGCACAACTGCAGGAGGATTTGGAGTATCATGAGGACCGCAGGGTCCTACCAGAGGGGCAAGTCCCCGAAGCTGCTGTGTTGGCAGACACTATTCAGCCCGGAGTGCAGGAGGTCCCTCCAGCTCCGGGGCTGCAAGGATATGAGGAGAGGGCTAGTGACCCCCCGGTCGTGGGTGGCTTGGCGCCAGGGGTTGCGGACAAGGTAGCAGCTGCGGCTGCTGAGCGTGCCATCCCTGGGCTCACTGCACTTCTGGTTACATGGGGAATGAGTGTTAGCACTGCGGAGCGGGTACAGCTCCTGACAGCAGTGCTCGGAAGAACCCACAACTCCTACCTTGAAAACGGGGAACAAGGTCTTTCCCGGGCGGATCATCACAGCTTCAGCAAGTTCGTGGATGGCACAGATGACCTCGATGCGTTCCTGAATGACTTCGAGACGCAGTGTTTCCGGTTCCGAATTCCAAGGAGGGACTGGGTGGTTAGACTGCAACCACTGTTATCTGGCAAAGCCAAACGGACTGTGACGGGTATTCCACGTGTGGATGCCGATGACTACGGTCATGTGAAAAGCAAGCTGCTAACCCAGTGTGCCCTGACCGCAGAATCTTACAGGGGCAAGTTCCGGACGGGGGTAGTACTCCCCGGAGAGTCATACAGCACCTACAGTATGCCAGTAGGATGGCTTTGCACGGGACTCAGTGGGTGGAGGGGAATGGGGTTACAAAATTCCATACCCTGCTGGACTTATTCTTTCAAGAGCAGCTGCTGCAGCAGCTTCCCACAGATGTGAGGGGATGGGTCTATGACCATAAACCTCAGACCTATGAGGATGCAGCGAAAATGGCAGATGAGTATGTGGCCAGCCGAGTTGCAATGAAGAACCCTGTAGCACCCAAAGGAGCGGGCTGTGCGGCCCAGGGCGCTAAGACTACCCCTCCGTGGACACACGAGCCTGCGGCAGCAAACAGCACAGCCAAGGCTGCAGAGTTCAAGCATGAGAGGCGGGGTTATTCCTGCAATAAAGTTGGACATCTCAGGCCAGATTGTCCGGACTGGGACCGGTCCAAGGGACCCCATCAGGGGCAACGCTCACCAGCTGCGAGGCCGGTCGCCCGTGTGCGACTGGCACACACAGAGGAGCCAAGTACAGCCGTGGAACCAGCCCACAGAGGGATGCCCAGCGGAGAGACTGCACTTGCCACCTCGGGACCAGCAGCAGAGAGCGGGGGACATCAGGTTGCTCCAGTCGGGATGCAGCCCAACGATGTCCGGCAGAAGCATCTGCGGAAGGTGACCATTGGAGACCGGCAGGCGGACAGCTTGCTAGACTCCGGTGCCACCGTGACTCTGGTTCGCCCTGATATGGTGCGGCCAGATTTGCTCCCGGGCACCGGGATGCAAGTGACCATGCCAGACGGAGGACCGCTGTCACTCCAGGTTGCCCGTATCTTTTTGGACTGGGGTACATGGCATGAGGGAGTTGGGGGTTTTGCCTGGGTTAGATGCCGAGGTCTTGCTGGGTAATGACCTAGGACTCGTTACCTGTGTTTTTACCACTGAGCTGGTGCCTGTTGCAGCGATCACCAGGAGCCAGTCAGCAAGGATCGCAGCAGAACCAGCCCCTGTCCCCCTGTTTGGGATCTACAGTTCAAGTAGTCTCTACAGAGACCAGACATGTAAGCCAGACTCAGTCGCTTTCTGACACTGACTTACTGTTCCCTGTACCTGTTCCATGTCCCATTGACTCAGATGTGACCGGGGGGTGGCCAGAGTTAGGTGCCCAGTTTAGGGATGCGGTGCGATCTGATCCCAGCTTGGAGGGCATGAGACTGCGGGCGTCCGAGTCTAAGCCAAGCAAGGGGTCTGATTATTTCTTGTGGCACCGCGGGCTCCTATATAGAGAGCAAAGGACCACCTGGTTAGATGAGGTATGGACGGGGAAGAGACAGCTAGTGGTACCCCGGGAGTGTAGGCAGCAGTTGTTGCGGGTAGCCCACTCCATTCCACTAGCGGGGCATCAGGGGGTCGCTAGGACGCGAGTCCAGCTGTTGCAGCGTTACTACTGGCCGGGGGCATCCAGTGAGGCGGCAGAGTTCTGCCGATCCTGTGACGCATGCCAGCGAGTAGGTAAGGCGGGTGACCGTGTGAAGGCACCCCTGAACCCGTTACCGGTAATAGGGGAACCCTTTCAGCGGGTAGCTATGGACCTCGTGGGACCCCTCATGGTTCCCAGCTGGTCAGGAAAGCACTACATTCTCACGGTGGTGGATTTTGCCACCCGGTACCCTGAGGCGGTAGCGCTTGCCAGAATTGATGCTAGGGCAGTAGCTAAAGCTCTGTTAGCCATTTTTTCTAGGGTAGGTTTCCCTAGTGAGATCCTAACCGATCAGAGGTCGCAGTTCATGAGTTAATTGCTCCAGTGTCTCTGGGATGCGTGCGGGGCGAAGCACCAGCGCACGACCCCTTACCACCCCCAAACCAACGGATTATGTGAGAGGTTTAACGGTACCCCGAAGCAGATGCTGCGAACATTTATAGAGGCAGAGGGAAAAGACTGGGAGATTCACTTGCAGCACTTGCTGTTTGCATACCGAGAGGTACCGCAAGAATCCACAGGCTTCTCTCCCTTTGAGCTACTATATGGTTGCAGGGTACGGGGACCTCTGGACCTATTCCGGGAGGGATGGGAAGGGGAAGCTACCACTACTGATGCGTCTGTGCTTCAGTATGTGACAGATCTCAGAGACCGGTTAGAGATGCTCATGGGTTGGCACAGGACAACCCTAGGGCTGCTCAGACCAAGCAGAAGACTTGATATGATCAGAATGCCCGTGGCAGAGAGTTCATCCCAGGACAGCAGGTACTTGTTCTTAAGCCCATTCGGGAGAACAAATTAATGGCTGCCTGGTCGGGACCGTATCCGGTACTGTGAAAGATGAACGAGTGCAACTATGTTGTACAGGTACAGAGGGAAATCGCCGTCACTGAGAAGGAGGGTGAGACAGCGGGCACAGCCGCACAGCAAAAATAGCGAGGCTGGACTGTGCTATTAAATGACTTTATTGAAGCATAGGAAAGTTAAAACAAGAGGAGGGGTGGCATCCCCCCACGCCTCTAACGCGTTTCACCCGTTGTGGGCTTTTTCAAAGAGTGATTTTACTCGTGCACAGCCTCCTGAAATACCGGAAGCAAACCGGATGTGACGTCACTCCACCAATTCTGTTACTTCGTACATAATTTTCCAAGGGGGTGCCATTGTCATCCAGAATAGTACTAAGTACAAAAAAGAGGCCCTTCGACAACTACACGATAGGAGTTCTTATATAACCCTTAAGTTTGATCCTACAGATGTGTTTCTTGCACAAATTAAAAATATCCTTGATTTTGGTGTGATTTTGAAGGTACTCAATGAAAAGGAGAGAAGCTTCCTGTGCGTCAGCAACCCGGTTATCCCCATCTTTCATCATCTCCCAAAGATCCATAAAACTCTGGTTGACCCTCCGGGGCGACCAATAATATCGAGTATTGGATCTTTGGGAGATGGATTATCCAGATACATTGATATTTTTCTACAGCCATTAGTCCACAAACTCCCATCATACCTACAAGATTCCACGGATTTACTTAATTCACTTTCTAAATTCACTTGGTCCCCCAAGTTTCTTTGGGTTACTTTAGATGTCACATCCCTTTACACAATTATTGATCACACACAAGGTATCACAGCAACACAACACTTTCTTAACCATTCATCTTTATCACTAGCACAAATCACATTTATTATTGAATCAATTCTTTACTTATTAACTCAGAATTATTTCTTATTTGACTCACTTTATTATTTACAGACACGAGGCACAGCAATGGGCACTTCGTTCGCACCATCATACGCTAATTTATTTATGGGTTATTGGGAGTTCATGCACATTTTTAGTCACACGAATCCTTTCCGTAATAATATTATTTTTTACCGGAGATTTATAGATGATTTGTTTTTGATTTGGGAAGGTGACACGAGGTCCCTGAAGGAGTTTGGAGTATTTAAACGATAATGAATATAACTTACATTTTACTTTTTCATACCATTCTCAAAAAATTTAGTATTTAGATCTATCATGGTATATCGATTCAAATCAATGTATTCAATCCGATATTTTTAGGAAATTGAATTCGAGAAATACATTTTTGAAAGCGGATAGTGGTCATCCTAGGCCTTTGCTTAGAGGCATTCCAAAAGCACAATTTTTAAGGCTTAGACGTATTTGTTCAGATACAGAACATTTCATAAATCAATCTGAACAACTGGCCTCTAGATTCCGCCTTAGGGGATACAGTGAAGTTGACATGCAGAAAGCATTTGAGTACGCCTATTTCACTCCACGTATTGACTTATTAAAAAAACGAAAGAAATCAAAAAATGGAAAAGAAATGACATCATTATATTTTATAACCCAACATAGCAGACAAGCCAATTCTATTCGCTCTATTGTCACCAGACACTGGAATATTTTGACTTTGGATGCCAAACTTAAACCATATATTGAAGAATTACCAAAATTTGTATTTAAAAAGGCAAAGACTTTGTCAAACTATGTCTCGCCTGTTATGTACAAGAATCCCTCAATAAGCACTAGGGGTTTTGTTCCACCAAAAGGTTTCTTCAAATGTACTGCTGCGGCAGCTTTTATTCTTACTAATCACCGGCTTGTACCTGGCATGTTCCTGGAATGCCACACTGTTCACCAGGAGCATGCCGGGCTCCTTTTGCCTTCCCAGCCAGGCGCATGCCCGGCTGACGCGCGGTTGATGTGTTAATTGATAATGGTTCAGGATTTACTAGGCTGCAATGCTTCGCGTGTCCGCCAGATGGCATAAATTCATGAATTGTAATGCAGTATATATATGTATATGTATATATATATATATATATACTGTATAACAACAACCCCTATAACCCCAAACATACACATACAGTACTGTATATGCACATCAATGATACTATAGGCCGGCGGGGGCGAGATGTGTTTGCAGCAGAGAGAGAACCGCTGCTCTCTCTGCGCAAACATCGGCACATTAAAAATTATTTAAAATACATTTTTATTCATAGTGTAGATGTGCAGGGGGTCTCCGGAGCTGAACCGCGTTGGTTTCAGGTCTGGGGACCCCCTGCTCCCCGAGATACGGCCCCCTTTATGAGGTGCCGGTATCCCTCTGCATTTAAAGGTCCCGATCACGTGACCGCGACATGTAAAAAAAGCAGAGGGATACCGGCACCCCCTAAAGGGGCCTGTATCTCGGGGAGCAGGGGGTCCCCGGACTTAAAACAAAAACGTTTCTGCTCCGGAGACCCTCTGCACATGTACAGTATAAATAAAACACATATATAAATAAACACTCGTTCCTTACCTTAGCGGCTATGTGCTATGGTAACGAAGCAGCATTTCTGTATTTTAATAATATTGTACAGTGAGCAGGGGGTTCCCTGAGCCAGAAATTAATGCTCAGGGGACCCCCTGCTCCTGCACAATATTATTAAAAATACAGAAATGCTGCTTCATTACCATAGCTGATAGCCGCTAAGGCAATGAAGGGGTTAACCCACCGTGCCCGCTTTATTGTGGGTAGCGGGGGTGGGTGAAGGGGGTATTTGGCCCTTGGTGTGAGTTTAGTACTTGCGGGGGGGTTGCGGGTGCACTTAACCCCTTCACGGCCGTAGCAGTTAATACCGCTACGGTAATGAAGGGGTTAACCCCTCCCGCTACCACCCCGCAAGCCCTAAACAACCACCATTGGGGCTAATACCCCCTTCACCCACTCCCGCTACCCACAATAAAAAAAAACTCACACACAGCAGCCGCCCAAAAAAAAAAAAAATAAATCTAAATAAATAAATGAATATAAATAAATACATTTAAAATAAATTTTTATTCATAGTGTAGATGTGCAGGGGGTCTCCGGAGCTGAACCGCGTTGGTTTCAGGTCCGGGGACCCCCTGCTCCCCGAGATACAGGCCCCTTTATGAGGTGCCGGTATCCCTCTGCATTTAAAGGTCCCGATCACGTGACCGCGGCATGTAACCCAAGCAGAGGGATACCGGCACCCCCTAAAGGGGCCTGTATCTCGGGGAGCAGGGGGTCCCCAGACCTTAAACCACAGCGGTTCAGCTCCGGAGACCCCCTGCACATCTACACTATGAATAAAAATGTATTTTAAATGTATTTATTTATATTCATTTATTTATATTTATTTATTAATTGTGCTGCTGTGTGTGAATTTTTTTATTGTGGGTAGTGGGGGTGGGTGAAGGGGGTATTAGCCCCATCTGTGGTTGTTTAGGGCTTGCGGGGGGTAGCGGGTGCACTTAACCCCTTCACCACCGTAGCGGTATTAACTGCTACGGTCGTGAAGGGGTTAAGTGCACCCGCAACCCCCCCGCAAGTCCTAAACTCACACCAAGGGCCAAACACCCCCTTCACCCACCCCCACTACCCACAATAAAAAAAATTCACGCACAGCAGCCCCACAATTAATAAATAAATCTAAATAAATAAATACATGAAGATAAATAAATATATATGTGTATATATATACAGTGACAAGCACAGAGGGAGCACGATTAAGAATTCTAATTAATCAATTACTATCAGCAGAGCCCAATCCTTTAAGAGGATGGTGGATCCATCAGCTTTTTAGCCTCTGAAGAAGTTGTTAGGATACAACGAAACGCGTAAATCCCAGCAAAACGGTGCTTTTCATCATGGGACGTGTGAAGCTCAGTAAAGGATAACCCGGCTTACTAACCGTGGATCAGAGAGAGGAATCTGAAAAAAACACGAGGTCAGTTACAACGTAGCCGGGGGACTGAGCTTGGTGTACACCGATACTACTGCGGGTGATGCAGAAGACGCACAACACGGATTATACGTGTGGAAGCGGTGTGAAGTATATACAGCCAAGCTGTGGACTGACTATTAGGCTGTGTCCCCGCCAGCGCTGAGCGGGCGGCGCTTGCCGCGTTAACTTATATATAAATATGTAAGTTCCCACGAGCGCTCGTGCGCGGGCACACACAATGACCCGCGCTCGGCACGTACCAAAAAAAAAAAACTATACTTCCCCGCGCGCTCAGCTGGCCCGCAATGCCGCCCCCCCTTACACCCGGCGCTCATGCTTGGAGCGCTCTCCAAGCATGAGCGTGCTCAGCGCCAGCGTATAATAAGTTAAGCTTCTTTGTCTTTTGTCACAGAAATTGAATTTGTAATGATGTTTTTAATTAAAAATCAAGACAATTTCAGTGCCAAAACGCAATGAAGTTTGACTTAGAACGCATGTTTTAGCTATTTGCACTTCTTTATTTATAGTAACTGTGAATTCCGTGTGTGTCTGTCAGTCAGTGTGTGTGTGTCTCTCTCTGTGTGTGCAGCCCTCACTCTCCCCCCCCTCCCAGCAGAGACACAGGGGGTCTAAGTCCCCCAGCCCGCAGCAACCCCCCCCCCCCGACAGAGACACGGTGGGTCTAAGTTCTCGTGGGCCAGAGCAGCCTCCACTCTAAGCTTCTCTATGGCCACTACGTAACACATGTCCGCCATCACAACCACCCCCAGATAATGTTCAAGCGCCCCCTCTCCTGAACTTTTAACACCTTTACCACCAGGATCACGATCATCAGACAGGACACAATAGCTGAATAAAGGAAAGTTTATTCTGGCAAGCCAGCAAACATACAAATCACAGAGTACACCCAAAGACTGGGGCCTGGGGAAGAAACCAGTCTCAACTAGGTGCAGGGGCCTGCTTCAGTAGGCTTGCCCTGAACGCTTCTTCTCCGTCTCTTCTCAGTGCTATTCTACCAATTGCACTTTTGAATCATCCGCCAGTCGTAACGTCACACTCTCCGTTCCAACTCTAAAACGCACCTGGTACTCTGATCGGCTGCTCCCCTTACATAGCTCTCGGTTGCCTATCTTTTGCTGGAGCAGATGCCGCCGACCAATCAGAGCATGGATCGTGATGATGCACCAGAGGACAAGGGCTCATCCGGCTGCACCAATCAGAAAAGGAGGACGGCCTAAGGACTCTGGACAGCCCACCAGGCATGAACTACGGGCGAGTGGGAAATTCGAGCTGGCCCATGGGAATAGTGTCTACAGGGCTGAGACCCAGCAACGGCTCCTCTGTCCAGCCCCATGTCCCCTGCTGGGTAGGCGCCTCAGTGTCTAGGGAGAACAAAGACTCTGCACTGCCGAGAACCAGTTCCCAGATCCGAAACACAGCCCTTCACCCACTCACCATTGTCCAGGTGTTTAAGCCGCGTCCAAGCTCTGTCACGAACCAGTATTTCTGTCTGTAGCCCAGCTAAGTGAATTACTGGCTCCACACACCGAGAAATACTAAAAACACAAAATACAGTGCTGACTTGCTAACTGTGCGGGGAACACACTAACACACATAATAAAGTGCTTTTACAAACCAAGTCCCCAAGACACACAGTTTCCCCCTTCCAGCTATCACACAGTGATAAAGCTCTTTGCTGGAAGCGGTTACACCAAACACTTAACATTCAGGCCAGAATGAGCCTCACAGAGGTGGTCATTTACACACGGTTTAGGGACAACCAGCCGGACTTCACCTTTATTATGTGAGGCTGGCTGCCCTTACCGTCACAATATCAAAGGAAAATACGTTAGATTTTAAATACTGGTAGCAAGATGATTTTTTTTTCTTTTTTCTCTTAACTCATTACAGAATAAATGAAATCCAAAAAAAGACAAATAAAAGGCCGGTAAGAACCCAAAAGATTAATAACCATCACTTCAAGGATTTTTCGTGACTATCAGATGCCCTGGAGCTCCCCTCTTCATAGACAGGCTCCCCAGTCTCCCCCAGGAGTGTGAGGATGGGTTTTTGTCGTGTTACGTGGTGTTTTTCCGTTAGATGTGAAGGCACGTGGATTTCTTCCTTCAGGGCCTGGATTGCAGGGCTGCCCGCGCGGCCATCTCAAACACTTCCCTCACTCCGTCCTTCATCTTCGCAGAGCACTCCATGTATCCGAAGGCTCCGATCCGGTTGGCCATGTCCCGGCCTTCTTCCGGCTTCACCGGGTCCTGCAGGACAGAAAGAACAGCGGAACGATTAACATGGTGAGCGGCTCTCCGGAGAACGGTGTGATACTACATTACGAGACAATACATCACAGACCGACAGGTACAATGAATTGCAATGCAAGGGTTAGTGCCTTTGAAGTAGGTGAGGCCAGTTTGAATCCCAGTATGAGCCTCTTTTCTCAGGAACTGAAGTTTGGGTGCAGGGGAGGTCATCCCGGCAGCGCTGTATGTCCAATTTTATTTCCAACTACCAGCACTTAGATACTGTAGGAAACACATTACAGGTCTAAAACAGTCCCCTTCCCTACCAGAGGCACCGGTCACTGTGCCGAGCAATGTGTTGCAGACCACTCTGGCAGCCAAATGGTTAAACAAACCTGAAGCCACATGTAATAAACACGCTGAAAACATGTAACCAAAGCAACTAAAGACAAACCCTTCTAAATCTAACTTCTGTGGTTACATACGGGCTCAGCCTTAACGAGGGGATCTTAATGTAACAACGTCATGTTTGCAGGGGCCCCCATTAATTCAGAGCCCACACTAAAAAGAAACTCCCCCCGGGGAACCTGTGTCCTGAGATATGTAGCTTTTTGTGCCATGTCTGCGGAGTCACAACAAAAAAGCTGCAACATAACCCTCGATGACATTGCAACTTTCTATTGGCTGCCAGAGACTCCGACACTATGGCCATTTTGTGTCACCAGTCACTTAAGAGCTGGTAGGCCATGGATCGTCTCCCTAAAGTGTCAGGTTTGTGTAGATTTTGCTGTTGGCCCAGTTAAGAATCTGGTGGTCTCCAGAAAGACGTTCATTTTAGCTCAGGTAAGCCCTTGCTTCCTGAGATCCTTACCTGTGAAGCGACTGCCGGTAATCACTCTGGCTGGGCACTAGATATGGCCGTTTAAAGGTCTCACAGGCCAATAGGAAGCTGCGATGTCATGCCCTGCGGGATTGAGATAGCGGCAGCAGCACCTTTAGAAGTACGTACCCTGGGAAGCAGGGAGAAGAGAAACGCAGGAGTGGTACAGACCTGCTCATCGTTACGCAGGTCTTTCTTGTTCCCCACCAGGATGATCGGTACATTGGGGTGGAAACGTTTCACCTCCGGGATCCACTTCTCAAGGATGTTTCCTGTCGCAAAAATAAATCAATCCTCAGCGTCTGTGCACAGGAGAGAAGGACAGAGGAGATCTCACACACTAACATCAGTGTCTGTGCACAGGAGAGAGGGACGGAGGAGATCTCTCACACACTAACAGCAGTGTCTGTGCACAGGAGAGAGGGACGGAGGAGATCTCACACACTAACATCGGTGTCTGTGCACAGGAGAGAGGGACGGAGGAGATCTCACACACTAACATCAGTGTCTGTGCACAGGAGAGAGGGACGGAGGAGATCTCACACACTAACATCAGTGTCTGTGCACAGGAGAGAGGGACGGAGGAGATCACACACACACACACGACAGTGAGACAGAGGGGATCTCACACACAGTAACGTCAGCGACAACACAGGGTCGGAGAATAAATGCAGATACAGAGTGTTTAAGGAAAGACGGCAAATCTAGGAGAGAAATGTGCTCGGGGACAAGGGGAACAGGTTAACCCTTTCACTGCAACACATGCTGAAGTATTTCATATTCAAGCTTGGAGAAAAGGTGCCCTCACAGGACTCCCGTACAAATGCCTCGGGTGCACGTCCATCACCGGTAAGGGCGCTATCAATATTAGGGTAAAATCTCCTACAGCTGAAGAATAAACAGCGGATCTCCAGAGATTTATCTCAAAAAGTATCTTCTGGAGAGCCGCTGTTTGTTCTTCAACTGAAGGAGATTGTACTCTAGTATTTTATATGCCTATATTAACATAACCAAGTATGAATCGGATGGAGAGCGTTCAAGTGCAGTGATGTGTCAGCGATTCAATCGATCTTTCCTACCTAAACTGTCCGGGTTATCGATGGAAAAGCACATTAATATAACGTTGGTGTCCGGATAGGATAGGGTCCGCAGCCGATCGTAATCTCCCTGCCCGGGTGGGTCCCACAAGATCAGCTCCACCTAGTGGCAGAGGAAGGAACATAAGCGTCCATAAATAAGGCTGCGGCCAGGCAGGGAGCGGGCGCGCTGGCGCTCATGTGCGGTGACGTCATGCTCCATGCTCGGCTGGGAGATTTGTAGCCGGCTAGGTGCGTGCGGGGCTCGGCCATGACGTCACGGATTTGGTTCTCCGTCACGTGACGCGCCAGCGAGAGGCAAATTCAATTTTGCTTGCTTCGGCAAGCAGCTAAGCACCGAGCATGCACAGGCATTTGCTCAGCGTCACCCTGGCCACAGCCTAATAATGCACAAGGCTCTGACAGAGTGCACCCTCCAGATGGACCTCCACGTCCCCAGCCGCCCGGTATCTGTCCCCGGGTTCCTACCCGTTTGCCATCAACTTCAATGTCCGCTACGTAGTACTCAAATAAGGTTGGGATGTAAGATTCCGGGAACTCGTCCTTGCTGAAAACGATTAGGAGGCAGGTCTTTCCGCACGCTCCATCTCCCACAATCACAAGCCTCTTCCGGGTGGATGCTGTGTCTGCAAAAGAACAGGAGATGTCACACACAGGACAGCCTCTCACCCCATCTCCCTGCCAGAGGGGCCTGCACAGGATAGCCCCTCACCCATCTCTCTGCCAGAGGGGCCTGCACAGGACAGCCCCTCACCCAATCTCCCTGCCAGAGGGGCCTGGACAGGACAGCCCCTCACCCCATCTCCCTGCCAGAGAGGCCTGCACAGGACAGCCCCTCACCCCATCTCCCTGCCAGAGGGGCCTGCACAGGACAGCCCCTCACCCATCTCTCTGCCAGAGGGGCCTGCACAGGACAGCCCCTCACCCCATCTCCCTGCCAGAGGGGCCTGGACAGGACAGCCCCTCACCCCATCTCTCTGCCAGAGGGGTTTGCACAGGACAGCCCCTCACCCCATCTCCCTGCCAGAGGGGCCTGGACAGGACAGCCCCTCACCCCATCTCCCTGCCAGAGGGGCCTGCACAGGACAGCCCCTCACCCCATCTCCCTGCCAGAGGGGCCTGCACAGGACAGCCCCTCACCCCATCTTCCTGCCAGAGGAGCCTGCACAGAACCCCAGCACTGCTTTGCTTGCACTTGCGAACAGACTC
This sequence comes from Ascaphus truei, assembly GCF_040206685.1. Classification (NCBI taxonomy): domain Eukaryota; kingdom Metazoa; phylum Chordata; class Amphibia; order Anura; family Ascaphidae; genus Ascaphus; species Ascaphus truei. The sequence goes on from NC_134499.1 coordinate 17,284,598, forward strand.
CTACAAAACTCTCAGTAATTACATAAACCGGCTCCAGTCTCATAATTATAATCTTTGTTGCCGCTGTCACATAGTAGCAGTTAGTATCAGCGCATGCGCAAACTGCGCTTCTAATGGCCGCGCATGCCCTGAAAAGAACGCCAGTGTGCGCATGCGTAGAACAGACCTCACGTACCCGGAGTTGCACGGCATTGCACGCATGCGCACAACACATCGCGAATGCGGGAACATACGCCCATCAGGACATAATATTCAGCGCGCATGCGCCGCCTCCGGACAAGCAACACATAAAGCCAGTATACGCATGCGCTGAACAGATAACCAACCCGTCACAAACGCTCATCAGGACGTTATATTCGGCGCGCATGCGCAGACCAGGCACAACGATTACATTTTATCAGCCAACACATGCGCAAAGGCTGCCAGTACAAAAAGCGCATCCGCAATAACAAACACTCACCCCATGAGTTCCGTCACCTACATGCACAGCACAACCGCACCTCTGCGCACCATAACCCTTCCCATGTCACTGGGACTCCCCCACAGCCCAGTACACAGGATCAACACGCAGAGCAAGATGGTGGCACTATTCTCAAGTTCAATTCCAACACACACCTTCCTGTAACACTCTCTCCAACACACACCTTCCTGTAACACTCTCTCCAACACACACCTTCCTGTAACACTCCAACACATACCTTCCTGTAACACTCTCTCCAACACACACCTTCCTGTAACACTCTCTCCAACACACACCTTCCTGTAACACTCTCTCCAACACACACCTTCCTGTAACACTCTCTCCAACACATACCTTCCTGTAACACTCTCCAACACACACCTTCCTGTAACACTCTCTCCAACACACACCGTTCTGTAACACTCTCTCCAACACACACCGTCCTGTAACACTCTCCAACACATACCTTCATGTAACACTCTCTCCAACACACACCTTCCTGTAACACTCCAACACACGCCTTCCTGTAACACTCTCTCCAACACACACCCCTTCCCATGTCACTGGGACTCCCCCACAGCCCAGTACACAGGCTCAACACGCAGAGCAAGATGGTGGCACTATTCTCAAGTTCAATTCCAACACACACCTTCCTGTAACACTCTCTCCAACACATACCTTCCTGTAACACTCTCCAACACACCTTCCTGTAACACTCTCTCCAATACACACCTTCCTGTAACACTCTCTCCAACACACACCTTCCTGTAACACTCTCTCCAACACATACCTTCCTGTAACACTCTCCAACACATACCTTCCTGTAACACTCTCTCCAACACACACCGTCCTGTAACACTCTCTCCAACACACACCGTCCTGTAACACTCTCTCCAACATACACCGTCCTGTAACACTCTCTCCAACACACCGTCCTGTAACACTCTCCAGCACATACCGTCCTGTAACACTCTCCAACACATACCATCCTGTAACACTCTCCAACACACACCTTCCTGTAACACTCTCTCCAACACATACCTTCCTGTAACACTCTCCCCAGCACATACCTTCCTGTAACATTCTCTCCAACACATACCTTCCTGTAACACTCTCCCCAGCACATACCTTCCTGTAACATTCTCTCCAGCACACACCGTCCTGTAACACTCTCTCCAGCACACACGGTCCTGTAACACTCTCCAGCACATACCGTCCTGTAACACTCTCCAGCACACACCGTCCTGTAACACTCTCTCCAACACACACCTTCCTGTAACACTCTCTCCAACACACACCGTCCTGTAACACTCTCTCCAACACACACCGTCCTGTAACACTCTCCAACATACACCGTCCTGTAACACTCTCTCCAACACACCGTCCTGTAACACTCTCCAGCACATACCGTCCTGTAACACTCTCCAACACATACCATCCTGTAACACTCTCCAACACACACCTTCCTGTAACACTCTCTCCAACACATACCTTCCTGTAACACTCTCCCCAGCACATACCTTCCTGTAACATTCTCTCCAACACATACCGTCCTGTAACACTCTCTCCAACACACACCGTCCTGTAACACTCTCTCCAGCACACACCGTCCTGTAACACTCTCCAGCACATACCGTCCTGTAACACTCTCCAGCACACACCTTCCTGTAAAACTCTCCAACACGTAAAGTAAAAAAACCTTTTTTTGGCTTCATTCATTGTAACATCGCCGGAAGAAGAGAGCAGTGTATTTTGAATACTCACACAAATAAAAGCATTTTGTTAGCCACAGAACGGTATAGTCTATTCGTTTTTGATGATATATATATATATATCATCAACGACACAGACACAGCTATATATATATCATACATATGAGATTCCCAAGTTCATTATTAAGTATAATCCCTGTGCTTATTTGATCAAAGAACTCTGAACAAACATTGGGGAATCCTTAGGAGCGACCCGTATATTGGTTCAAAGTTGCCTGGGCGGATTCCAGTGGTCTTTAAGAAGGCTAGGAACATTAAAACATATTGGCGCCCAGTCAATTCAAGTCAGTAAAACCTGTTAATCTAGTGGAGAGGTTATTTGCAAGTGGTAACCATAAATGTGGAAGAGGTCTCTGCAATACATGCAAGCACCTTAAACCAACCCAGGAGATTGTTTCACACAGCAATCATTCAAAACATCCAGTAATAGACCATATCACCTGTCTATCTACATATGTTGTGTATGCAATCTCTTGTTGTTGTGGCCCACAATACATCGGTAGGACGATGTGTACATTGGCCACACGGTTTCTTGAACACCGTCGCAATGTTATAAGGGGCTTCCAGATGCATAGTCTGTCCAGGCATTTTCTGGAAAAACATCAAAAAGATCCAAAGACGATGTCCATTATGGGTCTGGAAGTTGTCCCACCCTCAATTTCAAGAAGCTGTGTGCCAAGGAAACATTCTGGATCTACACTCTGGGCACCCTGTCACCAGAAGGGTTCAATGAGTGCATAGATGCGAGTACGATCATCCAGTCCTTTCCCAGGTCCCTCTGTCCCAGTCTAAGGAGTCTCATTCGGTCGTTCTCAAATAGTCAGCAGGTTTTTGTTTTTTTCTCTCGATTTTGGTCTGATACCAGAATGACTGGTATATAGTCATTTAATTAATTACATTTTTTTGGAGTGTAGTTGTGTAGTTTTGGCTCCGCTGACTTCCTCTTCTTGTTTTATGTATATCTCTGTTAATGTGACAGGGTTCAATGCATCATGTTTTCCTGTAATTCACTGCATGCGCTGTACCATTAGTGTGACCCTTTTCATGCATATTGCATCCCTGTCAGGTTTTTTTCATCATTTATATAGTATACTAGCTGATATACCCGGCGTTGCCCGGGATGTAATTTTGGGGGGGCGGGCGACAGGGTTGGGCTTCCCCCACTTCCCCCCTTGACAGCTAGGTGGGTGACTGAGTTGACCGAGTGTGTGGGTGACTGAGTGGGTGGGTGAGTGGGTGGGTGACACTTGACTGAGTGGGTGGGTGACACTTGACTGAGTGTGTGGGTGACACTTGACTGAGTGGGTGGGTGACACTTGAGTGGGTGGGTGACACTTGACTGAGTGGGTGGGTGACACTTGACTGAGTGGGTGGGTCGGTGACTGGGTGACTTTTTGGGTCGTGGGTGGGTCAGTGACTGGGTGACTTTCTTTGGGTCGGTCTGTGACTGAGTTAATTTTTGGGTCGGTGACTGGGTCGGTGACTGGGTGACTTTTTCTGGGTCGGTGACAGGGTCGGTGACTGGGTCGGTGAGTTTCGGTGAGTGGGAGGGTTGGTGGGTGAGTGGGTTTTGGTCGGTCGGTGAGTGGGTCGGTCGGTGAGTAGGTGGGTGGGGTGAGTGGGTGGGTGGGGTCGGTAACTGACTGGGTGGGTGAGTGGGTGATGGAATGGGTGGGTGAGTGGGTGGCTGACTGGGTGTGTGGGTGACTGGGTGGATGGGTGACTAACTGTGGGTGAGTAGGTTGACTGAGTGGGTGGGTTGACTGAGTGAGTGGGTGACTGAGTGGGTGAGTGAGTGACTGGGTGGGTGAGTGACTGGGTGGGTGAGTGACTGGGTGGGTGAGTGACTGGGTGAGTGATTGACTGGGTAGGTGAGTGACTGGGTGAGTGAGTGACTGGGTGGGTGAGTGACTGGGTGAGTGAGTGACTGGGTGGGTGAGTGACTGGGTGGCTGTGTTGGTGGTTGCTTTGACTGGGTGACAGTGGGTTGGTGGGAGATGGTGGGTGGGAGACGGTGGGTGACTTACCTTGACCGGGTGGTGGTTCCTGGCGGCAGATGGTCCCCCTCCTGGCACTGATATCCCCGTGGCATCTGGCTATTGCAGGAGGTGGGTTCGGGAAGTTGGTGGGGGGGCAAGAGTGGCAGGAGGGCCGCGCCGCGCTTCCCCTCCGTTCCTCGTTGGGAGCGAGGGGGGAGGAGCCTGGAGTTTGCGGCTGGGGCAGGAGGGCCGCGCCGCGCTTCCCCTCCGTCCGGGAGCCGGTGCAGGGCGACGCACGTGAGGGTGAGTGCAGGAGGGCTGCGCCGCGCTTCCCCACCGTCCGGGAGCCGGTGCAGGGCGGCGCACGTGAGTGTGATGGTGCGGCTGGGGATGTTGCAGAGCGTCCGGGTTTGGGTGAGACGGGGGGGGGAGGAGTGGTATTTGCACCAGGAGGGGGGAACGTGAGCTGCGGTCCGGCTGAGGGGGGAGAGTGAGGCCACCAGGAGGGGGGGGGGGGTGTGTTTGTGTGTAGATGGTGAGCTGCGGTCCGGCTGACGGGGGAGAGTGACGGGCACCGGGAGAGGGGGTGTGTGTGTTGGTCAGAGGCGCACGTGGTCACATGTGAGGAGAGTGTGTGTGTGTGTCTCTTCTCCCTGCCTGGCCCACATGCCAATGAGCTTTCCAGCCGACATACACACACAAACATTATTTGAGACATATATATAGATTAGAACAGATCACCACATCACCTTTGTTCTTTTGGATTTCATCTCAATCAGAGGTTAAGTTTCTCCAAAGTGTTGCTCTTACAATTCGCTCGTGAAGGGAAAAGGCCGCGTTTGCGCAAGTGAAGGGAAACAAAAGCGTTTGCCCTTGTGCAGGGAAAAATCCGTGCATGTGCAGAGAAACGGACGCGTATGCGAATGTGCAGGGAAACGGCCGCGTCTGCGCATTGTGACATAGTACTAGAATATTAGGCAGAAAGTGGGGAAAAAGGGAAAAAATGTTCCATTCCTCAGTTTCACATTTGCTGAGACTGTGGGATGGAAACTCCAGGCCAGAATTACAGTGGTTCTGGTTTTCACCAGTTAGTTTGGCTGCTTTAGTCTCTCTCTTAGAGCCTGGAAGGATGCTGCTGCTCCCCAGGGTCCAGTTTGGGTCAGGCGGCCCCCGACGTGTTGCAGCATCTGAGAATCTATTTGGATGCTGTCCCCATCTGACAGTAAAGGATTCAATGTCCTATCCGTGTGTTATTTAAAGTTGGTAACTGGCTTAGCCAGCCAACATTGCAGATAGGGATATGCTGTGAAAAAAACTAACAATAGCGCTCTAACACACCCTAAATGTGACAATATACAATTCAACCACATATGTGTAAATAATAAAGCAATGTGATAATAATAACAATCAAGTGATCTAAAGAAAAAATTAAGAAACTTAGAAACAAACTGCAACCCTTGATAAAGACGGTTCCACTCGTCTTGCATCATCCTGATGAAGCCGTAACAACGGCGAAACATGTAGAGTGTTTCAGCCCATACCAAAGAGGAAGATCAACTGAGGTCCACCCCTGTCATCAGATCCGGAAGTTTGCTTAACAACCGGAAGTGACGCAAAGGGAGTGCCTGGCGTGGACGCGAGAGTATTGCGGTGGAGCAGAGGATAGTGAGGAACTCAAAAGGATCGCGACCAGATGAGCATCCACTACCTATAATATCATACTGCCTACCTCGATCATATGAAGTGTAAGCCTGCATTTTTTTAATCCCTTTTAATACTAAATACCATCTGCACTATATGGTCTCTTTTCTTCTTTTTTTCTCCTTGGAGGTTGGGGGCTGGTGGCTGCTGTATACACAGGGAACATCCACCCCTTAAGTTGGATGACTGCCTGAATTTGACTGCTTTATTGTGAGTAGTCATTTTTGAGCTTTGTTTGCACAAATTTATTCACAACAGTATTACACTATGTAGGGATATGCTGTGAGTTAGACTCCTGACAGGAGTAGATGTTTGTTTTTATGATTTCTTCTGTTTCTTAAAGTGACAGTGTTTAAAATGTTTAGTGTCACTAATGAAAAAATAAACCACTGAAGGTTGTGGGCTGAGTGCCCCTTATGTGTGTTTACACGTGTTTGTTCCCCTTTTCTACAAATTAAACCCTAGACGACTGTGTCGCGAAGAGCCTGGGCAAGCGGCAGCGCTACACAAAGGGAGCCGTTTGCCAAGGCATGTCCAGTTAAACGGTCATGTCTGCACATGTGCAGGTAAACGGCCGCGTCTGCGCATGTAAACGGCCGCATTTTCGTATGTGCAGGGAAACGGCTGCGTATGCGCAGAAAAACTGATGTGAATTTGCAGCGAAACGGCGCATCTGCGCATGTGCAGGGGAAGTCGCATCTGCGCATTTGCAGGAAAGCGCCTGCGCATGTGCAGGGTAACGGCCGCATCTGCGCACTTACAGGGAAGCAACTGCACATGTGCAGGTCAACGGCCGTGTCTGCGCATGTGCAGCAGAACAGCCGCGCCGGCGCATGTGCAGCAGAACGGCCGCGTCTGCGCATGTGCAGCAGAACGGTCGCGTCTGCGCATGTGCAGCGGAACGGCCGCGTCTGCGCATGTGCAGCGGAACGGCCGCATCTGCGCATGTGCAGCAGAACGGCCGCGTCTGTGCATGTGCAGGGAAACGTCTGCGCATGTGCAGGGAAACGTCTGCGCATGTGCAGGGAAACGTCTGCGCATGGGCAGGGAAACGTCTGCGCATGAGCAGGGAAACGTCTGCGCATATGCAGGGAAACGTCTGCGCATGTGCAGGGAAACGTCTGCGCATGTGCTGGGAAACGTCTGCGCACTTACAGGGAAACGTCTGCGCATGTGCAGGGAAACGTCTGCGTGCGTTCTGGGAAATGTCTGCGTGCGTTCTGGGAAATGTCTGCGCACGTGCAGGGAAACGTCTGTGCACGTGTGCAGGGAAACGTCTGCGCATGTGCAGGGAAACGTCTGCGCATGTGCAGGGAAACGTCTGCGCATGTGCAGGGAAACGTATGCGCATGTACATGGTGGACAGATAGAACCCCTATAGAAAGCACTCTGATCCAGTGTGATATGGTGAAATTCTTAAAATGACTTTATTAAATGACACTATCGTTAAAATATTGGGGTTTAAAACAATGATTAAATAGTACCAAGTGATTCTTACTCTCTGGATAAGTATATCCAGATGAGTGTACAGTGGTATATTAATGTCCAGTGTTAGGATATTTCACCGGCCCTAGTAGTCCTCTATGGAGTGGGTCTGCTAGGGTTATGATATGGAGGTAACGGCAATTTTAGCCACAAATGTAGTGCCCCTGTAATTTAGTACTAATAGGTGCACTAATAAATGGGACCTGTACTATGCTGTTAAGTTGCTACAGCTATTAGTACATTATAGATACGATGTAACGAATCTAGGTCTTGGTGCACCTAATGTTGTGTTCCTAGCACTAACTCCTATGTTGGAGTTTATGAGTATAGTAACGTAGTGCTTAACACATATAAATTCCAAGTATAGTAGGATGATACTCGAAAGAACATTAGTACTGTGAGATATATTGCAGGTGAATATGGTGGCACTGCTGTAACTACTGTATAAGCTTATACTGAGTTATCAGCTGAGTACTGATCCTTGTAGGGTCCATATACCGGTCAACTTGAAAGACCTTCCCCTAATTGGATCAGTGCTCCTCACATGTGGTGGTAGTCTGGCACTCCAGGGGTTAATTCCTGGTTTGGTTGCCGTTTTGCTTTGTATATTTCCCCCTTAAGCTAAATGCTGTGGTAGGGGATTAGCATTCAGGCTTCCTATGTTAGTGTAATAATATACTGCCAGAATTGCTGTGTGCCGTTACTGTTGGGTGACTTTTAAGATCATTGGATCTTATGACAGTCCATTACTGTGCACGGGCTGGGACACGCTGACTCTCTGAATCTCTCTGAGTCAGTGTATATGAACTCCGGTGCCGCGCGTGCACGTGACCACGAGAGACCACGCATGAACATAGCTGTTTACATTAGTATACTCCTTGAATTCTGATGTAATTTAAATTTTTTGCCTGTTATGTATTATCCCCTATATGGGAATAGTATTGCTACATAAATGATATATTAGGGGTCCATTAGGGTCCATATATCTTTATTCATGCTATGATATTATTCTTTATATATATATTAATTTCATGGTTTGGTATATTATTTAGATATTTCCCTGTATGAGTTTAGATCTGATATGTTATAGGATATATGAGTCCCTTGGGTCTGGCAATGTCTAGTACTTAGTCACACATATGTATAATCAATCTCCTTCAATTCAATGAGGCAATAGTTTTTATTAGGCACTTTTAGAGTGTATTAGTATTGTTAACAATTGTATTGAGTTTTAAGCATCAACAGCTGATGAGGGGCGTTCTGTTGATTAAGCAGCATTGGTTCGTGTATATAAATAGCGGACAGACCCCTTCTCAGTACCGCCCTTTGAGAAAGTCACCCGCCAAGTGACGAAACGCGTAAGGGAGCGTCATTACGTCAGACGCTACGACATTACGTCATTATACAGCACAGAGAACAGACCGAGACCTGCGCCGGTGCTACGGAGGCTTGAGGAATACAGAGCCACACTTTCCTGAACTCTCTAAGGACGTTTTATACCCGTTGGCCTTCTCTACTAGCTGGGACGCGGACCCATCCTGTTCCGAGATCGGACTGCATTAAGGAAACAAAGCGAGAACCGGATGGTGGTGATTATAATCACACAATGCTTTTATGACTTGTACCCTTGTGAGTGCATTTTAACCACCCCCCCTACCCCTCTTCCCCTCATTAAATTACCTTTTTACGCTATGGGGCGTGCGCTCTCTCCTCTCTTTTTCTTTTATATATATATATATATATATATACATATGACATTCCCAAGTTCATTACTAAGTATAATCCCTGTGCTCATTTGATCAAAAGAACTCTGAACAAACATTCGGGAATCCTTAGGAGCGACCCGTATATTGGTTCAAAGTTGCCTGGGCGGATTCCAGTGGTCTTTAAGAAGGCTAGGAACATTAAAACCATCTTGGCGCCCAGTCAATTCAAGTCAGTAAAACATGTTAATCTAGTGGAGAGGTCATTTGCAAGTGGTAACCATAAATGTGGAAGAGGTCGCTGGATTACATGCGAGCACCTCAAACCAACACAGGAGATTGTTTCACAAAGCAATCATTCAAAACATTCAGTAATAGACCATATCGCCTGTCTATCTACATATGTAGTGTATGCAATCTCTTGTAGTTGTGGCCCACAATACATCGGTAGGACGATGCGTTCATTGGTCACACGGTTTCTTGAACACCGTCGCAATGTTATAAGGGGCTTCCAGATGCATAATCTGTCCAGACATTTTCTGGAAAAACATCAAAAAGATCCAAAGACGATGTCCATTATAGGTCTGGAAGTTGTCCCACCCTCAATTTTAGGGGGGGGGGGGGGAATAGGTTCAAGAAGCTGTGTGCCAAGGAAACATTCTGGATCTACACTCTGGGCACCCTGTCACTAAAAGGGTTCAATGAGTGCATAGATGCGAGTACGATCATCCAGTCCTTTCCCAGGTCCCTCTGTCCAGTCTAGGAGTCTCATTCGGTCGTTCTCAAGTAGTCAGCAGGTTTTTGTTTTTTTTCTCGATTTTGGTCTGATACCAGAATGACTGGTGTATAGTCATTTAATTAATTACATTTTGAGGGAGTGTAGTTGTTTAGTTTTGGCTCCGCTGACTTTCTCTTCTTGTTTTATGCATATCTCTGTTAATTTGACAGGGTTCAATGCATCATGTTTTCCTGTAATTCACTTGCACGCGCTCTACCATTAGTGTGACCCTTTTCATGCATATTGTATTCCCGTCAGGCTTTTTTAATCATTTATATAGTATATTAGAACAGATCACCACATCACCTTTGTCCTTTTAGATTTCATCTCAATCAGAGGTTAAGTTTCTCCAGAGAGTTGCTCTTACAATTACCAGTGCCAAATTTTTCTTTTTACATCTTTCTTTTTATTGGGTTTTAAAGCTGCAGTTCAGTATTTTTTTTTTTTTTACTTCAATAGTTTCATGTGGGCAATCTCTAATTACCTAAAGAACTGCATAGCTGGCGGTCAATTCGTTCTCCGTCTATTGATCGGCAAAATTTGGCGACATCTTTAAATATGGGGAATGTAAATCGTTGCTAGAGTACAAGCATGCTTGTTAAAATAGAATACAAGAAAATTGGTCTATCAAAGTTGTTTTTTTTAAAACAGAAAATGCTAAAAGTATTTTTTCTTACTACAGAACTGATTTATTAAAAAAAACACACATGCTGGATATTGCCTGAACTGCAGCTTTTATGATGTGTATGTTGATGATTGAGATTGCATTTTATAAACTAGCAATGCTATGATTATATGATTCATATCAGTGGTGTACTGCTTAATATATGTATTCTGGCTGTGCATCCACCAGTGCTATGGTTACCACCAGACTCTTGACAAGCACAGAGGGAGCACGATTAAGAATTCTAATTAATCAATTACTATCAGCTGAGCCCAGTGCTTTAAGAGGATGGTGGATCCATCAGCTTTTTAGCCTCTGAAGAAGTTGTTAGGATACAACGAAACGCGTAAATCCCCAGCAAAACGGCGCTTTCATCATGGGACGTGTGAAGCTCAGTAAAGGATAACCCGGCTTACTAACCGTGGATCAGAGAGAGGAATCTGAAAAAAACACGAGTTCAGTTACAACGTAGCCGGGGGACTGAGCTTGGTGTACACCGATACTACTGCGGGTGATGCAGAAGACGCACAACACGGACTACACATGTGGAAGCTGTGTGAAGTATATACAGCCGAACTGTGGACTGACTGAGTATTAGGCTGTGTCCATGCCAGCGCTGAGCGGGCGGCGCTTGCCGCGTTAACATAAATATGTAAGTTCCCGCGAGCGCTCGTGCGCGGGCACACACGCTGACCCGCGCTCGGCACTTACCAAAAAAAAAAAGCTGTGTGTGCTGTGCACGCGCATAGTAAGTGAAACTTCTTTGACTTTTGTCACAGAAATTGTATTTGTGTTGGTGTTGGTGATGTTTTAATTAAAAATCAAAATACAATCTCAAAGACAAAACGCAAATAAATTTGACTTAGAATGCGCGTGCTCGGCACACATCCCCTGTATTAGCTATTTGCACTAAGTGTGAATTCCGCGTGTGACTGAGAGTGTGCGTGTGACTGAGTGTGCGTGTGACTGAGAGTGTGCGTGTGACTGAGAGTGTGCGTGTGACTGAGAGTATGCGTGTGACTGAGAGTGTGCGTGTGACTGAGTGTGCGTGTGACTGAGTGTGCGTGTGACTGAGTGTGCGTTTGACTGAGTGTGCGTGTGACTGAGTGTGCGTGTGACTGAGCGTGTGCGTTTGACTGTGCGTGTGACTATGCGTGTGCGTGTGACTGCGTGTGCGTCTGACTGTGACTGAGAGTGTGCGTGTGACTGAGAGTGTGCGTGTGACTGAGAGTATGCGTGTGACTGAGAGTGTGCGTGTGACTGAGTGTGCGTGTGACTGAGTGTGCGTGTGACTGAGTGTGCGTTTGACTGCGTGTGCGTGTGACTGAGCGTGTGCGTGTGACTGAGCGTGTGCGTTTGACTGTGCGTGTGACTATGCGTGTGCGTGTGACTGCGTGTGCGTCTGACTGTGAGTGTGACTGAGTGTGCGTCTGACTGTGAGTGTGACTGAGTGTGCGTGTGACTGTGAGTGTGACTGAGTGTGAGTGTGACTGAGTGTGCGTGTGACTGAGTGTACGTGTGACTGTGAGTGTGCATGTGAGTGTGACTGAGTGTGTGTGACTGAGTGTGCGTGTGACTGTGAGTGTGTGTGGGGGTCTGGGGGGGTCAGTGTGTGAGGGTCTGGGGGGGTCAGTCAGTGTGTGTGGGGCTCTGGGGGTCAGTGTGTGTGGGGGTCTGGGGGGGTCAGGCAGTGTGTGTGGGGGTCTGGGGGGGGTCAGGCAGTGTGTGTGGGGGTCTGGGGGGGTCAGGCAGTGTGTGTGGGGGTCTGTCAGTGTGTGTGGGGGTCTGGGGGGTTCAGTCAGTGTGTGTGGGGGTCTGGGGGGTTCAGTCAGTGTGTGTGGGGGTCTGGGGGGTTCAGTCAGTGTGTGTGGGGGTCTGGGGTGGTCAGTCAGTGTGTGTGGGGGTCTGGGGGGGTCAGTCAGTGTGTGTGGGGGTCTGGGGGGGTCAATCAGTGTGTGTGGGGGTCTGGGGGGGTCAGTCAGTGTGTGTGGGGGTCTGGGGGGTTCAGTCAGTGTGTGTGGGTCTCTGGGGGGTCAGTCAGTGTGTGTGGGGGTCTGGGGTGGTCAGTCAGTGTGTTTGGGGGTCTGGGGGGTCAGTCAGTGTGTGTGGGGGTCTGGGGGGGTCAGTCAGTGTGTGTGGGGGTCTGGGGGGGTTAGTCAGTGTGTGTGGGTCTCTGGGGGGTCAGTCAGTGTGTGTGGGGGTCTGGGGTGGTCAGTCAGTATGTGTGGGGGTCTGGGGGGGTCAGTCAGTGTGTGTGGGGGTCTGGGGGGGTCAGTCAGTGTGTGTGGGGGTCTGGGGGGGTCAGTCAGTGTGTGTGGGGGTCTGGGGGGGTCTGTCAGTGTGTGGGGGGATCCGGGGGGGGTCAGTCAGTGTGTGGGGGGGTCCGTCAGTGTGTGGGGGGTCCGGGGGGGGTCCATCAGTGTGTGGGGGGTCCGGGGGGGGGTCCGCGCGGGTTGCGCCCGGGTTTTTGTACCACCGCTTCCTGGGGGGCCCGCAAACGCCCGAGTCACTGGAGGGCTGAATGGCGCCGCTACCAGCCGCTTCTGCGCATGCGCGGCATGGCAGCGGTAGTGGAAGTTAGGCGGGCCCATGTGTGGGCTGGGAGGGAGGTCCCATTCGGGTAAGGAAAGGGTGGGTGGGGGGCTGTCCCGGTCGGGCGGTCTCTGCTGTCCCGGGCAGCAGACGGGGACACATGTCAACAGCCGTGGCAGCGGGCGGGGAACGGCGCCGCTGCCAACCGCTTCTGCGCATGCGTGGCTTTTCTCCAGTCCCCATGATTACTGAGCATGCGCGGCTTGGCAGCGGATGTGCGGGGGGAATGGCGGCCGTTAGGAGCGGCGCCGGCGGCTAGCGGCGCCGCCGCCGCATATGTCATCAGCCATGTGGGGGGAGTGGGGGCCATTAGGAGCGGCGCCGGCGGCTATCGCCGCCGCCGCCGCATCTGATTTGTGGAGCGGGTGTGATGTCAGTGTTGGGGTTGGGCTGAGCCAGAACACAGCCCGGCCTCAACTGCCAGCACTGACGTCACATCCGTTTCATTTCTGTCTCCACAATTCATTTTTGCCCCAGTTCAAATGAGGTGCCACTAAGGAAGTTTCACTTCAAAAATATATACTTCCCCGCGCGCTCAGCTGGCCCGCAATGCTGCCCCCCCCTTCCACCCCACGCGCGCTTGCGTAAATCGGAGGACACCCGGCGCTCATGCTTGGAGCGCTCTCCAAGCATGAGTGCGCTCAGCGCCAGCGTATTTTAAGTTAAGCTTCTTTGTCTTTTGTCACATAAATTGTATTTGTAATGATGTTTTTAATTAAAAATCAAAACACACTTTCAGTGCCAAAATGCAATGATTTAGCTATTTGCACTTCTATATTTATAGTAACTGTGAATTCCTTGTGTGTGTCTGTCAGTCAGTCAGTGTGTGTGTCTCTCTCGGTGTGTGCAGCCCTCACTCTCCCCCCCTTTCCCAGCGGAGACACATGGGGGTCTAAGTCCCCAGCCCGGAGCAACCCCCGCTCTCTCCCCCGCCCCCCCCCCGGCAGAGACACGGTGGGTCCAAGTTCTCCTGGGCCGGAGCAGCCCCCACTCTAAGCTTCTCTATGGCCACTGCGTAACATGTCCGCCATCACACCCACCCCCAGATAATGTTCCAGCGCCCCCTCTCCTGTCCTCACCCTCCCCTAACCCCCCTCCCCATCAAGTGCGTCGGTTTCTTTTATTAGAAATGGGGGAATTGTAAATAGTTTTGCTAGTTGTACTTCTATATTTATAGTGTGCGTGTGCACGTACCTTGCATGTTTTGCACTGGGTGTTTTGTTTATTATAAATGGTAGATTTGTAATGGTTTTTATTATTTGTACTTCTATATTTAGTGTGTGTGTAGGGCGGCGTCTGCGCATGTGCAGGGAAAGGGCCGCGTCTGCGCATGTGCAGGGAAAGGGCCGCGTCTGCGCATGTGCAGGGAAACAAAAGCGTTTGCCCTTGTGCAGGGAAAAATCCGTGCATGTGCAGAGAAACGGACGCGTATGCGAATGGGCAGGGAAACGGCCGTGGCTGCGCATTGAGACATAGGGCCTCATGCAGTAAGCGCCGATAAGGCTTTTATCGGCATTTTCCCACCAAAATTTCATTTGCGATTCAGTAAGCGCCGATAAGTGGTCAAAATCGGCATTTTGTCTTCCCGATAAAAATTTATCGGCATGCGGCTGCCGATAACCCACTTATCGGCACTTTTCGGCTGTATTCTAGTAGCCCCGATCAGCTTATCGATGCTGATCGGCACTCAAAAATGGAGATTTCTACGGCAATTTGTCCCGCCAACTAAAGTTGGCAAGTTGGAGGGGAGAAGGATCGGCAAGGTTGCCGAGACGGCACTTAGAAAAAAAAGCTAATCTCTACATCGATGGAGTCAATGAAGCGGGGACTTATTACTTTATAGGAGTGTTTACGTTCTATTGCTCCTAATAAAAATGTGCTTGGCATTACAGTGTCGATGTGATTCACTTCATCGTGTCACCGCTTACATTTATTATTGGCAGAACATTGTACTTTTCTATGTTATGATGTTTTGCGTGTCACATTAGTCTTAATGTTATGATGTGTCAAGGGAAACTCCTATAGTAAACTCTTAAAGGAAGAGGTCACATAATATGAAACATGTTACTTAAGTGTGCTTCAAATTATTATATGATGTAACAGATTTCACACATCTAACAGATCCAGCGTATAGTAATGTTGGTATACATTAGAGAATGCTTTTAATGTGTAACGCATGATCAAATGTAAATGTAGCTGTTTGTTTTCCTGTTTACATGTAGTTTGTGACCTCCCTCTTTTTATGACGTCCGCAATTGGACACTCAATAACATTGCATGTTTACTAGATTGTGACCGCCATTTTGCCCACGAACACTGTGGTTACTCGTTGCCAGAAACTGACTCCTCTGTGTGTACCACACGGCCTCAATTTTAACATAGAGGAATTCGAGGGCATTGCTGTCCGGAGGGACTCCTTCTAGCCGAACACAAAGTGCGAGCTTCCGCTTCCGGTTCACCGGTTCACCGGTTCACCGGTTCACCGGTTCACCGGCTACACGAGGAGGGTCACGTGACGACGCCAGTACCTGGAGCCGCACTGACTTTGAGGGCATTGCTGTCCAGAGGGTAGCCGTCTAGTCGAACACCGAGTGCGAGCATTCGCTTCCGGTTCACCGGTTCACCGGTTCACCGGCTACACAAGGAGGGTCACGTGACGACGCCAGTACCTGGAGCCGCACTGTGAGGACTAAGCTGACGGCACATGAGAGCCTATCTCATACATGCTATTGATCGCTTTATCTTTGTGAGTGGGCATTTTAAAGATTTTATGTTCCTTGAAATACAAATTTTATTATGTTAATGCACTAGGTGTGCGCCTGTTTTTTCTTTTCTTTTTTTTCAGATATGGTTAGGGACTGGTGATCCCTTTGAAACGGGCTGCAGGAACCTGGTGCTATTATCATTGGAACAGGACTTTTTATACTGAAGGTTTTTTTCATTTTTCATTTTTTATTTTTTACTTTTTCAATTTTTTCATTTTTTTTTGTGTTAATAAATTTTGCTAAAATATTTTTATTTATTTTTTATATTAATATGTAGGTTTTTTATCCTAATACAAGTAGTGATTTAGTCTTTATATTGCTATACATTTTTTTTACTCTGTATCATTGTGTATAAGTCTATATCTAGCTACCCCACCAAGCACCTTTTCATGATTAGCTATACCAGTTCCTTATATTAGTTAGTTTTATATAGAGGCGCTACTTCATTTTTTGTTTGTTATACATTAGAGAATGCTTTTAATGTGTAACGCATGATCAAATGTAAATGTAGCTGTTTTTTTTCATGATTACATGTAGTTTGTGACCTCCCTCTTTTTATGACGTCCGCAATTGGACACGCAATAACATTGCATGTTTACATTGTACACGATGCATTATAATCACTTCATGCTAAGTTATACACAGATCTATAATAGTTACTCATTTTTAGACGATTGAAACATAATCAATAGCAAGTATCCTGATGGAAATAAATTTTGCATATGCAAATTACAATTAGTTCATGTGAACATGTGACAATAACATGCGAAATTAGACATGTTGCAACGTGTTTGTCAACGTCAATGTCATGGTTGTATCGTAATGAGATGACTGAGTGTTGCGTTCAGAAGTGGTGCATGCATTCCATAAATACTTGCGAATAAATTGTTGTACAAAGCTTAACGTTACATCATTGTCAAATATCATGATTGCCTGGTGAACACACATAAATAATCCTTTTAATTGGTACTGGATACCCGTTTGGAGTAAACAACTTGGATATGTTAATGTAACACCTTGCACTTCATCAAGTCACGTGACATCATCACATAGGTATTTAAAGGAGGGCAATTACCTGCGCATTGACAGCTACAGACCTGAAAATAATGCGAATGTTCATGAGACGGAGGAAGATTCTATTGGAGGAGAGGCTAGCTGAGGGACAGGATGTCACAGGGCAAGGAAGGGACAGTGACAGTGACAGGGACAGGGACAGGGATGCGGAGAGGAGAGGGAGAGGGCAAGGGCAAGGAGATGAGAGGAGAAGAGAGAGGAGAGAAGTTGTGCCTCGTCCTCGTTTGTACAGGGAGAGAACCATGTTAGATGGGATGAGTGAGGAGGAGATTGTAAGTAGGTATCATTTGAGTTCATCAGCAATCTTATCTCTTTATGAAGAGATCCGGGGAGATTTAGATTTTGTGACAGCCAGAGGTCGTGCAGTCCCTGGGCTTGTTAAAATGCTGTACTCATTACATTATCTTGCTTTCGCGTCATTCCAGACAACTGTGGGCATAGTGGGCGGGGTCTCGCAATCTACATTCTCGCGGGCCTTTACCCAGTTTCTATGTGCTCCGAATAGACGCACTAGGAATTATATTCATTTTCCTACAGAGCTCACAGAGTGGCTGGAAGTGAGGAATGGCTTTTATGCCATAGCCGGGATACCATGTGTGATGGGTGCAATAGATTGCACCCATGTTGCTTTGATCCTGCCTAGTCAGAGTGAGCATGCTTACCGCAATCGTAAGCACTACCATTCCCTGAATGTACAGGTGGTATGCGATGCCACGATGAAGATTATGAATGTGGTAGCCAAATTCCCTGGTTCCAGTCACTATTCCTCTATCCTGAGAAACTCATCTGTCTTCCATGCTTTCGAACAAGGCTATTTTGGACCTGGTTGGCTGGTGGATGAGTACATATTATGATGTGTTAACAAACAACTCTTGTTTTTCTATGAACTGTTGTATGTAATAATGTTAACACAAATTGTTTCATATTTGTGCACGATGGATTATAGGTGACTCAGGATACGGAATTATGCCGTGGCTGTTGACCCCGTTGGCAAACCCTCAATCTGAAGCAGAGGAGAGGTATAATGTTGCACATATATCTACACGATCCGTCATAGAGAGGACATTTGGGCTTCTGAAAAAACGATTCAGGTGTTTAGATAGAACTGGTGGGGCACTTCAATATAAGCCTGCTAAAGTGTCAGATATTGTAATTGCATGTTGCATTTTGCACAATCTGGCACTCCGCAATAATTTAGAAACCGACATATGTCAGGGCTTGGAGGAGGAGCATCCCGTAAATTTACCAGCTGACACTGAGCAAACAGCCTGTGGTGTGGAGACACGTCGGAATGTCATAAACACATATTTTTCATGTAAGCAAATACATATATGTTCATAGTACTACATAGATGTATTCATTCATTGTAATGATAAATTCATGTGTCCAAATACCATTCACTTAGGAAACAGATGAATATGGTTCTCCCACCTTTCTGTTCTCTGCTGTGTGGACAATTGCATGTGGCACCGGTATGTCATTCATCAACAGGTTGTATTCTACTTCTTACCACTAAAAGGTGTTGTGTGTACGTGAGGGAATAATGTGTATTAAATCTATATTTTCTGTACATGCTATTTTTGGTTATGCATACACAATAAACCTACTATGTCGATAGCCAATAGCTAGTGCAATATGGTTACATACAATTTTTCTTTTGGAGTGTGACATGTGTCACAATGATGTGTTGACTATTGTGTATTTAGGATCATATTTGACGTATTCTATATTTTGTTTCATATCACATACAAAAGTGTCACTTCTGTGTTTTGCTTACCTTAATGAACATGTCATGACAATGATTTATATTCATTCATGTTTTCTTTTTCAAGGTATATCACTCCAAGGACTGCTCATGCTATGTATTTGAATTCACATCTGTAATAACATGTGCAAACCTCGATACAGGTATAGTTAGAGGATGTATAAAGAGAACGTAATGAAAAAGTTGTGACAATTGAAATATGTCCTTTCTGTATTGTGTCCGTGCGTTTATCTACACTTGGTGGTTATTGTACAGTGTGTTTTCAAATCATTACGTACATTACATAACATGTAATTTTGACAACATAACAACATCCATTCATGCACATGAGCGATGTTTACACTCAATGCATGTTTGTATGAAATGACCCAAATGTGGTAAACATCATTAACATTGCAATGTATGTCATTATTTATTCTCTCACTTCATCTTCATGTTGATTGATACATTGTCACATGTGTATGTATAAGTGAAAGATGTGTGTTGATTTGACGTACATGTTACATTTGTCAAAATGTTAACACCATTACAAAGTATAGTTCTTTGGATTCACAAGTTTTCCTAAATCATTCAACACAATGACAATATAGTTAATAAATTTTTTATTTCATTCACGTTACTTATTCATAATGATCATGATCATTTATAACAACTGTCAACATATGAACATAAATGAAGTATACATTTACATACGCACACATTTCGGCAACATAGTGTGAGTGTGTGTGTGTTTTAGTTTTTGTGTGATGCATGTATTTCTACCAGAAATAATATTAACCTACATAATAATGTTGTTTTTATCATCGGCGTCACTTAGCTATGTATGTGTTGAACGTTTAATAATAACACTAAACTATAGTTAATCGTGTGAATGAAATGTACACACAAATGTTCATGGTTTAATGATCTGTACCTAACATTCATTAGCTCATGCATGTTAGGTTAGCACTACAACCTAGGTGATAATATAACATTCACACGAGTAAAAAGTTTCTATCACCTCCCTATTGTTATTGTGTACGTTGAGATACAATGTCTACGAGTTGTTATGTAGCATTTACATTCTTTGCCAAGTCACACGTGAGAGTATAATATATAGTAGATTAATGTGTTTGCCGAGTGATAATGTGGGTAGCATATATCACATGACAATACATATAATGTTAGTAGAAATTAAAAATTTATGAATATAAGATCTAACTTCAGTGCTTAGCAACATCATTATGATAATTAAGTGCATAGTAAATATTTGCACAATAGGATAACATTATGTAGTGATTGTTAATCTGCCCACCAATCATTGCAAGCATTGTTACATATTTATTATAATAGTTGTTCGCTAGTCGTCACAATCATCTAATATAACGATTGTCCCATCTGAATTCATACATTGGTCCCATGTATTCATCCTGAACATCTGTGAAATACAGCAAACACATGATGTTCAAAGATGGCACATTTATCTATGTTTCAGCATGACAACGCTTAACACATCTCTATATGATTGTGGATATTCACGCATAAGTTACGTATATGTTTAAACTGCAAGGATCAAACTAAAGATACAGAACTATCTCATGTTTCAAATGGCGTTGCTCGCATTACTACTGATATGTTTGTTCCGGTGCCTGCATACATAATAATGTGCGCGCACAACGTCTGTTGCGCGCACACGTCACGAATGTGTGGACTAAGTCTTAGCGCATGTGCAAAACGATGTGTACGCTGTGCGTTCAATACATGTCCCTCCATGGTACTGCTAGCAGTACGCATATCATGGCTGAAAGTTATGATATGGAAGCGAAATAAATTCACTTCAACACACGTACATATCTAAACTTTGTAAACGGACGTGTGCCCACAGCCAAAACGGACGATCAGCCAATGAGCGAAAAAAATATGTGTGACGTCATGTTAAGGCAACATGAAATGCACGCAAATACCCCTCCCACTGAATGAACATTGGCCTCCAGCACTGTGCACGCACCGCCCCACCGACGCGCACGCGTGACACACTGCACTGACCGTAACAATAAGCTGCGGGCACAGTCAATACTGTTTCACGCGCGCATGTTGGTTGGGGGGGGCTTGCATCGGTAACCTTTTTAAGGACGCCTTGGGACATGACCACGTTCCCACGTCATATGTGGGCGACACTTTGTTTTTGTTGTCATGCTGAAACATAGATAAATGTGCCATCTTTGAACATCATGTGTTTGCTGTATTTCACAGATGTCAAAGATGAAAACATGGGACCAATGTATGATTTCAGATGGGATAATCATTATATTAGATGATTGTGACGACTAGCGAACAACTATTTATATGTTGAATGCTAAACAATGAGGTGTGTGTGTGTGTGTTACAGTTAGTGTAACATTTAGAAATGATACTTTAAAAGCGATAATAATCTATGATTTAGGACTCCGTCACCAATGTGTACTAATGGTTCGTCATGTAGTATATTGTTATAGGAAATAATGTATTTGTGCACGCTACATGTAAGGCTGTCTGCAATGTTACGCTATATCCACTCATTTGGCTAACAAATTGTGTATATTATTAATGTACACATATATAATTTGAGTAAAGGCATAACGAAATTTGTATTTACCATTCTTGTAGAAGTCAAAACTGATTTGGCTGCAACAACTCACTCCAGGAAGGCACAACAGTATCATCCATGGTTGAGGCAACCGTTGAATCCTGAATCAGACACATCTCCGTGAGGCCATCATATGGATCTGCAGTGGCTTCATCAAACAAGACGTCCGGAGGTACGTACAGTTGTTGGTTGTTTTCACCTCCACATTCGTATTGGCCATATAAGTTTGGATACATATCACAGTAGTTATGTCCATCTTGCATCTGGTCTTGATGAATGGACGGTGCAGGTATATCAGCAGACGCGACAGTCTGTGCGGCTTGAATGTAACTGGTGTTAGGCAAAAATATGCTATTTAACAGAAGATATGTACCATGTTCCATGGTAAGTTTAAATGATGAAGCAACATGCCAGCATCCATATCGTTGATCTTGATGATCATGGACACGCTCAAAACATTCATTTGCAGATAAAGTGAAACGTACAGAAGTTTTAAAATTTCTTTGTTTGGCTGTTTCTTGGTAGTATGGATTTTTGTTTTGGATCAAGTCATAGATTTCCCCCACAGTTGCCTTTTTCTGTGGCGTTGATTCGATTGCTTCATAAATCAAAAATTTGTATGATTTACGTGGATGGCTGTGCAATGTGGAAGTTCCTGCCATTTCTTCTCTCTTCAAGTGTACAGTGTCTAAGTTGAACGCATACGGATGTATGCTAAATGTGTGAATAGTTACATGTTATTTTAGCGGTTTGTTCCAAGGTTATAATACAACCTAACAGTTATACGCCTAGGTTTTTTCCCACAAGAAATGTGTTACAATAATTGGCTGAAATTCTTTGTCTAAGATACCCTCTTTTCACAGGAATCGAAACTTTACTTTCGGCGTAGGCAATCAAAATGTGCAAAACAAGTTTACTCTTTTAATTACAATAACAATGTGTGCGAAATCATCTACAGTGCTATAATGAACAGATTTCTACTTACACTTAGCTAAAATTAATCATACACACAAATCTCTCTCTTTGTCTCTCTTTCTGTCTTTCTCTCTCTGTTTCTCTCTCTCTTTCTCTCCCTCTCTTTCTCTCTCTCTTTTCTCTTTGTCTCTCTCTCTCTCTTTGACTCTCTCCGTTTGTCTCTCTCTTGATATATAGATATATATATATATATATATATAAATAAATATATCTATAATTATATATATATATATTTAGATATATCTATATATATTTAACTATATATTGTATGTGTATATATATAGTATGTATGTATGTATATATGTGTGTGTATATATATATATATATATATATATATATATATATATATATATATATATATGCAAATATAGCTGTATGCTCATCTGCATGTCTTAGGCAGGTCTGCAACCCCGCCTTTCCCCATTATCACCCAGCATACAGCACTTCCACTGCAGCAAGGGATTCTGGGAAATGACATGCAAATCAGCACACAGTGTCACTTTTTGCCTCAATAACCATTTTTAACATGGTTCCCTATAGGCTTAAGCTTGCTGCATGGTCACAGCTTTGAGCACAGCCAGGGTTAAGGTGCATACCCAGAAAACCACCCACAGACAGCTGTTTCGACCTTGATGGGTCTCATCAGTGTGGGGTTGATTTTACTGGGAAAGCAAGAGAGGCTATGGGATAGGCTAAACCATAATACTGAGTTAAGTTATGGTGAGTAAAAAAAGTGACAAAAACCCTCCACAGGAAAGCAAATATGCAAATATAGCTGTATGCTCATCTGCATGTCTTAGGCAGGTCTGCAACCCCGCCTTTCCCCATTATCACCCAGCATACAGCACTATATATATATATATGTACAGTGTTCGAGAATTAATGATAACCACATGCCCGTGGCGTGTGGATTTAGGCCGCTGCTGCGGCTCTATGAATTCCCTTGCTCGCGCCAAATTTTTTTTTTTTTAATAAATTAATAAGTACACTGGCGACCAACTTTATTCTTACTTGGCTAGCTCCGCGAATTTCAGAAGATCCCGGTGATGTGTGGTTTTGTGTCGTTTTCTCCCGGGGTGTATAGCGTTATTTTCGCGGTTGTGATTTAAGCATTTTATTCCCGCTGGCTGCAATACTGCAATGCCGTGTAAAAACGCATGAGGGCGTTTGCGAGCTGTTGTCTCTGAAGTCTAATACCTTCGCGGTTCAACCTGCAGTACACAGTCTGTGCGTGCGCGCGCAGTAAAAGTAAAATTGCATATTTAATTTAATTTAAAGTACAGTACTGTACATGCTCGGACCCTGTTGGGGTGAAGTGAGGGGGTTCCTAACATCTGGGGGAAAATTAATTTTAATTCTATGGTGAGTACTGTCTTGTTGCCGTATTATTTTGGTGGGGCTGGCTGGGTACTTCTTTAGGGGGCTGACCATTACTGTACATTAAAACTTTTCTTTTTTTTTCCTCAGAAAAGAAAACGGCTAATGGGGGGTTTCGATGGATAATATTGTACTGTATGCTGATGTTTTCCGGCCGTACAGTATACTGTGTAATAAACCCTGAATAAATAAGACTATGCATTTATTCTACATATTCAGTATCGTTTCATTATTTGTCTTCCACAGTATACTGTACAGTGGTATACAGTGCCTAACATCTATGGGCAAAAATAATTTTATTCCTAGGTGCCCTAGAACTGAAGTTCCCACGCCAAATTGCCCGTGAACTTGACCGCGGCCCTAAGTAGTTCCCACGCCAATTGCGCGAATATAATGTAAAATAACCCGTTCTGTGGGTGTAAGCGGTTGAAATTTACCTGGTCCTCATGCGGGAGGACCCTTGCCATAGTGGCAAAATATCAGCCTTCCAAGACCCCCGGAACCGGAGATACAAAAAGACAGTTTAAAAGCACATTACCAAAGTGGCTTTTTT
Source organism: Ascaphus truei (assembly GCF_040206685.1). Lineage (NCBI taxonomy): Eukaryota > Metazoa > Chordata > Amphibia > Anura > Ascaphidae > Ascaphus > Ascaphus truei. The sequence goes on from NC_134499.1 coordinate 17,308,845, forward strand.
TCTGCCATGCAAGTCAATGGCAGAAACCTGAACTTTAACATCACCCTGACTCCGTTCTGTTGCCACGAGAGGGTCGCAATTTGCCATGCAATCCTGCCGTAACTAGGACTACATGGTGCCCGAATTTGAGCCCTCTAGCTCGAACCGAACCGGAGTTGTGGGTTCCAGGTTTCTGCTCATTCTGACTTAGCCGGTTCAAAGCTTTCTCCGCCATTGCGCTCAATGGTAGGACCCTCCTCGCCGGCGTGACCCTTTCTCGCCGCCATTACTGCTGGGACCCTGTTGGGGTCAAGTGAGGGGGTTCCTAACATCTAGGGGCCAAATAAATTTTATTTCTAGGTGCCCTCGAACAGAAGTTCCCACGCCAATTGACCTAGTTCCCACGCCAATTGCCGTAGTTCCTACGCCAATTGCGCGACCAGCCAGTAAAAAACAGTACAGCAAGCCTCTACAGTACATTTGTTACACTGGCAAAGGAGCAAATGGAAACAATGTGAGGCAATTCAACATGGTCTTTTATTGGTGGAGTCAGTACAAAAACATTTATTTATAATATTGAAACATTTAAAGTGCACAGCAATTCAAAACATCAACACACAATAATACATTCTGCAGCCTTTATTAAATTCTTCTGCCACAAAACATTTTTGGTGCATGGGGCACAGGGAGTTAAAGTGACTTGCTTTTTATGTACTATATTTGGGGGTTGTCTTTGGGGGTTTATTCATCCAATTATTATGATGAACTGCCTTTTGAAATGACACTGCTGCTAACTATTTCAGCCACACACCTCCAGAGTTTTTAATCCCTCCCTAGCCAAGCGTCAATCGGCTGAGTCACCCTAGCTAGCCTACAGTACCATCCCCCTCTCTCCACTGGGTCGTTGATCTGCTGCATATTGCCATTGTGTTCTTAATCCGCCCATAGCCGAGCTACAAACACTCAGCACGCCTGCTTCTAATCACACCATCCCCCTCCCCAAGCCTTAGAGGCCTGTTGTTTGAACGGTAATGCTTTGAAAAGTCCCCTCTCGAATTTGAAATGTAAATCTGATGTGCAAAGCACTGTGAGAATTGAGAGTACACTGAGACAGTATTTCATCAGGGTGTGAAAATATTTGTCAGTCACTATGGTTTACAGTCACATGTTTCTAATACAATACAGTACATTCTTTAATATCTTTAAAATAAAAATATATAAATCCTGTACATACTGTAAGTACATACTGTATAATGTAAAATAACCCGTTCTGTGGGTCTGAGCGGGTTGAAATTTACCTGGTCCCCATGCGGGAGGACCCTTGCCATAGTGGCAAAATATCAGCCTTCCAAGACCCCCAGAACCGGAGATACAAAAAGATAGTTTAAAAGCACATTACCAAAGTGGCTTTTTTTCTGCCATGCAGTCAATGGCAGAAACCTGAACTTTAACATCACCCTGACTCCGTTCTTTTGCCACGAGAGGGTCGCAATTTGCCATGCAATCCTGCCGCAACTAGGACTACATGGTGCCCGAATCTGAGCCCTCTAGCTCGAACCGACCGGAGTTGTGGGTTCCAGGTTTCTGCTCATTCTGACTTAGCCGGTTCAAAGCTTTCTCCGCCATTGCGCTCAATGGTAGGACCCTCCTCGCCGGCGTGACCCTTTCTCGCCGCCATTACTGCTGGGACCCTGTTGGGGTCAAGTGAGGGGGTTCCTAACATCTAGGGGCCAAATTAATTTTATTTCTAGGTGCCCTAGAACAGAAGTTCCCACGTCAATTGACCTAGTTCCCACGCCAATTGACCTAGTTCCTACGCCAATTGCGCGACCAGCCAGTTAAAAAACATTGCAGCAAGCCTCTACAGTACATTTGTTACACTGGCAAAGGAGCAAATGGAAACAATGTGAGGCAATTCAACATGGTCTTTTATTGGTGGAGTCACTACAAAAACATTTATTTACAATATTGAAACATTTAAAGTGCACAGCAATTCTAACCATCAACAAAACAAAACATTTTTGGTGCATGGGGCAAAGGGAGTTAAAGTGACATTTTAAGTAACATCTCCTTTATTAAAGAAACCCAGTACTGTATACAGTACAGTGGGATGGTGCGCAACACTGTCAGTCAGACCTGCACCAGTTCAGTCCTAGAGGGCAGCAAACAGGGCAGGTTTTCAGGGCAACATTGAAAACCGTGCCTGTTTGTGGCCCTCAGGGACTGGAGTTGTGCATGTCCTGTGAAAAAAAACACACAACAACATCTCCTTTGTTTAAGTACAGCAGGTACTGTAGGGCAAAACATGGAGAGTACAAAACAGTTCAGCACAACAGTATGGTCTCACTGACAGTCCTCTACATTGTCCATCCATGGCCGATTCCTTGCATGGCGCAAAACGCCATTAATACAGTCTCTAACGCCTTTCATTACAGGATCTGTAACTGTATAAAAGCGCCGCAATTCTTCCCCAATGTTTTTCCTTAAATTGGCAAGAAGGGCCTTTTTTAGGCGATTCCCATCGTAGTTCACTTTGAACATCCACTCGCAGTACAACGTGTAGGGAACATGGTGCTTAAAAATGATCAAGGCATACTTGTGGGGTACACCAGCACTCATCACCCTATACTTCTCCCTTAGCGCTGCTGTCAGATCGCGCAGGGTGATGTCGGGCACTGTTTCGATGCGAGCGGGTGTAGGTCTTTTGGGAGCGGGTGTGCTTGTGGTGACGGGCGATGGTAGGATGTCAGGGAGGAAGCTTTCCTCCGGTCGTGGTCGCCGTGTTGTCTCCTGGCGTGGTCTTGACGGGGTTGTCATGTCCTCCTCAACGGCATACATGTACACTACATCTTGTGGTGGAGGGGGGGTGCTTGGTGATGGAAGGGGGTCGAAGGTCCCATTCATTACATCCATGTCACCCTCCTGCTCCGGCGTCGGGGAAACAGGGGCATTAGCACCGAGCAAATAATGTATGCCCGCAATGTCAGCCTCTATCTTCTCCATCCGTTGATCCATCCGTTGCTCCATTTGTAGCATCCGTTGTTCCATCCCTTGCTCCATTTGTTGCATCCGTTGCTCCACATTTAACATGGTCTCCAGAAGCAGATCTATCTTTGCCAGCACAATAGAATTCCCAGGGAGATCCACACTTATCCCATTCAGCATTCGATCCAACGAGCTGCTTCTTGTGCATGGCGTCTGGACATCTGGGGGGATGGGTGCAACGGAGGATGAGATGGGGGTTCCATGGAGAGAAGCGGCATCGATGGAGAGTGGAGGAGGTGACCTGTGGATACCCGGTAGAGGAGAAGCGGCAGCATCGTCGAAGAGGGATGGAGAAGGTGACCTTTGGATTTCCGGGCGAGAAGCAGAGTCATCTAAGCGCAAAGGAGAAAGTGACCCGTGGATTTCAGAGGCGGCAGCGTCGTCAGATGGAACCAGAGAAGATGGGGGTGGAGAAGACGGAATGAAGATTTCCGGGACAGTTAAAGCAGAGTCGTCGAAGCATATGGGAAGTGGTCTGCGGGTCCGATGGGTTGGCTGCCATTCGTTTTGCGTAGAGAGCGTATTACCTTATATCTCCTTCACATAATGAGGCTTACGTCTAAGAAAACCCTTAGCCTTTGGGGTCAGCAGAAGGTTTTCTTTATTGGCCTTAGCCTGTCGCTTTGCCCTTGGCGTGGAAACGGCTCCTGCATTTCGCTTTTTCAGCATGACAGGCATGGCAGAGGTGAGAAGGTTCTTGCGTCCATAGAACCGGGGATGCTCCATGGAAGCAGGTGGCACAATGCAGTACAGTATCTGGACAAGGGCAAGTTCAGATAAAGATCATGGAGTGGTGGCCTATGCAAAGTGTGTGACCTTTTATGCATGGTGGCCAGGTACAGGTGTTGAAAGTGGGCGTACTCTATTGTGAGTGATTACCGTATAAATACACCATCCATTTTGTGGATTGACTGCACATAGAATACACATCGACTAAACATCGAATATACATTCTTGTGTTTGTATTTCTTTCCACTCGCAGCAATGCCTGTTAAAAAGATTTCAAAGGATCTCAGCATGCGAATTAAGGAGATGTACAGGAGCGGACACCGAATTGCTGCTATCCAACGCTGGTTAGCTACTTCTGACCTCGTTGTGCCATTAACCACCGTGAGCTATCATGCACAAGGAAAAAACAGAGACCGGAAAAAGGCACCAAGGGTAACAAACGCGTAAGTATATTTATAAAACCTAACAAAAAAAATATAGAAAACTGTACTGTACATCTACAGTACAGTTCTGTATCTACTGTAATACTGTTGTTATTTCTGTTGATTTATATTACAACATACTGTACAGTAGTTTGTCTATTTATATTTATAGTACAGCAGTATACATTTTTTTGTATATTTCAATTAATCTTTCAATGGTATATACTGAATAGGATGTACTGTATATTTATATTTATATTACAACAGTA